>NC_140370.1:9917500-10227500 GCF_054491055.1 Hypomesus nipponensis | reverse complement strand
TGTGCGAGTGTGTGTGTGTGGAATCTGCTTTAAGCCCACCTGTCTCAGGTAGAGCTTGAGCACGTTGCTGATGTCATGGGGGGAGAGGTCAGACAGCTCCACCAGCTCCTTGCCGTTCTCAAATGCCTGACAGAGCTTCTCCACGCGGGACTTGGCCCCGTTAACGCGGTAGATCCCCTTTAGTACAGAGAAACACCATCCACCATGTCCTGTGAGTCCTGGACTGTTTGTACAGTATTCTCTGACGCACTTGAACACGGAAAGTTGGTTCTCTAGGGGCGGCTTTACCTTGATGTTCAGGGCCCTGCTCTCGATTTCGGAGGTGCACTTCTTGATGATGAAGGGGATTCCATCAGGGCTGTTCTTGGCTGCCTGGGCAAAGTCAATACCAAACAGATGTAGTCTGCCCTGCAGCTTCTTATGGCCACACTGGATAGCCAGGGTCTCCAGACACTTCTTATGAACCGCCAGGGAACACTGGACACAGAGACAGAGAGAGGGACAGAGAGAGAGACAGAGAGAGACAGAGAGACAGAGAGAGAGACTGAACGGTCATTTCAAAGCAACGCTGCCTCATGTCACCCCAGGACACCCTGGTGTGGCTGATGTGTTCCTCATGCCCCACAGGGCATGTATACCTCTTCACACTCTGCTCCGTGGAACACCACCAGGCTGTCACACTCCCTGCACTTGGACGGGGCTCTCAGCTTCCTCAGCTTGTGCGTATGGGCTGCCTTGGACATCTGGGCATTCCTGAAGGGTCCTGGGGAGCTGGCCGTCTCAGTCACCATCTCACCTAGACCTGGGAGGCGGGGAGAGAGAGACACGACACTCGAGAATCGGCTGTGGATCGCTGCGTTTTGGTTGACTTAACTGGGTATTTTCTGTCCAAGAGTATCAGGTTACATCTCAGTGAATCAAACCTCGATGAACATACTAACAAAAGAGAGAAGAAAAAACTATATATGTGTGTTTTGTTCATTAGTCACAAAGATTGATGATGGGCTTAGCCGGGAAGTGAGGGCCTTTCCAGATCATGTTGTTTCACACGCATCTACATATTAATGTGCCTTGGAATTAGTGCAAATTGGATTGGTTTTAACACCACAAGCTCCTGATGCCTTGAATAACAAGGAGAAAATAAAAATAACACATTCTCAAACTGGGAGAGGTCAGCTTAGAGACAGGAACTACAGGCCAAGGCCCCGAGCCAAAACCAACATGAACCCCATTTGTGCAGCTGTGCAGGGAGTAAAAACATTCAGTCACAGTGAAAGTCCCCCGCCTCGCCTCGCCCCACCCCGCCCTCACCCACACACGGGCTTCCCTGCTCGCTCTCACACATCCAGACAGCGGTCCGCTCACCATTGTCAGAGGGCGACGGGGGCTCCCTCTCGTCCAGGTCGTCAGCGGAGGACATGGTCCCGGTGGAGGGCGTCCGAGGGAGCCTCCTCTTGAAATCTCCTGTGGAGAGAGAGAGCACACCCACGGCCCCCTCATCAGGCTGGCGTCTGTGACAGCGCGGCCCACGCACCGCAGAAAGTGCAGCGCAAAGCGCAGCCGGTGCTGCAGGAGGGTCCTGCCTACCTGGACTGGCGGTGGGGGAGTCCATGGAGCGAGACTCACTGCTGCCTCCGGCGCTCTCAGAGTCACTGCACATCCCCCCAGCCTGACTACCTGAGGCCCAGGCTCGCAAAGGGGCCTGCCCTTTCAGAGCTGCAGCACAAAAAACACATACCACATACTCATTATTGTATATCTAGTATTCACTAGGACTAGTATTTATACATACAATTAGACAGTATTTTAAAATTAAATACAGAAGATCAAAGACAACTACAGAAGACCAAACCCTTAATTTTGTTGGAAAAACAAGTAACTAATCTACAAATAGTTAAGCCACTGCAAAGTGCAGGGCAGAATATCATTGGATGAGTCTGGAGCTGTGTTGAGTCATCAACCTGTGAACCTGTCTGTTGACCTGAGAGTATATGTGTCACAGCCAGGTTACTCTGTAATCATGCCACCACATGTCTTGGCAGACGTGTTTAGAGTTCGCCTAGCTTGGCCTTCGCCAGCGCTGACAATTATAGAATTTTAATTAGAGTCATTATCAAAGCCTCGAGTATTTCTGGTGTTGCTGAGCGGAACATAAATACTTCACAGGGGAAGTGGGCTGAAAGTCCCTGAATGACGGAAGAGGAAGTTGCAGTTTGACAGTGGAGCTGTCTCTGTGTAACCTTGGATGTCCGTGCTGCTGTTGGACCTCCGCTCTCTGATCCTCCCTGGTGGGGCGTGGGGGGGGCTGTCCACCTCGTCTCCGCTCAGGACGTCGCAGGAGGTGACCGACACCTGCGACAGGTTCCCATGAGAGGAGTGGCTGCTGCCCACTGAGCGCTTGTTGAATGGAAACCTGAGGGAGGCCAGGGAACATGTTGTGAATACACAAAAAGCAAAGCAACCATTTTGGATGATCTTAAATACTTAACGTGTACGAAGACCACAAAATGGGAGAAATATGATATGAAGTGATGGTTCAGGCTGACTGTTGTGACCACAGGCTAGAGGCCAACACATTATCACAGAAAGATATGTGGTCCAATGTGAGGCCCATCGTGTTGGCTAACTCCATTGTGCTGTGTTGAGGAGTGTGTGTGGTCAACTGATAGTTGGCTTGGTTTGATAGGGAGAGTACCAGTCATATGGGACAGTTATAACCCAAGCCAGAATCTCACGCTCACAATCTCCTCAACTGCATTCAGCTTGCACCACAGATATTTCCTGAGGAAGGGCTCAAATTCAACACGCATTCTCTCTCGCTCCCCTACTCATTCCCTCGCTCGCCCTCTCCAACTGTCTCTCTGTTTCTCTCACACTCGAACTCTCTCTCTCTCTTCCTCCCACACTCTGACTCATTGTTGCCCTATTGGAGAAGTCAGCAGGTCTAGTGTAGTGAAGACAGGGAATTTACAGGGAATTTCTAAACCTGCTGAGATAGCGTCACTTTAAAAACAAATAAACAACAAATCAAAGTATAATTGAAAACTTTCAGATAGCGTCAACATGTCTCGTGAAGACGAAACCGGACCTTTGTTTATGAAAAACAGCGGGTCATTGTTAAAGCTTGCCTTCAACAACTTGGCCTCTGGGTTTTATATCGTTCACAAATCTGAAATGTTTATGTTTACGAAAACATACACATTCATTGTCAGTCCTTCTGAAGGGGTAGTCAGGTGAGGGGGGACAGAGCCGGGCTCTGGCAGGAAGCTGACCTGAGGCTTTCTGAGGAGAGAGCCTCCAGGTGCAGGGGCTCTCTGGGCAGGTTGCGGACGAACTGAGCGTATCGCTGTCCGGGCTCGTACAACTTGGCACTCTCGCTCAGGGCCTGGTAGTGGGCAGGGAGGACCGCAGCCTGGGCCTGCTGCATCTGGAACCAGTTCACAGTCACCTGGACACCGAGAGACAGGAAGGGGGGGGGGGGGCGTTGATTCACCAATGGGCTAACAGGGCTTTCCTGTGATGGCACAGACTAACATTCTGTTACCCCACGCGTCACATGACGGGGTTTCTTAGCCTTGGCCCATGACTCATGTCAAGAGAGACCAGTATCAGATGCAGGAACAATGGCCAGAGTCTCCTATTTTGGACACTCACAGCTTTGAGAGTGAGATCACACTGAAAGATGAGCTCCCTGATCTGGGTGAGGATGTCCGTCTTGGCGTTGGCCAGCTCCCTCCTCCTGGTGCTTGCCTCCGCCACACAGGCCCTGTACTGCTCCCGGGCCTCCTCATACTGGACACAGGAGAGAGGCCATGGAGAAAAAACACACACACATCTAGCTGGGCTGTGTTTGCTGTTATACTCAGCACACAAACACACCAACAGACATACACATCCCCTTTCCATTTTCCTTGTCTATTTATATAGACATCAGTCCCGCCTCACTCATGCCTTTATCAGACTCTCCCCCCCCCCCTCCCAGGCCCTTTGTGTCGTTCCCAGACGCCCACCTTCTCCTCCAGCCTCCTCCTCTTCTCCTGCTGCTTGTTCCCAGCGCTGGGCTGCTCCTCCTGGGCCTGGCTGCTGCTGGAGGGCTGAGCCTTCTGGAGCTCCTCTGTCCGCTGGGCCTGCAGCACGCGGGCTTTCCGCACACACACGTCCGCCTCCTGCTGCTCCGCACGGAGAACACACACACACAGGGGTTAGAATGGTAAAGAGTGAGACGGCTCTCTCACACTGCAGGAGCAGAGGGGAAAGGACTATGACCTTGTTTCTACACAAGCAGTCAAAAGACAACACATCGGAAATGTGAAATAGGTTCAGATACGCACTCAGTCCCAGGATGTAGTGCTGTAGTACCGTACTCGATTTTCTCACCATTTTTTTCTGCTCTCGCTGCCATTGTTCCTTAATGTCCTTCCTCAGTTTGTCCAGTTCATTCTTGCGGGCCAGTAGAGGCTGAAGACCAGAGCAAGGAGCAGTGCTTTAAATGAACATTCAAAATGAAGAATCATTCCAAATATAAAGCCTTTCTCAGGTTGTTTCAGTCATACCTGTATAAACTTATTGGTCTGCAGAGCTGTAGCGGTTTGCAGGAGCAGCTGGCTGTACTCAATGTCGTTTTTGAAGGTAGATATATATATGTCTGTGAAGGGCATGAACACCTTTGCGCCACAAGATAGGAAAGAGATGAGTGACACCTTCTTTTCATTTCAGATGAAGCAGTGTGTACCAATATATTACAAAACCCTACCTGTTGACTTGCAAGTGACTTCACAGATTCTGCCATTTTTGCATAACTTTTTGCACATTCAGTGTCTGTAAAAATAAGTATAGGTATCAATGTTGTTTCGGTAGGTTTGAAATGAGTTAATATAACATATGTACAACGTCCATGACAAAGATACAGTAGCTGAATAACTGTACTCTATATGAATGAATGAATGAATGATGTATAAGACAAATATACAATAAGTCTGTATACCATGTCTAGTGTAGTTCTACAAATCGCTTTTATGCATAGGGTTTAGTGGTACAGTATCTCTGTTTGCTGGGGTTAAATCATGTGTGAGCTTGTAGCTCACCTAGAGCCAGCCGTTTCTCCACCCAGGCCAGCAGGTCTTTGGTGTACTTGGACCAGGCCTTGGCATAGAGCAGAGCTGACTCCACCCCACTGTCGTTCTTCAGCAGGGTCAGGTCCACCTCCTCCTCCAGAGACAGCGCCGCCTCTGGACCTGGTCGTGGGAGAACAGGGGAGCACATGGACGGCAGTTAGTTAAACATCATCATGTTTGAGTGCTCTCTGATACGGAGGAGTCGTTTCAAATGAGGAACAGAGAGAATGAGGGTGTCCAAGAGGATATGAAAGTGCCATGCAGTCAGCTAGCTAGGCTCCCAGGAAACACTGTCGGTTTGCCAGTCCTGGCTATAGGAGTGAGAATCTCATCAGATTTGGCTATCAGGAAGTGGTGCACGTAAATGGCACGTAAACATCACACGGCTTGGAGCCTTTGCGTGCACGGCCCTGTCATAAAGCCATCCAGCAGCCTGCCGCGCACCTCTCCCAGCTGCCTGCCATCTGATTCAACACACACACACACACACACATGTTTCCCATCTCCCACGGAACTACTTCTAAACAGGCAAAGAATGTCAGCCATTCGGAGGCAGAGGAGAAAAAAAGACCACACTATGAAAACTGCAGCAGAAATAACAGGGGTCTCAACGCGGTTAAGGGAGGGACCACTTGAGGCATGTGAGGGGCCACAGAGATAAATGATTTGTGCGCTGGTTAGCTGACACTAAAGCCCTGGGCTACTAGCTGTTTAACTAGTTGAATAACTGCCATTTGTAATCATTACGTTCATTCCATTCCAATGTTTTGTGTTCCTAGTGGCTTGCGGTGCAGTCACTCACCTGCAAGGTCATGTTTCTCTGGAGCGTACCCTCCAGAACCTGCAGACAGATTCTCAAAAGACTGTGAAAAGGATGAGAAGCACATTACGACAGACAGCATGGAACCCCCCAAAAGAATAATTACAGAGTGGATTCTGAACATATGCTTAATGTTACAAGGAGAGAAGATTAAAAAGCTCTCACAGTATCAAGTCTGAACACCACACACCCACAAGGGGAAAGGAGGACTTTCTGAGGGTTTTCTTTGAAAGTAGAGGCTTTGTCTAATATGATCAGCCCCCCCCCCCCAGGCCCCTCCCCTCACACTGACCAATTCAAGAACTAAAGAGGTGTGTGTATGTGTGTATGTGTGTGTGTGTATGTGTGTGTGTGTGTTTGTGCAGTCTCACCCTGGTCCTCCTGGTGTGGGGGAGCCCCAAACCTGGGCCACTGTCCACATCTCCCATAAGGAAATCAGACACTCTGAAGGGATCAAACACATACAGGCTAGCCTCAACATCTGATGAATAGCTGTCAGCATCTGAACAGTACCAACACTGCTCTTACAGATACAGACATTGACATATCGTGTCATTCCAAAAATAGGTCTGGCATTGTTGGTCTGGTCAACTACACTAATTGTTTTACCAGAGAGCTAAAAGTCAACAGTGTTGAAAGGTACAGTAGGATTATACTCACACATTGCCAAACGTGAATGCCAAAGTGTCAATGGATGTGTATATCTCGCTGAATATAGCGTTCTTGCTTTCTTGGTTTACTTCCTTGAAGTTAACGCCTGTTCCGAGTGATAAAACCACAAACCCCATTCAGAAAGAGCAAGCACTCAACAACAACAGTTCTAGAACAATTCTCTGTGTGTCTCTAAAGAACTAAAAATAATATCAGGGAATGTCATTTTTAATAAAACTCACATTTGTATAATTTATTTACCACTCTCCATTGATGTTAAATACTGCACGTATTTTTACATAACTTCACAACTTCCTTGTTTGTCTTCGAGAATATGTCTACGTATATTGAGAAAACGCTTCTTGCAGTTCAGCAGTGGAAACAAGGTTTCGATAAACTAAAGTTAGACAAAATTTAAAAAGTGCTGACACTAAAAAGCCAATACAAACAGAAAGCTGATGTTCAAAGTGGTATCGATAGGCATGTTCCTCATGAAGGGACCTTATACCATTGCCAAATGCCACAAAAACAGGCTCACCAAGTATTACTGGCATTAAAATTACACCTTTCTCTTCTGCCTCATTTTAATCCAGAAAAGGACTTTGAGAGAATGATGTTAAACACATTCTTCTTTAATCCAGTGGCAATTTAATTCTCTAGATCATCCGTTTGGTTCCATTCAGGTCACAAGCTTCGTGGGCTTAGACAAAGTTCTTTCACAAAGAATTTCAAAAACTAACATGTCCAAATGTTTTGACGATTCTTCGAAATGACAGGCCCAATTTCTGTACAGGAGCTTTCTTTCACAGGAAATGGTTTAGTCGGCTAGAGGACATTTGCGAAAGGCAATCAGAGGAACTCTAGACAGGCAAAGAAATCCGACTTTGCAGAGAGCTTCCTGTCTCCTTGCCACAGGAAACACTCACACAGCTTGAGCTCCTCGACAACCAAGTCAACAGAGTCAACGTTCAGACAGACACTTCAAGATTCACCCTCCATCCACTTCACCAAGCCCCCCAACTGTCTGCGGCATTGCCTCTTGACACCAACCTGCATTTGTGGAAACTGCAGCTAGGCTGCCCCCGACTCAAAGTCACTCCCACAGAACATCTTTTTAGATTTCCAATTTGTCTTCCTGAGACGAGATGACACCAAACGCAATCTTCAACTTCAATGGACTCCTGAATGTCCAGTCACCTTAGTGTAGACGGGGGAGACGGGGGAGGACACGCCCTGCCTGTCAGGAACCCCAGCTGGACCCCAGGAGTGAGAGTGAGAAGAGATAGAGACGAGGCTCCCACCGCACGCCTCCCTATTCCTGAATGCTAGAGAGCCACTCTGAGGCCTGGCTGCAGGAGAGCTGGCTTCTTCCTCAGGACATCCTGTGCTCCCACAACAATGATCCCAGCTCTGCCCCCCCCCCCCCCAAACCCAACCCCCCCCCCCCCCTTGTCACAACCCAAATATGGGAACTGCATCATTCAAGCACCATTCAAGCACAGAAGCCATAGTTTATTCACACCGAGTCCTCTGTGGGACAGTAAATGTTTCGAGTGAGTCCCCAACATGTGTGGCAGCTGTGCAATCTGTCACTCTGTCTTGATCTACTTTCAGTGACAGGTGTGGGTGGTTTGATATTGTGAAGCCTGATCACATGTGACAGGTATCCGGTAACTTTAAACTAGTGTTTTTCTTCGAGCAAACAAATAGCTAGCAGAGTAGGCAAAGAAAGGGGTTCATGAAAGGGAGAGCAGATTGATTGCAGTAAATAAATACACACTGACAGATGCCAGCATCTCCCCCCGATGAAGGGGGCGTGAGGGGAAAGAATTTCAATAACTTGAGAAAGTTGACACTTTTATTGCACTACCCTGGAGATTTTAAGACAAGGGGGTGGGGTGCGGGGTGGGGACGTTCATGGAACGTGACCAGGAAAGAAACCTGTGTCTGATTTGGGCCTGCCAGAGTCTGCGGGGATCAGATGTGGAGGGCATAGAAAGAGAATAGGCAACAATAGCCTTTAGCTTCACGTCTTGCAGCACTCTGAGGTAAACATCTCTGAATTCTCAGCACACATGGTTGTCTAAAGCTGTGGCCTAAACATGGTAAAGCTTGTAGGTACACCCTTTGGAATGGAGTTTCAGTAGATAACATCTACATATCATTAAAAATGGCTGCTTACATGGTCTAAAAACAGCTTCGTTTTCATCCTGTAAGGCCTGGCACCTTGCCAAGTCCCCAGGTGTCATACTGAAATACTGGTTTTCTGTACTTCTGAGGACAGGCGCAGGATGGAAGTGTGGGGTGATAACCCACCCCCTAGTGGCCAAGAATGCCATTGTATTGATGTAGGTTGGAATGAAAAGATATGGACAGAGAAAAAAATCTTGTCTTGCCAGTTGCATCACTGGCTGGACTTGTGTCCTTTCAACAGAGGAGCTTGTTACTCACAATAGAGTTTTGGTGTCCTTTTTGCATTCTCAGAATTGTTTAAACACCTCTCACATGGTAAACTTCAGACTAACCCCTAAAGGGTTTGACAAGATACAGAGGTGAAGAACCAGGCAGTCCACACTTTAGACTGACTGTTGAACGTGAGTCAAGCTGGGTAAACGTGAAGCCATAAGGCCCCATAGCAGACATATGGAATGCAAATTACAGCAATGTTAGGCCCACACTCTGGAGATTCTTGTTCCCAGGCCAAGTGAGGAATAACCCCCACAGCGGATCACATTTCTGGCAGATGAGCTTGTGAGTTGGGATTCTTCTAGTTTATATTCATTCAGGAGACTGGAATGGATTCCTTTGTTGAACCAGATAATAATCACATCTCACACTGAGCCCTTGGAGCAACAGGATGAGGTGCCAACTCTAGTAGAAGGACCATCCGTTTCACTCGCCGAACAGTCTCTGAAACATCGTACAACTGCAGGGGCAAAACAAAGTTGAACAACAGCCAATAGAAAGTAATCCTCTGACTGACCTTTGACCTTAGCTATGACAGTGCCAGCCGCCCCGAGGATGTCCACAGAGTTCAGGGTCTGGTGTTTGCTGATGACAGCCTTGAGGACTCGGAGCAGCTCACCTAGGCGCTCTTTGACCAGCTGCTGTAGACCTTCCTGGGTTTCTGAAAGCAGATGAAGAGGTCAAAGTGTCAAGTCAAACCAATCTCATAGCCATGCTAAACAATAAACCAAAAGAAAACACTGGCAAAAAGGTGCTACAGCTCAAAAGGTGAGGAATTTGGCCGCCAGTCCACATTTTGACTAATCTATAAGTTGAATCAGAGCTATGACATGACCCACGTAGACACTTATTAGTGTCCCCTGGCTTCAAGAATACTTCACATTCCTTTACTTAACCCAGACAGACAGATCACCGACATAAGTAGTTGTCAGATGCAGGTATCTTGCATCTCTGAGAAGAGGTTATGCAAGCAGCACTGGAGGAAATAAAAGCAGTTGTGGTTGACGGAAACTTCAAGGCCCAGCATCTGATGCAACTGCAGTGTTCCCATTTAGTCACCACTGAATATGTCAACAACAAAAAGGATATGCCTATATCTACAGACAACTACTGAGCGAGACACTATACTTAGACTGTAATGCCCACCATCACCATGCTACATTGGCATGGGCTCAATTGCAGAATAAAGATACACTTTGGTATGGTCAGAAATTTCTATTAAAGTTGAAATAGCGAACATACAAATACAAATTCAGGAAGGGACCAAGTCTTTCATCAAATAAACTAGGAAGCAAAGTTATTTAACCATGCAACTAAGGAACACAGGGAACCTGTTCTAGTTCTTCTTTTGACTGGTGACAAAAAAAGAAGCTAACTGCAAAAAGAGAAGCACGCCAATGTGTTCATAAAATCCTTGCGGTTAACTTGCCTCGGTCACGTGACAGAGCATGCTCTGTCTCTCTCAGTTTGCTATGAGAGGTATGCCTCCCCTGCAGTCTCGCCAGCTAGCTGATACAGAGTGAGGAGAAACAGGTCTAAAAGAGGAAGGAGGCTGGCTTTCCTCTTGGCGGGGAGTAATCAGTAGTAGGGCTACGGCTTGGCGCTAGACAATAAGGTGAGTTCATGTCTCACCCACTGTTTTGGAAGCACGATAAAACAACAGTCATCTATTTTTTAAGACTGTAAAGTTGTGCCAAGAGGATGAGATGAGAGGCTGGATTTATTGGAAAGTTAAGGGAATTGCAGGGGGAGTGAAAATAAAAGCCAGCCTGTGTGTGTGTGTGGGTGTGCGTGTGTGTGTGTGTGTGTATTCCAAAACCATCCACCCAAACATGACCACACCCCTTCTCCCCATGTCATTTTTAAGAGCAGAAACACTACCTTATCAAAGTTCACCCATCAACAGAGGAACCTATTGTATATCATTTTAATTCAATATCAAACTCCTCCAGTTTGAAGTGCTCACCGTTCAGATATCATTTCTGCGACTCAACCTTCTCGTATTGTGGGCACGTTTCTGGGAGAACGTCATTTCCCCTTGTCTGTTCTATGTCCCTTTATTGTAAAAACACGTCATTGGATGATCTCCCATTAAGATCTGAGGCCTGTCTGAGGTAGGTGCACATGTGACCCTGGCCCGCTCCAGGATTACAGGCTTACACAGGCAGGGCCCATGGAGCAGGGGTCTAGCCTGGAGGGCTGCCCCTGGGGGCAAGGTCCATGACCCTGCCACTCACACTTTGATGTCTGCCTCCTTATGAACACCCAACAATAGGCCCTCGTTAAGCACAAACCCCTGTTTTACCCTGCCTTTTAATTTATGTCCAGCTGGATACTTAGGGCTTGCCCACAAGTGTTTGAAGCCTTTCACATCAACGAACTGTGTAGGTTTACATTAGCATATAGGACTTAATGATGGACCCACATCCGAATGGCATTTTGAATGACAACAGTGGGTCATGACGAGTGACGGTCAAATAAAGAATTCCTATCACAGCTGCAGTGTGGAATCACCCATTTCCCCTTTCGAAATGAAGACACGTTTTATTCAAGCTATTGTTTCGGTAAGACTGAATGAAGAGGATTCAGAGGGTGTTGGGAAACAACTAGTTCTAAGAGAAGAACTGACAGGTCTTACGACTTGGGTGTGATTCCTTCATTTATGCCGTATCCCTTCCCCTTTCACCTAGACAGAGTACTGTATGCGGAGAAAGAATTAGGTAAGATAAGTTACAATTAGGTAAGATAAGTTAGAGATTCAAATACTGGATGGGAATTTGAACAGCACAAGAGAGAGGTAATATGGTCCCGAAGAAAACAGAGGCACAATGTTTCATATGATTATAATCACCAATCGTTTCAACTGTTTAGATCTAGCAAAACGCTCAGTAGAGCACAAGACAGCAGGGGGAACAGTCAAATCAGTAGTGACTAGACTCATTGTCACCCCGCCCTTAATAACATGCTATCCAAGGCCCTACTGTAAATTGGTACTGTCACAACAATGGCATCAAAAGATCACTGGAAATGTGTCCACGATGATGGGGGCCTCGCAGTTGTGGGGTCACCTCAGATGAGGGTTAGGCTACAACATATTGTTTAAAGGAAGACCCCCTGCCAACTCCACCACAGCTAAAGGCCCCCTTGTCTTTCTCTGCGGGAAGGGACGGTCGGGCCTCCTAGCCACGCTTCACGCTCAGTCTGCTCCGTGTTTGTTTCCCCCCCAAGATCACACCATGGCCCCTGGCCCCGCCCCTCCCTCAGCGCCTTGAACCCCTGGACACTTTCAACGAGGGTCCAACAAAGAGCTGAACTATACTGTACCAGAAAAGGGGCCAGGCCAATCTTATCTTTACAGGTCCTACACTTGAGGCGCGAGCCTGTTGTCCCGTAACGCTCAGCTTGAGGACAGGCTAAAGTCAACGCTCCCCTCAGATGGGATCCCAGGGGGCTGCAGGCGGTAGAACAACAGCCAATCAACTGGCATGTCGGAACACGTATCCAGTTGACATGAAACTAGACTTACCAGTAATGCGTGGCGACTCACTTCCAGAAAAAGAGCCGCGGGGCTTTGCTGACACCGGTGAGACATCCCTACCTCCTGCATGAAGCCTGCTGCTGCTTCCCTGACTGGATCCCTCTGGGAGGAGAAGCCCCTCACTCCCACGCTCAGCGGCTGGGTTGGTGGGATCTGATTGCCTCCAGACCTGTATCCATCCACCTCATTCCTGGTCAGTGACACGTAGCAACAGCAACAACAAAAACGGACGACTTGTGAAAGGAATATTCACAATAAGCCATCTCTAGTAGGTATTGACCTCTGTCAACCTGATCTATAACAGGTGGAATTGTTTGGTCAGGAGCCCATCTCCAAACAGTCGTTTCCTCTCCTGTCCAAACAAATGCAGTTTAGCTAGGTGTCGCCTTGGTGCGCTCATGTTTGACCTTGTTTGGAAACTGAGACAGAGACCCCTCCACACATGACAAGGACCGTCAATAAGTACCTGCTACAAACCAGCTACCAGCGCCCTGTGCTGGACTGTTAAACAGTCCAAAGGTTTTCCCTTCCAATACATGAATGTCTGACACCACCTCTGGCACAAATCAGACCAGAATCTGACAAGAGTACCAACGACTTCATAAACAAAAGAGGGCTATGTTGATAGTGTAGAGGCCTTTAATCGTTACACCTTTACGTGGTTAAGTTAAGAACCAAAGTGTGTAGGCTATAGCTAGTAATAACAAATTGAGGAGAACAGATTGAGAGATCTGGCTCAGACAGTATCTAGACGATTACAATTCTTGAGTCTTCATATTGAGGAGATCAGCATCTGTGCACACAGGCTCTCCCTTTTACAGGTTTACAGTCACTTCCAGGGATGGGTCCCGAAGCTTGCTCTCTATAGGCCTATCCGCCCCTTGCTGTGACCAATCTCCAGAGCCAAGATTCTGGGCCCATAATCGTAAATCCCCACCTCAGGAAACACGCCCAACCACAGGCTCACTCTGAAACATCCCTCGGCATCACAGGGAAAGTTACTGGCCCACAAATCTTTCCTGTCTTTCTCTTAAGAGAAGCAAGCCATTAAACCATTATACGTGAGGCCTAGGCCTTTTCTTTCAGTTAAAAGCACCACCTGCAGCTATTTGTAGGGTGGTCACTTAAGCGGGCAGTGGGGTTTCTGGAGGGGGATGAGGGGGGGGGGGGTGAGGAATGGGATGTAGCCCAAAAACATGTCATATCAAACAGTTACGGCAGGGCTTGTCCTTCTAATAAAGGTTGTGAAGAATTAAGTCATCTTCAGACCAAAGTGTGAGAAAGAACAATACAACTGAACTGGAGAAGTGCCAGATCTTATCAGTGTCACGATGACACAGGCTGGGGAAAAGAATTCAAGATATTTCAAATGAACCGAGGACATGAGCGTCTTGAACATGACATTGCTTTAACCTGGTCTGGCATTTTCAGGTTCTTTTGTCAACATTGTGAAAGATCAAAACTAGGCATAGGCTTAATCTGAGCCAAAACTAACTAGACATGTTGTTGTGTCAACTATGCCCTATATATTTTGTGCAAATAGTGTATAAACCACTGAGTGAGATATTTGCCTAGCCCTGCAAATGTAAATGATAGTGTTGGTGCGAAGCCCTGTTGGTTCTACCTGATATGAGCTAGCTACGCTTCGTGTCCCTGAGTGTAGGAGCAGAAAGCCCTAGGAGGCCAGATCACTGACCTACTGTTGGAATGTGGATATCAATCAATGCATTTCTCAATCACGCTGACATAGGTAAGGAATTCACTTGGCTTAATCACATCATAATTTACAATATTGTTTAAGCAGTAAGTAAGCAGTTTTCTACACATGATGAATAATGGGTGGGGATGATATTAAATTCTGTTAAGATTCAAGTTAAATCACAGAAAAAATATTGAAACAGGAATAGGGCTAGAAAAACCTCAAATTTTGTCCGTTGGAACTAACTCAAATAGACAACTACAGTATAACAGTGGCTTAGCTTATCATGTCCCAGTATGACAGAGTTACAATTACAATACAAGTCAGTTAGAGTCATCTCTTTTCTTAAACCTTTCACTCTAGGGGGGTTTTAGTAACCATTCTCTGAAACGCAATACGCTAGAAAGGTTATGCCAAAATGTTACTGAGACAAAATAAACCAAAACAAAGCATTTTGAATCAAAGTGAAGGCATCAAAAATGATGAAAATACAACGAAAATTAAAATGCCAGGAGTGGTAGGCGTCTCACACCTACCATCAGTCATTTGAAGGTGCTACAGCTACAAGTGAACATTTGTTCGAAAGGAATGTAGAGCATGCAGGAGAGAGGGGGGATGGGAGGGGGAGAGCAGCCTGTCTGTGTGGAAGACTCTTTTCATCCCCATCAAAACCATTCGATGTCTTTTCAAAGCCACAGAGCTCCACGTTGCTACAGTGGATCAAATACCCCTTCTGAACACTATGACTCCATTACGCCACGCCGGGGATGCCGGAAGAAAAGGGTTCCCAACTACGGGTAAGGCTGTTTGTATTGGGTAAACGAGTCCTGAAAGAAAAAGGTCAAATCACTAAAGGTATTGGCCTTGATGGAGTTCTAGTGAATGAAAGTATCAATTGTGTGATCTTCAACGGTGAGAGAGATGTGGTCGAGAAAGGCCAGGTGGTCAACAATGCCGCGTGCTTGTGGGACAAGAAGGAGACTAGCTTGGAACAAGTGTGACTGGGGACAGAAGGTCATCTGATCGGTCACTAGACCCACATTCCTCTCCTGGAGTTGCATTAATGAATAGACCAGCGCCAAATGGTCAGGATGGTGCACCATCCCTACAGTGTGGCTGTGACAATCTACCCCACTGATCTGACCTGTGGAACTCATAGGGGAAGCCCTGTGGGAGGAATGGATGTGGTGAGTCAGACTGGAGCCTATTTTGCAGTCACTGATACGATCCCCCAGTGAGCTTCAGCCTGTGTGTGTGTGTGCGTGCGTAGGCCAGTTACAGGCTGCAGGGAAGGGGGGGGGGGGATAAGCACCACCTCAGCTAATGCACACTCCTCCACAAGAGTTGTGAGAATAGAAAACCCTGCCTCCCGCTAAAAAAAAAGAAAGAAAAAAGAAAAACATCTTGCTTTTACTGGAATTGAAACTTTGCTATGGATCCTTAGGAAACGCCTGTCTTTCAGTGAACTGCCGAGTGCACCTTTCACACCATCCTCCAGTGACAAACCTGTTGAAAATATGAAAAGAATAACACAAGAGGTGCCATGTGCCTTCCTCCCCTCATCCTCCCACTGTCCATGCCCCTTTCATTTCTTCTCCAGCCACATGGAACCATGCTGCTTTCTGCTTGTTTGGCCTCAGGACCGAGAACGCTGACACATGCTGCTCATCACTCATCAGCAGAGTATGAACAGGCTCCCCATGGCTAGAAAGGAATTCCGATTGAAGAGTATGGCTTTTGAACAGTACCTCAGTATGCAAACATGTAAAACACAGAATAAAGACAGGGTTAGGTTTGTCATTAGGATTTCTGTTATGCTCGTGGGCATGTTTGTTTCATGTGTGTTAGCCTTTCGCAGAGAGCTACTGTAGGTCAACACAGTTCATTGTTTGCCATGCTTTTTCTGGCCCAAGCTAACCTAAGTGACCAACACAGACCATAACAAAGAGGCCATTAATCCAATCCAATTACGGTCCCACCCGTTCACACAAAAAAAAGTGGACAAGGTCGAGACCTTCTGGGAATAAGAGATATTCCAAACACCAATGACACATTAAAGAACGTCTGATTTGTTTGGCTTAACCATCAATCAGGACATAGCTATCTAGAACTAAATGTGCTGTCTAGACCTGTAAGTGACAGAAGGGAATGACCACCTCGGTCTGACTCAGGGAATCTCAACAAGCTCCCTCATTACCTATTTCCATCAGTCCGTTACCCAGAGTGGAGTCTCAATGGGCTCTGAGACACCTGGCTTTAGTTTAAACCTACCAATTTGAGATGTGCGGGAAATATGAAAAAGGTGAAGTACAGAAAACTGAAATGTCTGCTCTAATACCACAAAGATAGATAAGAAATGTATGAAAATGAGGTATAGCCTCGATTTTGACATGCTCTAGCTTGAATAATGATTAGGCCTAGGCCCTAGGCCTACAGATAGTAAAACAATAACACCATGTTTTTCAGAAAACAAACAGCCAAAGGGCACCATAGAGGCCACGTATGATGATCCCATATGTATTTGGGATGAAGCCATCCTTCCTTGTCAAGGTTTTCTGTGGCAGCTCAGTGTAACACACAGCACAACACAAGTTGGGGTTCTTCCAAGGCACTCCTACAACGAGGGACATACACACTCCTCCACTCAGACCAAGTGGAATAACAACCTTCTCTCATTCAACATTCACAGTGCTGGGGCAGTGTGTGTGTGTGTGTGTGTGTGTGTGTGTGTGTGTGTGTGTGTGTGTGTGTGGGGGGGTACATGTCAGTGACCTAGAGGACAGAGTGTGTGTGGAGGTGTCAGCAGAGAGGCCGTCAACCCCTCTCTAAACGGACACTCAACAGGATGTAGTCTGGCTGGCACGGCATAAACACAGGAACACGGCTTGGGTTCACGCTCAGTCTCTGCACTCACACAAGCAGTTTCTTGGAGGGCTTGCGCGTAGTGGGCACTGTCCATCATCTTGTATCTTTCACATGTAACCACCGATCTTTCAAAAAGATCAACAATCACCATATTTGAAGAGATACCAACTCACCTTTTGAATGAAATGCTTCTTTGAGGTTGAGCAAGACATCTGCAAACTTGCGCACATCGTTTACCAGCTGCATGACATAGTCCGGGTCCACCCCTGGGGCACCCAAGACATGTTGCTCCAGCCCCATACTAATGAGAGGGTTGGAGTTCCTGGAGCTGCGACCCATGTCCCAGGTCTTAGTGGAGCCAGCCGACAGAGACCCAGTGTGGGGGTTAGAGAGGTGTGACGGACCCTGGGGCCGCTTAATCCCTCCGCTGCTGCTGCTCTTCCGTAACATACCAGCGGCAAAGTGCTGCAGCCAGACCCGGACACACTACCCAGAGTGCACCAGGTCGTGCTAGCCCCTGAGATCACTCTCCTGCAGCTGTCCCAGGATGGCTGGCTCTGTCATAAAGGAGAGAGAGATGAGAGCATTGTAGATCAAATGCATTTTATAACAGTTTAATAGCGAGTTATGATTTTATGATAATATAGTAACTGTAACAAACTAGAAGTTCAAACTATATTGATGGGTTTAGCGTTAAAGTGTAATACAAAAGTTAAACAAAGCTGTTAACAACTTTTCTAACACCACATTTTTTTCTGAATGACATAAAAGATAACATAACGACAGACTGAATTTACTCTGTGCCCCTTAATTGCCGAACGTATGTAATTGTTCAAGTTTTTTTATAAACTAAACTAAACATTTTCGCTACAAAATAAAGATTGCCTATGTATTCGAACGGACAGATCCCTAGCGTTGAGACTGCCTAGCTGGCATACCATGTCTCTCGAACAAACATCTATCTCAAAGAAGAAAACAAATAAAAACTCACCTGCTTTGTAGTTTATTGACATTGCAACGCCATTATGAGAAAATCGATCATTATATATCCTGCGTGTTTCAAATATACATAGTATGGCAACAGAATGGGCTTGGTTGTCTAAAATAACATGTCACTTTACTCGCTCGACAGAGAGAAGTTCTCTACGATCCTCTCGGTACAATCACCGTTTACTATACCCGACGGTCTTCTGTCACGTGACCGTGCCGACAACTTTTGACTGGCTATCTCTCTCTACTCACTAGATGGATTCGGATGGATTCGAATTTAGATGCAAGAATGTGGATGTAACGCAACATTGTCAATCTGTATAAACTCTGTCAGGAACAGTTCTGTAAAAGTGCGTTGACTTGACATCTCATTGATTATTGTAAACTACAGTATACTACTATCTAACATTATACCACATTGTAACCCACATAAACCTTGCTGCGAGCACAGATTAGATTAGAAGAATCGATACTGCCACCTAGTGCAGCCCTAGTGCAGACTCTCAGGCCAACATCCCATACAGGGCCAATTTCTCTCCATTAATGCCAGGAATGTATGTATGTGTGTGTGTGTGTGTGTGTGTTTGTGTGTGTGTGTGTGTGTGTGTGTGTGTGTGTGTACTTATGACAATGATTTTAGTTTCCCACGATCAGCTGAAGAACCGTGCACTCTGCAAAGTTCATATTTACATGCATTTAGCAGACGCTTTTATCCAAAGCGACTTGGATAGTTTGGACTTGACGTAGTTTGGATAAGCATTTCGACATAAAATAATGAAAAAAATAAAATAATTCGCCTCCAGTTTGGCTTGCTCTCTTAGTGTCCCAGCTCTATCTGATTGGTCCTCTGATCAACAGCGAGTTTCTTACAACTAATAATAATAATCTTTTACTTGCCATCATTGTGAAGTACAACACGCACATGCATGGTGAATTTTATTCAATAAATTGATGTGTTAGTGATGTCACATTGCAAATGTACAAGTGCTGTGCGGTGAATTAGGCCTACAATTATGACAACTGGCTCAACCATTGTGCACGTATAATGACTTCTGTTAATTAACTAAATGTTTAGATGTTTGTGGTGGTGAGACAATTTAAAAGAGAACCAATATAGTACATTTCGATCAACATACCAAGCAATGTATAACGTAGGAAACATCGGACAAATTAAAGCTATATAATCCTTTGCACAAATGTAAGCTACAACAGCATAGGGACTTTGACTAGAATAGATGTGGAGGCTGAACAAGTACTTCAGAGATGACTGAGAATTTCCATTGGGATCTGAGAAATATAGGTACCAAAACCACTGAGAACAGTCATCACCAGCTGAATCACAGGCACTGCACTATCGAGCTATAATTCCAGGAATCTGTGTGCCACCAATTTTATTACGGGAACTATGTACTATGGTTTGGTTTCCCTGACTTTTTAATCACCGACTGCATCACAGGCACTGTGCATTGGTGTTAAGAATGGATGATAAAAAATATGCAGATACATGGTTAATGTATTTCTTTTTTATTATAATACAAAACGTTGGATGTGTTCTTATCTAGCTTGTATTGGTTTCTCACATATCACATAGACATTCATTCTTTTTAGTGGACACATACACAACTCATTCAAACAGGACAAAGCTTATTCACCCATTACCATTCTCACAATAGAAATTGAAAATAATCAGCTGTAATAAAAAAAGAAATAATCTTCACAGGGTCTAAACATGGAAAGGAAGAATCCTTTACATTAAGTCAACTATTTACATGATACATGGTACTTCTATTAGATTTTCTCAGAGTTGGAAATAATTATCAATGAGGTACTGCATGAGGTATCAGGTTTAAGTTCATATCTGGATGCAAGATAGCATTCACAGTAACAGTGTATAATATGCATGGAATTTGATGGTCCTCAAACCATTAATTGATGACCAGCAGCAGATCAGAGATAAACAAACCATGATATTATCTATTGCTGCGTACAAAATATTGCAGGACTGCATGTCCAACAACATCAGTCTTGATATAGTATGTGGTGTGTACCCACATGTTCACTTCTCTGTTACACACACATATTTATATATATATATATATGCATATATCATGTACCATGGCATGTTCTTCCTTCAGTAGAGTAGAAGAACATTTGCTCTCAACTTTAGTATTCATTGTATCGAGACAACAAAAAATCCCAATTTTGTTTTGTTGTAACGTGACTGAAATAATTGAATGATAACATTTCTGTAGATGACTAACATCACTGAGGTAATACTGTTCATATTGGCATTGAATGAGGCTATGGACACCACATCACAATCATCTGAGTTTGTTATATTTTGTTGTTTTCTTTACACTCCAAGATTCCTAATCTAGTGCTACCTATCTTCTGACCAAAAATAATTGGGTACGTCTTATACATGATTAACACGACCACATCCTGAAAATTCAATAGAAAACACACTGAAAATCACAGAATGACTAGCTCGATTCTTAAATACAGAGGATTAAAGTGAAAGTCCCTTTTCATTCATATGGAAACAAAATCAATAATGCCCAGGTACTGTATAAAATCAGTGTTCGGCAACTGCATACAGAAAATTACAAGATTACACCTCTTT
The DNA here is from genome assembly GCF_054491055.1 of Hypomesus nipponensis. Lineage (NCBI taxonomy): Eukaryota > Metazoa > Chordata > Actinopteri > Osmeriformes > Osmeridae > Hypomesus > Hypomesus nipponensis. The sequence continues at coordinate 10,206,734 of NC_140370.1, read as the reverse complement.
TCTTTAGGTTCCTACAACACCAAAATCTGTCAAGAAATCACCACTGATGCAGCAAAACTGCAATAAAATGTTTTTGACTACATGACACAATAAAATACAACAAAACAGAGATATATAATATATAGGTATATATATATATATATAAAAGCCTGAGGTACTTGTCAGAATATCTGAGGTCAGGAGGAGTAAGCAGTAGAGGACCTTTGCAGTTGTTAGCATCAATGAAGAATGCATGTACATCAATCCTTGAGAATTTCTTGAGTAGTCACAGCAGCATTTAGGACATTCAATGTTATGGTATTGAGTTGTTGACATCCAGAGATTTCTTTGCTTGATGTAGTGTCTTTGAGGCATCTGAGAATGGTGTGTGGGAGTCTGCTACAGAAACACCGATAAACACAGACATGTTGCCTACTCATTTATGGCCCTTGTGAGGATGAATCTACTACCTGTTCAATGTTCTGGCTGTTAAAACACAAATCCTGTCACTCTTCCTGCCTCACAATCTCTATTCTTCCATTTCTTTCACACGCACATGTACAAATAGTAAAATCAAAACGCAAAAATAAAATCAAGAATGTGTAACATTGCAACTCCAGATAGCATTCATCTATGTCTATACTGGTAAAGGAGTAACTCCAACTGATCAATAAGCGTAAATATATAGTTCCAACATACAGTAGCTAGATAGCTGGGCTTTCTTGTTGTTGTAAAAAGTAAAAAAATAAACGTATAGTTCCAATATAGGCCTACTTGATACCTGAGAGGTAGTTCCACAAGGACAAAAGGTGTGTTTTGTCCAGATTCTTCAGTCCAATAATTACATGGATTTCTTAAGCTCATGTCTTTCTCAGTTAGTTAAAACAATCTGTGGTCCTGTCATTTGTTTTCTTAGCCAATTCGTTTTTGAGCTGTTCACAGACAAGAAGTAAAACACTAAGTGAAAGAGAAGCTTCTTCATCCCCTGAGGAAAATCATAAGTTTTATAGTTTCTCCAAGGTGTGCAGCGCGACATCCAGGGTTTCAGTAAGGTTCCTTGTTCGGCCAAAGACAATCTTGACCAAACTGAGACAATAACAACATATGAGGTAATAATAATAATAATATTTAAAATAACAATATTAAAACTAACACAAAGTATTTGAGGTATTGATGGAATTTAAGATTTGACACATGGGTGTATGAGGTGCCCATCCAATAGCTTATTTCTATTCTTGTTTCTTATTAAAACCTACAGCAGACGGATGTATTAGTAACCACTTCCAACAACAACAAAATCACAGGAAACATGGAACAAAATAAAATTAAAAATTAAAATAGCAGCTGCATTCAAGTTGTTTACAATATCTTTCACGGAGATCCGCTGAGTTTGGATATAACATTGGGAGCTCGAAGTCACTGTTACTTGTATGCTTCGGTGATCTCACCCTCAGGTACTGGATTCTTTGGGAGGTAGGTCTTCATTGGTGACTGAAGTCACTATGGAGAGAGGACAATCCGAGGTAGTACTGTTTGTTGTCCTGGAGATCTGTGCGATGCGCTCCTCGACACAGCCAGCTGACAGTCGGGCCTCTGCATCATGGTCCCAGCATTCCTCTATGGTCTCGCACATCTGACTCAGACCCTGCAGCCAATCACAAGAGTGACATCATAACACAGTGAGTTGAAGGAAGTCAGGCCACTATTGCGCCATTTACAACTTCCATGCAAATGTGTGTGACCTTTGTACAAGCATTTCTGCCACAGATGTCAAGGAAATATTCAATTTGCAGAATACATTAGCAAACCCACATGGCATTTAAACAGGGCTTAAAAGGCAGTAACTCACAGGATGTTTAAGCCAGTAGTCCTTGAAGGCTGGACGCATCTTCTTGTGCACAACCACGTCCTGCAGGTCCTCCAGGGAGGGGTGCTGTCCTATTTCCTCCTCAAAAGGCAGCATGTACTCCCCCAAAGTACCTGCAAAAAGAGGAGACCATGGTCAGCTACGGTACAGACCAGAGGGATCAGACTGGAGGCTTTAGAGAAGTCAACCCCCGATGATGAGATCATTAACGTCGCCGAGCAGAGTTCGGACTCACTGTCTATGTCGGAGCAGCGCGAGACCAGCTCCCACAGCACCAGGCCCATGGCGTACATGTCGATCCTCAGGAAGGAGTCCCGCTGGAAGTTGATGGCTCCCTCGAGCACCTCAGGGGCCATATATCGCCTCGTGCCCACCTGAGAGACGATGCAGGGGGGTGAGAGTGAGGCTGGGAGATGGCTAAAGGTGGAAGTGTGCCTGTGTGAGTGAGTGAGACCTATGTATGTGTGTGTGTGTCAGATCAGGGAAAGATACCTGGCCGTGCGTATCCCCAGGTGGCTTCCCAGGTTCAAACCGGACGGCCAGCCCAAAGTCTCCGATAACTGCAGTCAGATCATCTCGAAGCATAACATTCTTACTCTTGAAGTCCCTTAAAAATGGAAGCAAGCATATGTAAGTGCCCAAGATTTTCTAAAGGATGGCATAAACTCCTAGATCAACTGTAACAACATGAGCAGTGCCGTGAGAATGTTGGACCTAAAAATGTCAGCTTATCGGATACTGACAAGTCTAATCCCCGGGCCGTGGGAGGACAGTAGTTTTCCCTACCTGTGTGCAATGGTGGGTTTAGGCCCGTCTCCTTTGTAGATTAAGTTGTCCTCGTGGAGGTAGGCCAGCCCGTGGGACATGGTCTCTGATATGTGACACATCTCACTCCATGTCACGGTGCTGCCTTTCAGATGGTCCGTCAACGAGCCCTGCGCACACAGAGAGCCCGTTACCCAGCAGGCCGGTGGTGGACACGCCCGTGTGGGGGCTGACAGAGGGGCGTGGCTGGCGGCTAGTCGGCCGAGTGCTCACCCTCTCGTGGAACTCCATGATGAGCCACAGCTCCGTCTCCAGGTTGGCTCCGTGTTTCTCAGCGGCAATGTAGCGCAGCAGGTTCTCGTGCCTCATTCCGGGGGTCAGAAAGATGTCCCGCTCGTTCTGCCACGACTGCTTGTCCTGCACAGACACGTCCCCCCCCCACCAAGAGGAGTTCCTTTGTCAGTTCCGTTGAAAAGACACTGCTAGTGTACGTGTCGTCGATGAGCCACTCACAGCTGTGTGTGCATTTATACTGCCGGTGAGTGATGTGTGCATTGAGGGAGACAGTCCCTCACCTGAACAGGGAAGATCTTTACAGCGACGTGTTCACTCATCAACTGGGCCTTCCACACACAGCCAAAGCGCCCCCTGGCTTTGATCTCGAGCAATTGCAGGGGTTTCAAACCAACCAAAGGGGAGGGTGGGGTTTGACCAGGGTCCTGAGAAACATAAAGGGCACAAATGAAATTCTTGAATCTTTTGTAACACCTCAAATCTAACCATTTCCTGTGAGGAGGAAAGAAAGTGGTGTGTCATGGGATGATTGTGTGAGGGGGCGGCTGACGTACCTCGCCGAGGTCCACGTGGCCGTAAGGAGGTTTGCGGTGGCGGTACATCCACAGGGCCAGCACAAGGGCCAGGGACAGCACACACAGGGGCAGCAGAGAGTACACCAGCACGTTGAGGAGAGAGGGCACTCTGGGAGGAGGGCGGATTTTCACTGAGAGGGGAGAGAGTGCAGTCACACATGTATGGTCAGTCATGTCAAAAAGGCACACACATTAGCACGAAATAAAGGAGTGCGATGTCGCTCCGCCGCGTCGACCTGAAGCGTTAGTATGATGAGTATGTATTTTCCGCCGGTCCATCGTTAGAATGGGGCCAGAGGTCGCCACTCACCTCGGCTGCCGCTGCCAATGATGTCGGGGAGGTGGGTGAACCTCTCGTTGCAGTAGTTTCCCTCGCAGCAGCAAAAGAACACCTGAGGATTCTCCTCCATGGACACGCACTCCTGCCTGTGAGGACACAACACACATCCTTAAGCGTTAATCACCTTCCATCCTCACAAGGGCTCTCCATAGACTGGTCTCTCCATAGACTGGTCTCTTCAATGGAACCGGCCTCGCCATACATGACTTGTGTAGCTCTATCTATTCCGTCTATACAAAGAATTCTCTTCATGGTTCTGTCAGAATGAGTAGCATTTACCTCCTTTAGCAATCAAACAGACAAAGTAAATTGCTTGTGAGGGGTTAGAGAGTACTCTGACCTGTCATAGCAGTTGAAGTCATCCAGCCAGCAGCCCTTCTTCACCAGTTTGATGGTTCCTGAGGAGTTGAGCCAGGAGGAGTAGCAGTGCAGGCGCTTGTCCTTCTCCCCCTCACACCTCTCAAAGCCACTCTGGTTGGTCCTCTCTGTCCTCCAGTTATCATTGTAGTACACACACTCTCTGGTCTCTGCTTCTCCTAGGCTGTATCCTGGTGGAGGGGGGGGGTAACCGGACCAGTTTGAGCTCGATTTCATTTACACTCAGTCAGCTATGAAAATGAATTGTAATTCAATTGCCGAGTTGAAAAGTGGACACTTCGATGATTGAACTGGGCCTATTAATTCCTAGAATGTGGTGCTCTCCAAACAAGCCCTCTTTCTCCACCATCATTCTGGCAGGCAGCCAAGTCAGGAACTCTCTAATGAGACTTTTTTGGGTGAAATATGGCATTGGGCGATAGTATTTAATTTCTCTCATGCATTATAAAGTTAGCCTAATTCAATCTGTATAAAAACTGATACCTCACTGCTTAGAAGATCAACTTGGATTTAATCATCCTCTGACAAATGATGGAATGACTAGATTGTTGTGCTAGGGAGACAGACTACAGTGTGCCAAGAGTACAGATAACAATATTAGCTAGTGCTGTTCTTAACAAGAGAAAAGTGTACATCTGGATAGACAGATAAGGTTATACACCAGCCAATGACGCAACATTGGATGGAGTGATTGGTATGGATGACAAGCTACAAGTTCAGGGTGAACACAGACCTACCCATTACATGTGTAAGCCATCTACCATTTTGAACATGAAACTTGCGCTGTTTGCAATTTCTCAAAGTCATCTGAGGTCTTGATGATTAGCATGTCATTAATCTTTACTGTGGAAACCTCTGTCAGCCAAAACTACACTTTTTGTTCAATCAACAAATCAGATTGGAAACATATCCCTGCATTTCAAAATTTACTTTGTCAACGATAATAGATCATTTGTGAATTCCATTCAAAGCATCATTTATCTTTGTTCACAGAAAAATAATTCATGTCCCTTTAAATCCCTACCAGAAAGGGTTGTTGCCCATCCCCCAATGTTACCCCTCAACCCATTACACACACACACAGACACACACACACGCACGCACGCACGGTTTTATGGTATACATTTGGCAAGTGTATACCAAAATAATTGAGCCATTTCTTCAGTATGTACTGTTACCAATTACTTGTTCTTTACACACAAACAAAAGGAAGACTACTTCTGCCTCCATTAAGCTGATTGTATTGCTTTTGTGTAGTCACATGACCTGAGGACTTTTACTACTAGATCATTCCCCAACCCCCTCTCCCTCCATCACTGACTGAAGCCTACACACCAACAACACAAACTCTGGAGAAGCAGTTTCCTATTGTGCCCCTATTCTGTTTAACAAGCTAAAGGCATACAATAATATTGAATATATAGTAAATGGGAAAGATTTCTCAATCCAGATGTGTGTGTGTGTGTGTGTGTATATATATATATATATATTTTTATGATCCATTGTTTGTTTTTTTACTCCCCATTTTCAACATTTAGTAAGATGAAATCAAAATAGGGGAAAATATAAGGCTTGCACACTTCCCATCATTGACGTAGGGAGGAATTCCTGAAAAAATACGCAATGAAAACAAAGCCGACATTTAATTTCACGTGATGAGTAAATATGTTATAAGTTTGCAGTTTTACTTCCCTGCGAATTAAACAAGACTGTGCGGTAGGGCATATAGATGTAAATTGAGTAGCCTAATAATTTCCGAGCATGTTCTTGTATTGTAGCTATGTGCATTTTCGTGCGGCTCATTTCGTCATCCCAAATCAAAACAAAGCGCTCTAATTCGGAAATAGACTACTACAGCATTTCATTGGGCTGCTGATACAGCTGCTGCTCTAGATATTTGTGGTGAAAATCGCAAGAGGCTAAAGGACGATTCAGTGTTAGACCCTCATTGATGTAATCTGCATTAGCTAAATTGCTGACGCAAATTATATACACATATGTTCACAATAGATCGAGTTAGCCGATCACTTAACAATTCAAGAATGATTTTAGTTTCGCAAAAGCAATATTAGAAGACTAAAGGAGAAACTCAATGGGAGTAGCTATATGGAATAGGGGCAACCTACAACTGGTGCAACATTTATATATTGTGTCGGCTACTCGTCAAGTTACATTGTTTCAGAAACTGAATAGTGTGGTATCAGTTTGATTAATGGCCTAGACTGAAACTGTTGCAATCTTATCTCAACAATTGATTAGCTTACCTGCACATAAAGTTCCCAGAAGAAGTGAACAAGTCAACCACGAAAAAGACATGTTCTCCTAAAAATTGAAGACAGCGAACACGTTCTCCTTTTTTCCGTAGCGAACATTTAAAATAGTCCCAGCATCAGTACACGATCAAAAAGACCACAGGCCTTCGCGGTCCATCCAGCAACCAAGCGCGTGTCAACAGCCTCGGAGCAACAATGTTTAAAGAATGTAGAGACGTTTGATTATCAAGGTGCATTCATAGATTAGACTATATGTACCATTCCTAATTACCAAATTGACCAGAATTGCAGTCTGTCAACCAATAATTACGGTTTAAAACCTTTACCGAGGTAACAGAGTTGAATAGCACCACTGCGTCGGGAGGTCGCGGTTTACATGTTGCTGATCTGTGTCCAAAATGGCTTCTAAATGGGGAATGGGCTGCAAATAGGGAAACCCGGATGTGTAAACACAAAGAGGGGAATTCAGGCAGCTCGCGGCATGACCTTAGAGTGAGACATGTGAAATGGAACGGGAATGTAGTTGAGAAATATATACTATAAATAAACACGCAAAATATTTTTTGTGCTCGAAGAGTGCTCTCAAGTCTCACACATTTTTCAAACATTTCTAAATCTCACGCAACACCTTGTATTTATATTTGAACCATTTCTCACGGTGAGAGGTAAGGAATAACAACCCGCTATATAGGCTACAATTAATGGATATTAATTGCCGAGCTGATCTAACGTCACCAGCCCCCACCCGAACGTTTTGTACCTGGCAATCGTTGACATGTATGATAATCTCACGCCTAACTTTTGATCAAATTAGAGAGCCCTGGACAACTGTTAAACAGACAACAGACTTATACAATGTATGAATTAAAATAATGTATACAGCTGGGAAGTAGCCTATATCCTTCATGCGTCGAATCCACACTAGTAGCCTATACGGGGCAGTATTTTTCGGAATTATTGACTTTATGGACCAGGCCTGCACTCACCAACTCAGCTGCGCGCTCACTCTGAACAAATTGTATCAGAATGATTTCGGTCAAGACGTGAATTTGTAACTGTCTGTCAACGACGTGAAATTCACGCCCTGGTATCCTAAAAGTCAACTGTGTTTTCCTATGATCATGATCCAAATATGTTTACATCCTTCCACCTGCAAAATGACACGGTTTGCTTAAAGTGTAAAACAATGGCTGCCGAACAATTATGGGGGCTATCCGTTGTATAGCCTAACATATGCCATAAATATGTCCTCCCAGAAAATAAAGTCTGTGTGAAAAAAATCTGTGTGCTTTGACATGTAGCCCTGTCAGGATGGTAGCGGTTTTCGACCTAGCAGTGTAACCTGAGACAAAGCATTTCCCTTTACTCCATATTGACCCTTTAATTCAATATAGTGCATCAGTGAACCTGCGTAAAGACAGATGTGCTCACATATTGTCATGGCAACTAAAAGAGCATGTGAGTGCTGGTCAAATGTTCCTTAACCCTGCCAAGACGAAACATCAATGGACGAGAAAAGACCATGGTTTGGAGCTAAATGGCTCATAATAGAACAATAATCAAATAGGGTCGATCTGGTTAGAAACAGCTTCTTAAGTGTAGTTTAAATTGAATTATTCGATATCATTGCCCCAGTGAACCCAGTGGTAGCCTACTGCATTATTCTAAGTCACTGGCAATCCTGGGAGAGTAATAGAAGGAATAGTTGGATCTTCTATTTCCAAAGATGAAGATCACTAATCTACTAAAGCTAATAGATAGATAACACTAGGTGGTGGTAATACACCATGACTCTGGTTGTCTGATTTTAACCTGCAGTCTTAGTTGGTAGATGGAATCGATTATTTTGAGAAAAATAGCCATGTACATAAATGTAAATAACATTGAGGATTCTTGTAAATCAATTGCTACTTTATTTCCACCATTTCAACCAATTATTTCAGTACAAAAATAAATAAACAAGCATGTCATAAAATAGTTTTTCCTCTTTTTATTTTCATAGCTACATGGTGTTGATTTCAGGGAGGGGGTAGAGATTCCATGCCTGGTATGTAACCATATTTGACAATACCTAACATTGTCTTACTGGTCTAACCATGATTGGCCCTGCACTCCAGGGAGGTCAGGTAATTATGGAATGGTTTAAAAGTAGTTGGCAACCCTGCGAATAGACTGGATGTTGGAGTTCTGAGCCTGCCACTCCATGTGGCTACCGTAATCTCCTCTCTCCACAATGTACATGCGGCCGCGGTAGTTAGGCTCTTCGTACAACACCCACCTGGCAAGCAGAAAGGTAAAATGTCACAAGAGAAAAGTGAATCTTGATCATTTACTCTGTCACACGGGTAAAAGACCCAGATGGTTGTACAATTAAACTTCAAACAAAGTGTCCCACTAATGACATTCAATCAGCTTGATACATACGCTCCGTCTCCATAGACCTTGATGGAGTTGATGCAGTTCTTGCTCAGGCCTTGGCCCTGAAGGAATGGAACATCTTCACACAGCTCCACGCACTGGCCCGCAAAGTCAACTCCCTCAAACAGCTGCATCCTATAGTGCTCGCCGTGCTGTTGGACAGAATGACAGGCGGACTCACAGATTTCAAGAAATGCAGTAAAAAAGAGCAAGAAAACAAGAGGCTGAAAGAACACAAAGAAAAGTTGAACAGCTGAAACGACAGCAAACGAAAACACCAGCTTCTTGGCACATGAAAGTACAATTCTGCTTCATTGCAGCGTTATCTTTAAAAAAAAATATCCCAGAAGAGACTGTTTGTTTAATAACATGACTGAGCCTTCTACTGGCCATGGAGCTCATGTGATGCCAATAAAATATTTCCCCACCTGTCACTGCCACATGTCCAGTTATCAAAACTTGCACATCATTTGCTTGCAAAGCACATACATAGCCATCTCTATTTCAGTCTGTCCCTCTGTCTTGCAGAGTATTTAAGAGGACATGAATCCACAGGTTCTTGCAACATGCCAGCCAGTCTGCCCCTTGCCAGTCTGGCATGTCATCTATCCTGCAGCCCTTCCAGCTCTCTTTAAAACTGCTGATCCCTGTGTGTCATTTGGGCTGACCATTAATAACCCTTACCATCCTAATGGGCTTGCAGGAGCCTATGTGGTCATTGTGGCCGTTCCAACGTTGAAACTCTGGATATTCTCCGTGCTCCAGGATGTACTGCTGGCCCTTGAAGTCAGGGTGGTCATAGCAGATGAAGGCTCCACTCTCCACACGGATGGAGTTGACCCTGTTCATGAAGCCACGGTCCTGGAAGTTGTCACATTCACCGCATATCTCCAGCTTGAGCCCGGTGAAACATTTCCCCTCGTAGAATACGATCTGACCAGCCACACCAGAAGAAACTTTAGGACTAGGCTCTTAGACATGAGTATTTTGCATTGCACAATTTATTTTATAAAAAATATTTTAGTACTATATAATTTAGTATGTAGTTTAGTACTATATTATTGTTACTACTTGCACTGATATGAAGCTTTCATAATGATGCAACTTTAGTCTAAACTACTCAAACTACAGTACAAATCCTTTGTGGGTTAGCATGCATGTGTCCAGAAGTGTGCATGTGTTTGTTGGGAAGAGTGCTCCAAGATGGCTGTCTCAGCCTCCCTGTCATGCTACTCACCTTTCCTGAGTACTGCGACATTTTCCAACTGTAGAGTTTAAACTACTCCCACAGTATAAGAGTGGAAAAATGTGGACTCCCTGATATATATGGTCAATAGGGAGCATGGTGGCATTGCGAGGCCAAAACAACAAAGGCTTAACAAAAGAGGGTTTACACTTTCTGCTTCATGGACAGTTTCCCTTACATTTGCACTGCTGATATTGGACTTTGGCTTAGGAGGCGGGTAACAATAGGGCCAATGATTTTGCTTTGATTGAGTTTTGGGGGTTGTATTTTATTGATTGAAGTATTGGGCAAGGTTCCAGTCTGTTTTGGGGTGTAAACAAAATAAACATTGCTTGGCTTTGGGGAGAAAATGGACAGAGTGACAGATTAGACAAGGGAGGACATACTGTACATACACCGTAGACACAGATTAGACTGAAAGAGGAGAGGCAAGGACATACTTTTCATGCCTAAAGAGAAGGCCAAAGCTCCCAGTTTGGCATGACCTGTATATGAAATCATAGTTACATAAAAAACAATGAAAATACATTGCACATCCCTCAAAGTTCACATGCAGTCTAAATACTGCAAAGTCTAAATCACAATACCTTCAAATCTGATCATGAAGGTATGATAAAGAGGCACTGATATTACACAAATCTCTATTGAATGTTTTTTGAATTAAGTAATATTTACAGTAGATGTCTTAGTTAGACATGTTGCTCAATCCTTGCATAATGCAAGGATTTCATGTATAGTTACATGTGTACACATTTATGTACTTACTGACGGAGTGGGTGGGTTCACTGATAGTGTACTTCTGATAAGCCACTGTGGCTCCAGGGGCGCGGATATGACTATGAAAAAACAGTAGGTATAAATAAGGTAGAAGCTCAGACTTAAATCACATTTACCAACTCAGCACTGGAGAGGTAAGTTCCCCCTGAATCTGACTGTACTTGTCTAGTGTGTTGTTAGTTGTGCCGTAAACTATATACAGTAACAGTTTTTTCTTTAATTATTGGGAACGAGAAGTCATCGTCATCAACATTTCAGAAGGAATAACCTAAAAAGTTTGGTTATACTCAAGGTTGTACATATAATTCACACCAGGGCTGCAAATATGGTAGCATGTCTCATAATATTGCTTACAATGTGTTTGTATACATAACAGAGAAGATAGTATACATTTGTTTAAAATTCTCATATTTGTGTCCTCAGGTACCAACTAACTAGAACCATGAAGATCCTAATATTGGGCGTTGCTCTTACTCTTTTGTTTATTAGTGGTGAGTCCCTGTCACTGATTTATTACTAAGTCAACACTGGCAGACGACCCCTGGACTCCTGTTAGTTCAGGGATGTCTTTTATCTCTATTTGTTAATGTTGAATATTGAAACTAACACAGAAAAAAGTCCAGATTTTAAACAAGTCTTCTTCTTCCCTCTACTGATGCCACACCAGTACAAACAATTTGTGTAAAAAGACTATATTAAAAATATAAGACTGAAAAAAACAATATGAAATGTGCTAGTGCAGTGCTTCCATTTTCCATTATCTACCATCCAACTTTGTCTTTTGCCATAGGTGAAGCCCTAGACTGCCATCACTGTGTTCCCAAGAAAGCTGGAGGATCATGTGACCTGACGGTGGAGACTTGTAAGCCAGAGAAGAATGGGTGTGCTGCAGCCAAGTTCCTCCGTGCGCCCAGTGAGTATCACTGTAGTACAAACCACATCTGGTGGTCAGGTTTCTCAGTAAAAAAACAACAACCTTCTATACGTTGATAGTAAAGCACTCAACATCTTACATATTACGTTTATGATATATTACCCCTTCTCTTCTCACCTCCTTTTAGACGGCCAGTACCAGAAATGCATGGCCATGTCAGACTGTGAGATGCTGAAAATGAATTCCTACATGAACATGAAGTGCTGTGATACTGACATGTGCAACACATTCTAGCCTTCACACTGCATAAGGCTGGCTGTAACTAGTCGAGAATCAAGGATAACAGGGACATTGATGTATTATGTTCTTGACCTTGAATTGTTGATAAATTACTGTAATCCAGTGAATTCAAGTATTCAAGAGAAAAAAAACAGTGGTAAAAGATTTTGTTTTCTACGAAAAAACGTGTTTTTATTGTCTTAAATATATTTTCTTAAAGTTACTGAAATCAACTGCTTAGAATAAACTGTGCACAAAGCTAACTTGCTACTTAAAGAATGTTACAAACCCCAAAGACTGAATTACATAATCACTTTTTGCTTTTAATGATTTCAATCAAAAACATTTGTACAACATATTCAACATTAGAAAATGGATGCAGTTTTTTGGCTGATACAGCTATGAAAACAAACTGACAAAGAGGTGGTTATGTGAACATTTAAGTAGAAAAAGAGCTGGACGTTGAGGGGGTGAACAGCTAGGGATGTATCAGAAGAAACGTCAACTGCACCATTTCCTTAGAGTCTATGTGGCTGTAAAGGTATGTAGGTACTGAACGGGATCTCTCCACTGAGGAGAAAGGAGAACATTATTTCAACAGTGGGGAATAGTTGCCTTCATTAGAATTTGGCATTAGAAGATTTGAAATAACACAATTATTGTTAATCTTAAATCATCACTAGTCTTAATTAACATTTAAAAAAAAACATTTATTCTGATACATCAGTATGAGGTTCTGTGTTTTGCATCAGTTCTTAGCACAGACTAGGTCGACAGTTGGATTGTGGGTGGAGTATGACAGAAGACAGCCACTAATCCTTTAACAAACCAACAAAGAAAAAGATGACGACAATATGAACAGAATATGCATGACCATGGTGGAATCATTTGAGGTGGAGGAGAAGAACTGGCAGGTCGCCTTCAAGTAACGGGATATCCCAGTGCAGTGTCCAGTGTGTTGATTGGGCGGCTCTACATCATGGAGCAGGAAGTCTTCCCTGGTTGGACGCCACCGTCAATCTTCTCCGCCTCCAGGATCATCCTCCTGAACACCTCTACGGCTGTCTGTTTCAGGGAACATCCAGGACTCTGTTACCCCCCACAATACTATAGGCTGCACACCACATTCCAGAGTCACAAATGTGACTCTGGAAAACACACATATATCCAATATTCTACTCAGTAGGACTATTCAAAAATGTATAAAGCATGAATCATGTCTGTCTCAATACCAGAATCTACATCTTTGCTATGGTGTCCCACTGTCCGGAACCGGCCCCGTTGTACAGTAGAGGTACTACTAGCGCACTACACGGATGCAGATTCATTGCTGTGATCACCTGGTTTTCTTTAGCTGAGGATTCCATGAAGGCGGCATTCCAGGAATCAGCTAATGCCTTACCCTCTTCACAGCTGATAACCCTGTAAAAAAAAGGGTCATCCAACTGACAAATACATGCTTTAGGGAGCATTTCACACACTTTGTGAATGTAATGCTGGCTTCAAAATACTCATGTTACATTGTTAGAAACCATTTTGTATTTCTTCAGCCTCGGGTGCAGGAATGTCAGTATATGTCTGTTACGTACCGTTCCATATGTAGGTCATTCTTGTTTCCCACCAACATAATTGGAACTCTAAAAAGAAATAAATGTTATATGTTATCTTTATATCCCATACATCCAAATGTCATACAGTCTCTTTTCATAAAAAAATACTCACTGAACTTTCCCCACCATATCCAGCAGCTTCTCATGGATAACTTGTACTACTTCAAAACTGGAAAATACAAAATTCAATTTCAAAATAAAGCATTTGTTAAGGTTTTACATTCTAGTCTATGGTCTAGTCATTGTACAATTACAGTCATTACAGAAGTACAACTGACCTTTTATTGGATGTAACTGAGTACACCAGAATGTAACCATTGATATCTATGGAGTACGTTTGAGGGAAAATAGAATATTCATCCTGGAAGAAAAGAGCGCATTGAACAGTGCATTGTCACACTGTGCACAGTGTTATGAATTTGAGATGAGCATGAGTCTGTGGGGACTGTTGTTGGTGCTGATGCGAAAAGCATAGAGGCATGTGTTGCTCCCCTACCTGTCCAGCTGTGTCCACCAATTGCAGATGATAATCCTGTCCATTTATTGTGACCATCTTTGTGAATGCTGATGGCAAAGATGGTAGATCAGAGTAGTAACACCACACGGAACATAAAGTACATGGAAAACATTCATGGACCCAAAATTGCTCTCACTACAGTGGTTGTCCGCTAAAGGATTGTTCCTGTTGCTTTGTGTAATTTCACTTCAATACAATGCAGCACATGGATCCAGTTTGTGCGACACACCTATCCTAATGGGTCCATATTGGCATGGCCTCTATGTTCCTCCTACACATGAATGCCCGAGTATCCAGCTACAGAGGTAGCCTGATAACGCTGACGCCTTCCTCCACGCAACACTAAACACACCCTATTAATAGATACAGACCTCACACCTGAACAGGCCAGGACATAGGGTATGTCATTCTGCACACTAGATACATACTAAATATCAGCCTCACAGGCCAGCCATGTTTGACATGGAGTCGGGTGTGCAGATGGTGATGTCTAACAGGGCAATATTTAAGAATAGGCAGTTAAAAAACAATCATTGAATAAAAAAGAAACCATAATGGCCGTTGAAAGATGATAATGTGATTATGAAGCTGTACTCCAGATGGTCTTTGAACAAAGAAAGCCTTAGGCTATCACATCACAATGAGCCAGAGTCAAGCAAGTCCTATGGGAAAGTGGAAGAAAAACCTGCATGCTCAGTTTGAATATTCATATTCTGATGCTGTTTCAACTGTGCGATGAGGCCAAGGCAGACCCAAAGTAGTGTCCTACGTACTGTTCTCTATGGTCGGGTCATACGAGTCCACAAACTGGCCTTCCACAAACTGAATCGTTAGTGAGGATTTTCCTACAGAAAAAAGGAAAGAGGCATCACATGTAGTATTGTAGTAATGATGTAGTATGCATTATTATCAATTAGCTCCCCTTAAGGATCTGTCACACCAACACAAGGATGGGTTATATTCTGAATAAATGTTGTCTTATTTCAGTGGTAGATTAGGTGTGATCTGAGTCAGGAGTAAGAACCATAAAACTATTGTGCTGATCATCATCTCCATTCTAGAAACTTGCTGGTTCCATTAGATTTTGTCATGGCAGCTCTATTTTGTATATTCTATGTAGCTCAACAACAGAACATGGACAACCCGCTCCCCTGTGCAAGCTTTAACTCAGACAAATGGTGACCTATGACATAATATTCTTCCAGGAAATAAAGATAATATTTGTAACATCATTGTTATTACCCTCTAGCGCGTCAAATAGCCTCGCCTACTACATCTTAGCTGAAGAGCGACCACTAGGCCAAACTCACCTTGTCACGCGTTCTACTGAGGTGTAAGTGTGTCAGATTCTGCTCCCGATAATTTAAGTTAATTACAGGAGACGCAACCCGCTCTATTTTTCTGCTAATGTTGCACCACAAAAAACGTATAGTGTGCTACAGTAAACTTACAGCCAAACTGGACTCACCTACGGATCGGTACCCGAGGATGGCGATTTTTCGGGACTTTGGCTGCGGCATATCTTGTTCTGGCTATTGCATCTAAACCTCCGGATGAATTGCAGCCTTCAGTTGGAGCAGCATAAAAATTCAAGAGCAGGGATTCGACATATTTCCACCCTGAATTTAAAATTGATTTATGTGTATTTGGTATGAAATAACGGTCTATTTATCCGTGTTTAAAAACGAATTTCTCAACATATAAAAGCATGGGGTGTCTATAATAACTGCGTCACTACCTTTTGCATTATAATGATGAGTAATGAACACTCAATTCCGATAGGTTGCACGTGAAATAAAGGAGGGAACTTCTTCTTGTGCCGAAGAATGGTTGGATAATATGGCTGTTTGTCGAAGTGAGATGCTTCGTCTCTGATAAACCATTGGTGTTGAAACGTAATGGACCCGCATGTTGGGTGGTCAAGGCCAATGTCATTCGAAGACGTCATCTATAGGCTACTACACAATAGATTTATTGTGTAAGGGAGGCAAAACAATTTTTGTAAAAATTTTCTTTTTTAAGATTCTCAGTTTTATGTTTTTTAAACAAACAAATAATGTCATTCGTGGAATGTATGTGTCATTGATTTTCTGCGTTGAATACCTACGTTTTCTAATGCAACGCATCTCGAGTTAAGACACAGTTCTTTAGTACATCTATTCGGCCGCTAGAGGGCCCTAGAACATAGTGGATTATACATCATCATTCGGGTCTGAATATAAATTAAGTCCATAACAAAACTGTAACAACAGCACTATAAATTACACATCAAGTGTTTAAAGCGAAGAGTCAGACAGTTTTATTCATATGAATTGTTGTGGTTTGCTGATTAGAAGAGAAAGGAACTCATCATCTATAAATAGTTTACTGAATAACATAGTTTACAGTAGCTTACAAATAAGTTTCCGACTCTTTTAAAAGATAATGTATGGTTAGACTTCATGTTGTCAATGTGCAGTCTATTATCAGTTTAGCACTTCAGTTTATAGAAATAGCAAACTGGATTAAACACTCCAGCAGCTACTGTACATTCCAGTTGCTCTTTTCCTCAGAGGATACTGTTCTGAGCTGGATTCCCAGGAACTCCTGTTGTCAGCGATTAGTGAGACGTTTTTCCTGACCACACCACTCAGAGGATCACATGGGATGTCACTGAAACATGATTTGAAATGACTGTGGGCTGCTTTCCTCTGGGGAATATGGTGAAAGGAACACTGGGTGGACATGTATGTTTTGCTGGGTGGTTTGTGTAATGACATTCATTGACACATAATGAACCATGTTGCAAAGAATAAGTCCCTTATTTCCTTTTTTTTTTGTGCATTTCCTTTGGCTGTTTGGCGAACAGGCAGCTGGAGCTGAGGCTGCTGATCCCTAGGTAGTTGGCAGTGGCGCTAGTGCCAGTCTCTTTCAGCTCACTGTGAAAGTGCCCCTGGCTCTGTTAGTATGCCAGCATGCATGCCAGCGGAGCGAGTCCGTTACATCCTCCAGCTGGGTCTGAGCCACCCCGGAGCACCTGGACCCACTCACCAACCTCATGAAACGGAATGCATATTTAAGTTAGTGGAATGCATTTGTATGGCACCTTTCATCCAGGGGTGTCGCCACTTTATAAAGGGTGTCTGAGGTTCCGAGAGCTTATTCACCTCATCGTGTGTGCATTCTGCTGAGCCACCTTGGTGGTGCATGGTGAACAGTTTATATTTGATGTGATCGTTACTTTTTGGTTGGTATTTTTAGGTGTTTCCAGATGTGCTGGAAGGACTGAAGGACAGACATAGTTACCCAGCAGGAAGTCTCACACACTCCAGGAACCACCATGTGATCAACACAAGCATCGATGCAATTACATTAACGATTTATTGTAAGACCCCTCGTTTAGTTTAGTTTAATTCTAGTTTTGGGAAAAACTGTGAATTATAAAAAAGTTGAATAAAACAATGTCTGCAATGTGCCAAAATAAGAACGTTTCTTGCTGTCTTACAAACATTATTTTCCTTGTTAAAAAGCATCAGTAGATTTGATCCTCACTCTACCATCATAGTGATCCACAGTACTCTGCTCCCTGCCTTCCGTGTGGTTTGTGTGGTTCTACTACGGCTCTCTGTGTTGTGCAGGTGAGACCCAGATAGTCTTCTCACAGGCACTTAATCACTAAACTTGTTGTTGTCAGAAGCACAATTGGTCTGTATTCACATCTGCTGCCTCAGCAAACTCTGGCCTGATTTGGTCACTTTGGAGCCCTGTTCACTTGCTTCCCTCTGATTCCATGGATCATTACAAATGGTGTCTTTATGTGGTGTGTTAACCCGGATAGTGTTCTCCCTTGAGCACCTTTATCATCTATTCATCTTGTTGTCCCAGTTTAGCTCAGGATCTATCTTTCTGTTGAACTATACTGCTTGCTGTTGCACGCCTCTGTCACCTCCAGTAACAGACGAGGAGATAAAAACGTGATCTAGTGCTCCACCATCACATTTCAGCATGCTGACCATTTCTGTGACACAGATAATAATTTAGGAACATTTACGCTCTCTGTAATATGTGCACAGTCCAGAATTTATATATACACATTTCGCAAATGTAATAAAATGTTATTGAGCACCAAGCTCAAGCACCAAGATGTTCTCCAGTGACTACAGAAGGCACAGTTGCTTGGTATTATTTCCAGAGTGACATCTTGCACAACCAGCCACAGGCAAAACTCAAATGTGTCCAAATGGATGAATAAATGAACATCTGAAACATCCAAATGAAATGTTCTTGGCCCAGTATTCTTGCCTCAGAGCAGACAGAGTTGGACACTCCTTCATGTTTTTCTTGGCACATTTGCATGGCTGAGTAGATCATTGTGTCACCTGGAGGTTTGAGCGAAGGCTAATCGCAATCGAATTCCAGATGGTGTTCCACTACGTGACATATCCTCAATTTCCGGCAAAAAGTGCCTCGTTTCTTCCACAGCCACCATTAGCCAAGGGGAAGAGACACGCAAATGGAAAGTGTCCAGTGGCGTGAATATTCCTATCTGCACCTGGTGAATAATAAAAGAGCACCAGTTCAAGAGGCTCACCAGCAGCTATCACATGCCTTTCACCACTTAGTGCACCTTATTTGGGATTGAATATTTAACAGGAGTCTTAAATGCACATTTCTTGTCTTTTAGGCCGTATTGAGTGACTCACTCTGCCTAAAGGGCGAACACAATCTTCAGTAAGAATTTGTTCCTCAGAAAGTGACATCTCAGCCATTACAAGTTTGCAGAACTCCAAGGTTTGGCAGGATCCCTACATACTTTATTCCACTGGACACCTAAGGCCAGTTCTGTGGTAGCTCATCCTCATATTCCCAGTCAAGTCCTGTGGCAACACAAGCTGTAGATTCTATTGGGGCAAATACTGATCTCTATTCCCTATCCAGATCATTTTGCCATGGAAGGAGATGAGTGCTTTGAAATCAAATCACTTATGTGTGCCTCAGGGCTTAGGGCCTGTGGAGGTGAGTATCTCATCCTTGTTGGTGGTAAAGGGACAGGCTATTAAGATGTGTGACTGTGAGATACTTTTCTCTGATTTACACTTCAAGCTGTTGTTTGTGCATCGGTCTTTTCGGTGGAAGCAGTGAAACCTTTTCTATTTATGCCATTCACAAAACACTGTCATGATCCATAACTGATAGTCCAGCAGCATGCTCAGATCCACTAATGCCTCCGTTCATTCATCAGCCTCCCCATCCATCCATTTGCTCGCTTTGAGATTTGATCATTCAGTGTATGTTTGTATATCCAAAGCCTACTGTCCTGATCAGGAACAGAAAAGCCTCCATGTTTGCCGGCATGTGTTGCCGTCCTCATGCAGCCACTGCAGGCCTGTGTTTACACACCCAGGGAATGCTAGAACACTGACGTCAAGGTGTCATTTTTCATGTCAATAGAATATGGCAGGGTATAGCAGACCTGCTGTGAAATTTGGCATGGACACACAGGATCAACTTCACTTCCATCACAGCACAATCTGGCTAGTCATGTGACATCAAATGAGAGCATTTGCCTGAAAAATTCCATATTCCATGAGGTGCAAGTAAATGTTCTACAGTGGTCATGGTTTACAGTAACTTTACACAAGAGCTGTACCAGTCACAATAATCTGAAGGCATTAACACTTACAGAAATACATTCAAACAAGAGGTCAACATGGCAAACAGGCAGCTGTTGGAATATACAATATGTCAAGATATCAAACTCTAATGCATACACAACCAATAGATTCATGATTTCTAATATGACCACATTCTGGAGTAGAACTGTTGATTGTGTGGTTTTCATTTAGTATCAGTGCGGTTCTTTACCAAGGCTCATTGATTCATTTACTGAGCAAGTAATGATGGCTGACTGAAGAGACTCCAAGTAGCAGTCAATCTAAGAGACTCGTCCAAAACATTGGCCAAGGTCCAAGTTTCCTTTTCCTGGCCTCTCATCCCCTGTTTTAAATTCACAGCTCGTAAAGATAAACATACACGCGTTAAACTAATCTAGGATTGTATAAAACTGTGGTTAGCAATCTCACTCTCAGGTAACACCAATGCCCAATGGAAATCGGATCTGAATGATCACTGGACAATTTCCATGTCCTCAGACTATACTTGAGTCTAGGCTGGTGCTGACCTGTTTCTGACAGCTTCAATAAAAACTCCAAGGACAACCTTTCGAGAGTGGATTGAAAGCTTGATGTGAAATTGTAGTTAATAAACAAAAGAAACACACACACACACACACACACACATGCACAAATAATGCAAGACAAGGTTAAGCAGATAAACATGTAAGATACTATATTCACACAAATGATAACAGGTGTTCAATAACAACCAACTTTTTTACTCACTGTGTAGCTGTGTATGTGAGTGCTTCTGTATGTGCACGTGGGTGTGTGCACAAGGGTGGGTGCATTTGCTGTTATGAGATCATGAAAGTGACATCAGCTGATTGAACTCACACGGTGTCCCTGCAGTCGTGGTTGCTATCACAGGGGGTGGCGCTGGCTGAAGTCCTGTGAAGTGACAGGGCCAGCTGGGGGATGAAACTCGGTAAGACAGGCAGTTGGTCTGGGAGGCACAGGCTGCGTTCCCCATAGCTCTACGTTTCACTAGAGTGCAACACAACTCTGCCTCAACGGACTGACACAGGATTACTTTTTTCTCCTGCCAAACATCAGCAGTGAACACTTCTATCAACATCAACCGTCTTAGAAACCACAAAGAAAGGACCCTGACCATGTGCTTTGTGGCTAGGAAGTCTTGTTCAACCACAGAAAGCCAGCTGCAGCCCAACTCACCCTGATACTTGGTTTGAATAGGAAAGAAAGTGCCACTAGTAGGCTGTGTATTGAGAGGA
Organism: Hypomesus nipponensis; assembly: GCF_054491055.1. Lineage (NCBI taxonomy): Eukaryota > Metazoa > Chordata > Actinopteri > Osmeriformes > Osmeridae > Hypomesus > Hypomesus nipponensis. The sequence goes on along the minus strand of NC_140370.1, from coordinate 10,185,653 downwards.
CCATGGGGGCCAAGCAGTCTAGAAGTTTCTCCAGAGAAGAGTTGAGTCAGGTGAGTGTGAGTCAGGGAAGGAGGACCCCCGGAAGAGACGACCATCCCAGTCTGTCATCAGCCGCAGAGAGGATCCGCAAAAACACCACCACGCACTTCGGCTACAGCACCCTCAGTATGTCCATGCGTGGGCTCGACGAGATGCCTGCCGAACTGTGGGAGCTGAGAGAGCTGGAGAAACTCAACCTCTCCCTAAACTACCTGTGTGCCCTCCCTCCAGCAGTGGGCACTCTGGACAACCTGGTGATCCTCAACCTGTGGGGGAACAACCTGACGTGCCTGCCGCCTGAAATCGGCCTTCTCAAGAAGCTCCGCGTCCTCTTTGCTTACCGCAACCATCTGAGCGAGGTGCCTGAGGAGCTGGGCTCCTGTACTCGCCTGGAGGTGCTCAGTCTGGCTAACAACAAGATCACAGGCCTCCCTGGAAGCCTGGCGGCCATGCGCAACCTGACAAAGCTCAACCTCAGTCACAACCGCATGGCCCACATCCCCACCTGTGTCTACAGTATGAAGGGTCTGGTCTTCCTTCACCTGGCATGCAACCGGCTCGAGAACATCGCCGACCAAATCCAGGACCTGGTTAATCTGAAGATCCTCATCGTGGAGGGGAACAGTATCCACGTGCTTCCTAAGACGCTGTGCTTCCTGGATACGCTGGAACTGTTGAATGTGGACTTTAATGACCTTCAGAGTGTGCCTGTGGAGATGTATCAGCTGAGCCGACTGGGTAAACTGGCGTGTCATCCGATGGATAAAGGGCTGCACATTGTCCATAACCCCCTGCTCAAACCTATTCAGGAGGTGCTTCAGGGAGGCCTTAGTGCTCTCTATAACTACCTCAAGCCTGGATGAGGGAAATGAGTGTAGTTTATGAATGTGTTTGTGTGTGACTGTGTGTGTGTTCCTAGAACTCATATCAGTGATGTAGTTCAACACTTATGTATAAGTATAAAATCTGATTACCAAGAGATTAACTGCAAGAATGGGATCACCTTTTGTAATTGTGACCTTGCTGTACAGATGAGATGATAAAATGCTTTCTGAGACTGCCAGGTTTAAATTAATGGATTTTCCTGTGACACATGAATACCATGAAAACCATGTCAAAAGTCTGTATAATCCATCAATATGAGTTTCACAATTCACCGATTCACCACTCTAGTTTTGGGTAGCTCCTTTTCCCTTCTCAGTTGACTTTGTTGGTCCCATCAGTAAAAGGGTAGTTGGATGTGTGGGTCAGTGACAGCACGCACCCCTTCCCCCTTTCCTATCCAGGTGATGAGGATCAGGTATGGGGAGTGGAGACCGGCAGTGGAAACTGTGTTTGTGAGGGCTTTACATCCAAACAAAAGCAGGTCTTAGACTCTGATTAAATGTTCCACTCCAACACATCAACACTCTGGTCAGAAGCAGACCCTGAGGTGGCGGTGGCTATTATAACACTCTCTCTCTCTTTGTCACACACAAATGCTATCGTTCTATCTCTCTCTTTCTTTCTCAGCAGATGGATAGTGGAGCTCATATATTGGATTTTGTTTGCTTTGTTGGTGGCATTTGGCAACCTTTTGCCATCAGATAAATTGCATTGAAAGGTGTGCAAAAATGAGAGTCAGACTTGGCTGTACAGCAATCTCTCTTGGGCAAGTGTGGCATAACGTGTCATATTTCTACCCTGTTCTCTATATCCTAACCAATAATGTGTAATAACCTTCACCTGACTTTAGAGCATAGGACAGATTCTGGGTTTATTTATATTGGGGTGAATGGAGACGGCCCTAAGTCAAGTGCTGCAGTCGTCTGACCCCAATTCAGCCAGTTCAAGATTGGAGGAGACAGTTGTTAATGAGATTTTGTGATGGTCACATTCCACAGGCATATCCACTGCCATCCAATGGGATTCCACTTTGACCTTAAACAGCTGCACTAATATCTGTGACTCTCACTGAATCATCGGCATTCCTAACTACTATATATTTTCTTTTTCTTTGTGATCCCAAACTTCAGATTTGTATTTACACACAGCCCCTCGCCTTTCATTTGATACTCTTCACAATCAAATTGCTTCAGAACTATACTCATTATATAATAGCTTTTTATACTCTGACCATTATAAATAATTCTAAGAAATCTGTTCTTAAATTTTGGTCTTTGGCTGTTTCCCCCGGGGAATATGAACCCATGGCTTACAGTTTGATCAGTTATAGAGAATGTTTCATAAACTTGACTTGTTGGATTGTACGATAAACTCTATGAAAGTGGCACAAAAATGACCTCTGTTGGCAGCTTGCTAGCATAACACCAAATTTACACCAAACAGAACATTCTTCTTTACACACCCACCCACACACGCACACACACACACGCACACACATGCTTCATCCATGATTGATTAACTTCTAATGAACATCTGCTTATCACCTTTAAAACTTTTACTCAGATCTAAAGTCAGTGGGACTTGAAGATTTCCAGTGGTAGTAGGGGAGGGTTGGACACATTGAGCACAAAACACCCCTTTGACAATGCATTACGTAAAGTTGAAGTCAACTTACTTAACTGGAAAATGTAGAAGTACTTGAAAAGTACCAAAATTGTTCTTTTGATGAATTCTGAATAAAATACGTCAAAATTAAGAAAAATAGCACCTTTCGCAAATAAAAATCCCAAAGTGCTTCACAACAAAATGCAATATAACACTACAAATTAAGAATACAGGAACATTTTTAAATAGTACTTATGACAAACAACCATAAAAACCCCTTGACTAAATAAAAGCCTGCTTGAATAGCAAAGTCATGAGTTGCTTTTTAAAAGCTTCGACAGAAGTTGCACACTATATAAAAGGAGGCAAGACATTCCACAGCCTAGGAGCCACTCTTCGGAATGATCGATCTCCTCTAGTTTTAAAATGGGTACAGGGAACCACTAAAACCACCCAAAGACCTCAGATTACGAGTGGGGGTATGAAGCTGTATCAAATCAGAAATGTGGGGAGGAATTTGTCCATGCAGGGCCCTGAAAACATCTAGGGGCCAATAAATAACGCAGCAGAAACATTACTAATCAATCCTTGGTGCTCTTTCTACAATCATTTGTTTTGGGCAATCAAAAAGTTGGGATATCACAAACTCACTGATGTCTGGCAACCACATTAGATTAACAATGGAATAAGAATCTATAGTTCCCTATTGAAATAGGTTTGAGTCTTGCGATGCAATGCATCCTGCTGACAAACACGACTGCATGAGATGATGGGAGATTAATGATAAACAGTGTGGCACTGCTACTTTTCTAATTACTAAAACATGTAATTACCTTCTCCATCAGTCATTTGTGTTGTTCCCAAAGGAGAAATGTAATTCAACCAGATACTCCACATGCCAACTGTTCCTTTAACAATTAAAATATTTTGAAGACGTTGATTGAAATGTATTATACATCCAATGAACATCTTTGTAGAAATCCTTAGTTGCACTGTGTTCTAAAATGATATTATTTACTGCTGAGAGAGGAAAACAAAGTGGTACACAACTTCAATGCTGCCATGATGGAATCATCTGATCCTGTCAGGTCAAATCACATGTTTTCAAATTCAATCTCAGTGAGAGGTTCCAGTATTCTCCACAACATTTTACATTTAACTTATATAGTCACGCAACATTCAGCATCCAGCTTCCAGAACAAGTACCCACTATGATGTTATCTCCACACGGTTAACTTGTTTTCTGTTCTCACAGACTGAACCACCCTAGAAGCAGTCATAAACCTTTCTGATCAATAAATGGTTTATACACAATCACATCCCACCAGCTCATATCTCCTCTGCGATAAATATACAATATATGGTACTCCTGTTCTGTTTTATACACAGACAGTCACATTTGTAGGCTATATATAACAGCTATAGCTCCATGCATTTAGCTTTCTCTTGTTTATTTTGCCATCCAGTTACAGGGTAATATTCATTCACTATTTCCCAGACATCTTTGGCCAGAGGAGTTTGAATTTTGGCAAGCCACACTGTAATGGCAAAGACAATGCTTGCATACCAGAAAGATGAGTGGTTTCCCAACAGCTGATATATTACGCTATAGGTTGCTGCAACCCCCCAAAAAGTTAAACATCGTCCTTGACAGAAAGAGTAATTTAAGGGCTAAAAGAAGATCCATGCCAATCTCAATGCTATATAATTGGGGTAGAAACTGCTGCTTCGTGTAAAACACGATATATCCATTCATGCATGCTGAGATACCGGGTATCGCGCCATTGCATTGATTTAGTTTTCTGTCCCACGATAATTTACTTGTTTAGATACATAAGAATATATTTACGTTAGCTATGATATTGATCCGTTTTTCACAAAACATGTTAATGCAACAATAATGGGTATAATGACATCATCTGTAACATTCTGGATGACAGAGCCTTATTTTCCAATGCCAATTAATCATTTCTATGAATGTCACCCTGGGGTATCCTTTAAGAAGATCAGTGTACCAATCTGATCAGAGGACACAGAGGAATGACGAGAATGGTCTAGATGAATATGTAGTACATTATACCTGACATTGTAAAGACATACAATCAATTACAATTGAGTTTGTAACATTGTAGATTAGGAAATAGATAAAGTAGTTAAAGTCAAAACGACAACCGAATTATTTGTTACACAGTCATACACAAAGAGATTGATTGACAAAAGTGTAAAATAGGCTACACGGAAAACATGCAAATCTGTAAATCCCAGTAAATAACTCCAAAAAGGTAGGAGGGGACAGCATCGGTTCGATGAGCTGTTCTGACTCGCGCGTGCCAGCACAGTCAGAGCTCTAATACCCCCTCTACTGGAGAAAGCACGCGTACTTTGAGGCTTGCGGACCAGTCAGTGTGCCCGCGTAATTCTGGACTCCACATAGCTCCTCGAAGTCTGTAAATCGGAAAGCGGCACCATTAATAGCCTATTTATACACAATAATACGAAGGAAAGGAGGCTACAGTTTAGTATATTAGATATATCCTGTACAGGTATAATTCCACTTGCAACAGAGGAAGAGTTTGTCTTCAGTTAACCCCGCGGCGGGGGTTAACTCATCGACTGCAGTCTCGAGATGGATAAAGTTATCAATTGCCTATTTGCTGCAATAAGTCTGCTGGTGTCTGTTCGAGGAGAAGTGTTTAAAGGTATGAACATCTTAAGTATAAACAAAAAAATCGTTATTTGTGCTGTCATGCTTTTGTTATAGCTCGGGTAGGCAATAGACAGTTTCCAACTCGCCTCTTCTCCGCGCGCCGCGGTTCCCGATCAGGTGTACTTAGATGTAAATATGTTGTATAGTTTTGATTCTGTTTAAAAAGTTTTACTTGTGCAGTGATGTGTGATAGAGTACTTCGTTTAAAGTGAAGACGCTAGCAAGAGTAAAGCTTTAACAGGAGAATACAGTTAAAGTTAATTTTGGACAGGTTGCCAAATAGCCAGATTAAACAGATGTAGGCTTTGCTTCCATTACCACCGAACGTACTGCTTTGACATGCTTAAATACATGTGATGCTTCAGCAGGTGTGGTTAAACATACTGTAGTAACTCAGCCCCTCGCTAACTCCATGCGCTTTGAAATAATGCATATCCACACATAATTTCATTCTTCTTAGTCTTCCCCAAACTTTTAAATACGTTTCCTGAATTCAGTTTCAGTCCATGTCTTATAACAGCTGCCGAAAAGAGTGCATAATTGACAATGTTGTGTTTTGGTCAGCCTTGTAAATGATCAACAATGTTTGTAAGTTTGAACAATTGAGAGTGTAATTAGGATGGGGTTTCAAACTCCTATTAAAAGATTTGACTGGGGTGAACAAAGAACAGTTATGTTATCAATTATCAGCAACTACAGGCAACTTCTGAATAAGATTGGTGTCCAGTAGAGACGAGGCTTAGACGGTTCTTTTTCAGGTTTATGGTCTATATGTTTAGGTGTCAAATTTGTTCACATTGGACAAATGCAGTCTTGCACTCTTACAGTAGGCTACTGGACAGTAGTGCCTGGGGGGACATTTAACGGTTTAATTCCACTCCTAAAAGGGGTCATTTCAGCTGTCTGAACAATGGATTTTTTATGTGCAAGAGGTACATTATGTTCATGCTAATCAATACCAACATGAATTTTAAATGTTGAGCCTGAGGGTAATTTTAGGTTATCTACCTTGCATAAAGCTTTTTATCGTTGTTAATTGACACACTTTTTCAAATAAGTTTAATAGAATAAGAGTTTTTCCATATCTCTTATATTTGATAAACTACTGTGACTTAGAATGCTTTAAGTGCGTTCAACTATACTGTGGTATTGAGGTGTTAAGATGTTGTTGACAACTTTCATCTATTACTCAGAGAACCTGTTGGGGGCAGCATGGTACACTTCTAGTCGTATGGATGCTCATTGTATTGAGATCTAAACTGCTTCCGAGGACAAGACCAGTTAGGTACAGAGGCTAATGCTATTCTAATGTGATTTGGAAAGTTGTTTCTCTTCAAATATAACTGAAACAATTCCCCAAAATGTACAACCATGATGAACATGATTCATCTCAAACTTTAAAACCAAGAACATGTAACTATAGTGCAAATAACTCATAGTGGTTGATCAATCATCAAAGCAACACTATTATATATTTTGTTGATTTTAAGAAGTCCCTCGTGAACCAATCAGGGTCCATTTCACCTGAGGTTTCTGCATTTTGCTTGCTGTGGTGACTGGATGCCTGAGAAAGCAGAGAGATTTATTGAGGCGGGTGTTCTTCAGCCCCCAGTGGTACTCAAACCATCGATAAATGCTGTCCTAATTGCATGACCGTGTGTGTAAATATGTAAACCAGGAAGAAAATCAATTAGATCTTTTTTTACCCTATGACTGGATGATGGATTATCTACATATGTCTAGACGTGTAGAAGCTTCATCAGATGCAGGAACCATGTGAAACACATTGCAGCCTGTGTGTAAAAAATATTGTAAAACTAAGAAAAAATCTTTTTCCAAAAAGATTTAAAAAAAAATGGCTCACTTTACTTCACAGTTTCCCTCTACGTTTGTGTAGTTTTCATGAATATCTTTAGATCAGAGACAGGGAAGACTGTGAATTGAATAATATTACTAGCATCTAAAATATAGGAAATGGACAATTTTGGCTAAACATATCATTTTTGTGCATCTTAACGTTTTGCGCTGCTTTTAGCCCATGCTCCCAAACCAGAAACATCTGAAAACACAACCAATGAGTCCATTGTTGTGTATAGGGGGTCTTTCAAAGATTAAATAACAGTTTTTTGGCAGGCCCAAGCTTTGATATCTATATCCTTCTGACGGAGCACATTCAATTCTAGAGAGCTTTTTGTTATGTTTACCACCTTCTCTTACAGCCATAAAAGCTGTCTTGTTTTCTGATAGGGGTTAGCCGTGTGTTGAGAGTAATGCTACTGCTCTGGGTTCCAATGCAGTACTTTGTCATTGCAGAGTGACTGCCTCTGATAGTGTCCTGGTTGACCAATCCTGATTGCCATCCAAGCTATGACTTAGAGTATAACAACACGTTGTCTGTTTGTGAAGATAAACAGCACCTCATTTGAAGTCTGGCAATCATTTAAATTATGTTTCACTCATGAAAAGTATTTTTTTCCCTCTCCTTTATAAGGATAATAGAGACTGTTTTTCAGGAAGGTGTCTTGAAGGGTGGCAGCTTCTGTTGTTTGAGCCAGTGGAGAATGAAATTAAATATGTAGGCAAGTTTTAAGATTGTCTCAAAACATTAGATGATTGATTGATGACAGTATAAAGCAGAAAGTTTAGACATTTATATTCCGTGGTTGTGCTCACTGTGCTTTCAGAAATGTTTTTATTATGACAATAGCAGTGTATGTGTGACTCTATGGATATCATGTATGTTCAGTGCTGAGTTTTCTCTAAAATATGATATGTGTTAGACTTGTGTTTGTCTGGGTGAAAGCTCTCAGAATTACAGGGAATATTGGACACGTGTTTTAAGTGATATAGTGTTCAGACATTGCTTTACGCTACTCTGACACTGAATGCAGCATCATGTAAATTTAATCTTTACTTTCCACACACATCAGCCCAGTTAATGTCTTCTTACCATGACAATATACTGTTCATGTGACTATTACAAGCTTGTCCAGAGCTTGTTTAGGACACGGTTAAGTCTGTGTCCATACTTTACGGTTATGCCATTTCCCTCCCCGAATCAGGCAATCTTGACAAGCTGCTTCAAAGACACGAAAGCAACTTTGACTGCACGTCTCCAATACAGTTCATCTTTATATGCCCAAAGGGACACTCCACATTCAATCATTAACTGTTGATTTGCAAGTGATTTTATTTACATTCTGGAGAGCCTGTAATAGTTTGAAGTTCATTCTTGAAGCGGCTGATGTGAGGCTGTTATGCAGGAGTTGCAGTGGAATGGTAATTAGCCTTGAGATGTGACTGTGTGAAGGATGCTGGACAAACAGAGATGCTCTAATTATATACAGCTCCTTCTTCAAATGAAGAGGATAAAAGCTAATGAATCGCACACAGGCCAGCACAGGGGCTGGCTAATGAAGAGAGAGAGACAGATAGGGGGGAGTGAGGGAAAGAAAGAGAGAGAAATAGAAAGAGAGAGTGAAAAAGAGATGGGTGAGAAAGAAATAGATATGCTCGAGCAATTTTACTCTGATCTCATCATGGGTATCCAAACAGAAAAAAAACCAACAACTTGTTATTCAGCAGATTATGTATACAGAAGTTTGCATTCTTTGTAGGTGGCTGGGAGAGTCCAGACACTCAAGAAAACAGCGCTAATTAATGCTCCAAGGGTCTCAATTGTTATTAATGATAAACATTGGGAGGAAAGGAAGGGAGGAGTCGGAAAATGGATGGAGGATCCCAATGCAAGACCCTGTCTTCTTCATGGCCCTTATCCTGCTTTATATCTGGATTCTGGAATTGACAGACTATTTATTCAACTTAGATACCACCTAAGGGTCAGTGTACTGTATTGAAAATTTAAGAAATTCATACAATGACAAAGCCGAACTAATCAAAACGTCACTCCATGCACAGCTGTAAAGTTCCACCTGAAATCCCCCCTCCATAGGACAATCACACCACTCCCTAACTTTGAAGAAAAACTGCTTAATGTCAAAGTCCTGTCTTGTTGTCTGGGCTCACAACTGGGGGTACTGTAGGAGGTGGCAGTGGGGGGCAGCTGATGTTTCACCTTGTCTCATGCTATTTCTCTGCCTTTTGTCAGGGCCTCAAACAGTAGGCAGGTGCAGACGCCCCCCTCCCAACCAGGCCTTATGAGTATAACCACAGGCGAAATTCTCCATTACTGTCACTCTGAATCTGTTGCCGTCACATTAACGCACGGTGCACAGTCATTAATGCATTAGACCCTGTTTGAGCAAGAGTTATTTGCATTGGCTTTTTCATAGTTGGTTTTCCCTCGTGCTAAAAGCTGCCCTGAATGAACCTATCGGCCATTTAACTATTCAATAATGGAGCCATCCTTAAATTGAATTAGGCCACAAACAACCTACGATGTTTTTCCCTTAGTCTATTTTTATATCAATTAATGTGGTTTGAAAAGCTCCACCTATTCTGTATTTTACTGACTTGATATCCTTACCCAGTTGAGGTATTAAGTGGATAAATGTGTTCTGAACGTCATCGGTTTGAAACAGCAGTTCATCAGAAGCACCTTCCCAGCACATGATCTGAAAATTCACAGTGGAGCCCTTTGTTGGCTGCCTTCCCAATTCCTCCCCTCCTTCCTCGAAGCAGAATGTACCTGATTATGCTTCCATCGGTCACACACTTGGTGCCTGTTTGTAGGCTGTTATCTGTTTGCTTTGGAGGCACCTCGGGGAAGCAAATGGCTGATAAGAGACTGTTGTTCTGTAAACAGGCCTTTGACCTCCCCAGGCTGAGTTTGGCTCTTTTTCAAACAGCCTCTTTTCTATTGCCCCAGAGCCTAAACCTGTGTGTGACTAATCCCCAGGGGAGGTTTAATGGCATTACTGTACGCTCCATGCGTGCACAGGGTGGTCACATGGGAGCTGCCAGGACCTCAGGGCCCTCTGCCTGCAGAAAGGGGGTGTAGAGGAGGCTTGAGAAAGGATGCGCTGTTTCTCACAACATTCTGAAAATGGCGATGGTAGCTTGAATGACCTCTTTATGTGGCAACCCAAAACTAGCTTCAGGGACCATAGAAACACATTGCAATTTTCTAAACCTTTTTAACTCTAAACTTCATGATCCCCTCTGAAAAATAAAACACAAATGCCATCTTTTTGTTCGTCACCCCTGTTTGTCACTGATGCATACTTTGTTATTTTATTGTAAGTGATATGACAACAGTCCATCATTGTCTCCTCAAGGGACCGCTACTGGACCTTCACATTAGCATTGGGCAGATGAACAAGCTGTTTCAGGGGCAACTGCAAGCCACTGATGTCAACCCGCTCAGCTTACACGAGCCCTGTTTAATGTACCAGTCCGGTACTACAAAACATTTATTAAGTAGCCCGTAGCCAAAGGGTGTGCGGTGCAGTGTTGTATTAAATCAGCTTGGTGTTAAACACCCCTACATCTGTGTGGCTGTTGAGACACACAGCTGCAGGGCTCATGTAACAGAGCAAACACAAAACAATAACTGGAAAAGATGATGCACCGCTGAAGCTTAGCTTGCACCCTGTAATCAGAGTTTGCCACACGCTAAAGAAATTACAGGGCACTGGAGTCATTAGGGGCTGCGAGCAGAGCTCAGTGTTGCAAACGGAAACAGGTTGAAAACACATGTTTTGGGCATAATGCATGTCTGAATAAACAAAACAGAACAAACTGGACATTTTGATAGTAATGATAGTGCAGGGCTGGGGGATATTTGCTTGACTATTCTGCTGTAAAGACTTGCTATCAGGGTGAAAGAGAGAGTAATTAATGCAGAAGGCCTGTAGCGTCAATAGGCTTTCCAGCAACAGTATCATCATTCTGAGTCTTTACTGAGTAGTAAATCGTTCAGAAGTTCTCCCAAACCAGCTGCCCAAAGAGTAACAGACGGTTTCAAACGTAAATAGACTGGAAACATGAATATCAGATGTGGAATACAAAACAGCCGAAACAATATGTCGTAATTGGAACATATTTTCCAATATCATAACCAACTTAATGGGCTCGGATTGTTTTGACCAAATTGGATGCTCATTTTGGGCCAGAGCCTCACCAACACAGTCTCAAAGCTCTTTGCAAGTTTGTTTCCCCTAGCTTAGGTATTATTCCTACTGGGATCTCTTTGGTCATAGTCTTCTACCACACAGCCGTTTCCCTGCCCTTTTTAGTCATGGGGAGAGAAAGGGACACCAAACAGAGGAAATCATGATTGGAGTGGCCTGGTGAGCCAGGGTCATGCTGAGCCCAGAAGAAGGATGAATAATTCACTCCCCTGAGCCCCTGCTCCAGTGTGAGACTAATACTCAACAGCCCCTGTGAGGCCTGATGTCCCCTGACCACTTCTTTACTTGGGGAGAGCCCAACCCCAGCCTCACCCCAACGGTGCATTCACGTGAGCGTCAGAATGACATTGGTATGGCTAGAATGGTAGGTTGGAGATGTTTTGTCGGATGAGCATTGCAGAGGTGGTCAGCAATATTGTATTGAGTGAATTTAACATAGTTCCAGTGCTCACAGTAACGTATCATGGTTCGTATTTTCATTTTATCTTCATTTTATTCTGCTGTTCAATTATAGGTTTATTGTTTATTTTTCTGTGGGAGTGAAATGCCACTTGATTGATTGGTTAATGATGGATTATAGTAAGGTAATAGTTAATAATAATGTGCAGTACATGCTGCGACAGAAGGATTTAGCAGATGTAATGGCAGGCTCTCTCTAGATCGCGGTGCTACCTCTGACTATTGTGTCTCCTAAACCTGTCTCTCCAACTTTGTTCCCTGCATTGGTTTCTATAATTATCTGAACAAAAGACACTCATGAATGCACAAAGACATAACAAGCATTCGCAGATTGACTGTATGTCAGTGTAAGAGTGCGTAGGCGATCGTGTGTGCGCTCGCAATACGTGTGTGTGCCCTCACAATGCTTTGCGTGTCACTTCATGCGTGTGTGCAATCGCGGTGACGAGTGTTAACCCAGCGAGGGCACGTGTGTGTGTCTTCTGTGTGCGTGGGGGCCGGGGATGTGTGGGTGCTCGGTGTGGGCGTCCTGCCTGCGTGCCTGTCTGCATGGGGTTTGTTTCCTCTGAGGTCCTGCTTGTCAGGTGGTGGCCCATCTGAGGCTTATTATCAGGGATGTGTCAGTGCGCAGCAGGCAGCCCAGCTGATACCTTAATGAATCTAGGTCTTGACTAATTGGTGATACTGGGGCATCGGGGATTGAAGGAGGAGAGAAGAAGAAGGCTGCAACCGCCTTCACACCAGTTTATCAGGGAAGTCATGATCATTTGTTGAAGATTGTTGAGGAAGAAACGGCATACACGCTTTCTATCAAAATCCTGAAATTGCAAAGCCCCCACTGAAATTGGCAAGACCTGATCCTAATTTGAAGTTTTGTCTTCAATTGACTTTTCTTTTTTAGTCCTGGCACTTTACATTATACTTTGGCAGCCTTCCATAAGTCATCACATTGAAATAAATGATTCTTTGGACTGAAATAAGTGGTAATTACCCTTATAGGGCATAACCAGGGAGGGGATATTTGCACAGCAGCAACCAACTTTTACTGTGGACAAAGTAGCCAAGAGGCATGAGACCCCAGACATACTGGAACAGCCAGTGGTTCTCCCTATGCTTCACTAGGTCAGCTTTGACTCTCCACTTTCCATCCCCCCAGAGGAGAAAGCATGCCCTGGCTACTGCTGCTGCACATACCAGAGCTCCAGGGCTTCTTCCAGGGTGTCAGGTCTGACCTTTCACTTGTGGTGGGAAGCAGGGAGGGGATGTGTGTTTGTGGGGGTGCTTGGGTAACCTAGATCTCTCGTGCCCCTGGCTTTTGGTAGCTCTTGGCAGGTCAGGGGAACTCTTGGCGTGCAACCTCCAGGTCTTGAAATAATGGTAAAGTTTGGTTATTTTTCTACCTTCTCTCAGTCTAACAAATGACTTAAATTGCCATAAAGAAGGAGAAGGGACAAGAAGAATCCTTTAATTATCTCACAATGTGAACACACACTTATGCATGGAGCAGAACATGTTAACTCCATGCAGATAGGCCCAGGAGATCAACCTGAGCATCGACAGGCCCAGTGTGGCAATCGAACCCAGAACCTTCTTGCTGCGAGGAGGCATGCCATACATAGATCATGACTTGTCACCTCCATATGAATCATGTTGATGACCATCTGCTACAAAAACATGCAACACTTTTGCTAGACAGCAGCTCTCGGTCACTGTAGACACTGACTTCCACCTCCACTTGACAAATTTTCCAGTGCTGAAGAATGTGGTTACCATCCTATACTACAGAACTAGGGCCTTGTCGCCATGTGAGACACCTTTTGGGAAAATCAAGTGACACTGGATATCCCAAAACAGTAGGAATCTTGCCTGTGAGGATCTTCAATACAAACATTAAATCCAAACTAGTCTTCACACACGACCAGGGAAACATCACAGAAAATATTGTCTTGCTCCAGCACACCACTTGGTCCCATCTGCCAGTAATGACAAATCCAGTCCAAGTTTATGATCTTGCTGTCCTTGACTGCTTTGGTGAGATCAAAGAAGGACACAAATTTACATGAGAGATTATGTATGAGTTGTAATTAGCTGCCTCTAGAATGACAACAAAAAAGATGATTTTGCATCATGCGGTTTAAAGATGAAAAGAAGGTAGGATGAAATGTATTTTTCCAGGTCTTAGTTGTAGTGTCACACTTTAATTGAAGAAATCCCTGCAGATTGCCCAACTTTAATGGGAGCACCTGACTGAAATAGATAAATTAGGATTAGTGTTATTAATTCATGGGTGTTCATTTTCTCTGGTATAAGTACATGTTTTTTTTTTGATGGCTAGCATTATAATTTCCTGCATCCAAGGTTACAGGAGGATACTACAGGAGCATAGTGTGTGTAATATATATATATATATATATATATATATATATATATATATATATATATATATATACATATTATATATGTATATATATATATATATATATATATATATATATATATATATATATATATATATATATATATATATATATATATATATATATACATATATAATATGTCTGTGTGTGTCAGCCGTTATGCACAAATCTACTTCACTCTCTTCAAACTGTACCACGGTAATATTAGACCATTGCAATCAGACATAAGATATTGGCCATTGGTATCTGTCAATTGATACTGTCCATATTGTAGGCTACAGCTGCCTTTCAGTTTGTCCTTGTGCTGACTGAGTCACAGAAAGCCTTTGGTATTATAGGTTTACAGTGAATGAGAAAAGGATTCTTGAGATGTATCAATTGACAACGCTGTAAAAAAAAAAAACATTTAAAAAAAGTAGTTCAACCATAGTGTGTCATTAGAGGCAATTTTATTGTCACAGAGAGGGTCAGCATTGAGGTCACACTGTTTTGTGTGTATGTTGGACTATGATCTAAAATCCTTTTTGTAATATTCAGTCTTATCATTCTAAGCAGCTTGGGGAAGTGGAAGTTCATCCTGCATACTTGTGAAAGGGTACTACTTTTAGAGATTAAGTAGGGCGCCCTCAGATGTGCACACCTTATTTTACTTACTTACTTACACACACACACACACACACACACACACACACACACACACACACACACACACACACACACACACACACACACACACGCACGCACACACACACACACTGCTGAGCAACCACAGTAGTGTACTTAGAGGTACCCTCCTATAGGAGGAGCTGACATTTTCTCTACAAACTCACCTTTACAGTAATGTCTGACTGTGGATTAAATATATTATTCTTATCTTTACTGCATCATGTGTTTCAGAATCACAGCTCTGATAGCCTTTCGGATTTTTGGTGTGCTGTCGCCGTGTTTGGTGGAGATGCCGGGCTATTTTAGTTTTGCATCAGTGGTGTGTGTTCTAAATGTAAATTATACTATACTTAATCAGACAGGGTGACGATCTGCAATGATATTTTAACATTTACATTTGGTGTGCATCGTGGCTTCTTGTGAAAATGTAAGAGCTAACATTGCTAGTCCTTTGGTTTAAATGGTGGAGCGTTCATATGCCAGGCTTAATTAATGTTTCGCTTGAGTTGCTCCAAATCTGTCAGTCCTGTAATTCCAGGAGGGATATTATCCTTTGCCCGTTAATAAGTTTTTAAACATCTTTTCAATTTACTTGGGACTAGGTAGAGATTTGCTTAACATGTTTAATATATCTACACCACTACTCTCTAAGGAGAAGTCAGAAGATGATGTCTTGCAAGGTTGTTTTCTTTTTTTACTCTTTCAATACTTCAGAATCCATTGTCATTTGTGTTCTATTAACCAAAAATGTGTCACTGGATACTGCAAAGTGGACCACACTACAACTGACATAGTTTAAGCTAAATAAATAACTTGTTATAATTAGCACAAATAGTGTCAAAGTCCATTTATGAGTTCGATAACTCCCACTGACCTGGTTATGAGTGCATGTTTCTTTACGTAAATACTGGTTATGGAAATGCTCATCCAGGGCCTGAGATGGGCAGCATTCCACATGGGTGACCACGTTGATGTTAAAGCCTTCTAATATCTGGCAGCTCCCTGTCTGACTCAGAATAATGAGGAAAGCACTTGAAATCCTTAACAATCTCACCAAACATGCCCACTTTGCCCCCAAATTGGACAGATTAGCTTTTATTTCATCTTAGTGGGAAAAATGGGCACTTTATGCTTGAAAAGTGATTTCTGGTACCAAATCAAAGCACAAAGAAAGAACATGTTGGTTCTTAATTAAAATGACATCCACTGTGTTTTACTGTACTTCACTCTGTTGAAAAACACACACTGCCACTGTAACGTTTTATTGCTCTTAGCACAAAAGGAATGGCGGCATTCATGTTCCCGTGACTGCAGGCACAATGTGAGGTGCTGGGCTCCGTGGCAATGCTGGAGCCGACAGGACTGGAGGTCCCGTGGCGAAGGAAACTAGTCGTAAACCCACCAAAGCCCCCCTCCTCCCCAGCCATCCCGGCTGTCCTCACGCTGGTGCTTGTGTAGCCTGAGGACACAGCTCCACGGCGCGTCCTCCCGGGGCGAGACGTCTCCAGCGCGGTGACAGATCTAGGGAGACAGAGAGCACATGGGCAGGCAGACACCTCGCTCAGGCGCCCGCTGCCATTTACAACCTCCCGCACCTTCCGCTGGCATTTCCCTTTCTCACCCTCCTCTTGAACCATCATGGAGTGGATTCCAGTGGATGCACACTAGTAGAAGGGGTGCGTGGAAGGAGGAGGGTATGTGCTGAACATGCAGGAGAGTATAAGAAACTCAGTTAGCTTCACTGGATGTTCTTGTAGGTTATTTTTTCATTCGTGCAGTTTTGCTTCTCACTCATGAGGTTGGGGATGATGTTGAAATGTTAAAAGCCTTGAGTTGTTGCAGCTGCCCCTGCACAAGTCAGAGGGGGTGTGGTTCTCTGTCACCATGGGAGGAAGGATTGACACGATAACAACCAATCACCTCTCACCCCTCGCCACCCAGCAGCACATGGACTAAATCCCCCCACCCCCCAGTGCTCTGTAAAACAAGGGGGTTTTGTCAGCGACGAGGGCGTTGCATCCCTCTTAGTCTTTGCCAACGGAAGCGCAATTGCTGCGCCTGCCAAAGCCCGGAAAAAAAAAGAAAATACCCAATATGCATTTTATTTTAATACCATTCCATCAGTTCCCAGAATTACTCTGCATGATAGTATAATGAATGCAGTGCCTGTTAGGTTTCTACATAAAGCTGTTTTGCCAGTAGGATGAATAATTCATACTAGCCCAAAGGCAATAAATCAGCCAGGCAAGAACTAAGAAAATTAGCAACCAATTAGTGTTTATTCATGGTGAGTAGTCTGTTTTTTGTTCCTCGACTTAATGCAAAAAAAAAAATAGGGCCAATAAAAAGTTTTGGTGGCTTCTCTGACTTTCTGAGGGAAGTTGAAGAGCGGCTGGGGAGAAGGAAAACAAACACCCCATGTCTCCTCAACCATGACTCTGTCAGTCATTTGACTGACTGGCAGCTCTCTTATGGCTCTCTTTTTTTCCCTTCTAGTTCTCTCTACCTCTCTATCTCTCGCCGGTCTGTTTGTCTCTCTCTGTCCCCACTGTCTTCCTCTCTGTTTGTCTCTCACTCGGTCTCTTGCTCTCCCTGTCTCACACATCCCTGGCACATCTGAGTCAACAGATCCACAGATTGATCAGATCTCAGAGTCAATCATGTAAAGGGGCCTTTGTTGACTGAACTGATGTGAGGTTCTTGATGTGAGGTTCTTGCTGGTGAGCCACAGCTCTGTCTCCCTTGTGAAGGTAGCCCCGCCCCCCTCACACACACCAACACACTTGCACCCCCCCACCATCCTCTCCCTTCCCCAGTGGTCTGGCAGCCTGCCCACACACATTGGTAGTCGTTAGTTGTCACTGGAGCGAAGCGACCCGTCGCTCTGATTCGCAGGGCCCTGTTGTTGAAAGTGATCGCTCTTGCCAAGGAGAAACCCTCAGCATGGATAAATGGACACTGAACAGCATGCGAACAGAGAGATAAAAATGGCAGAAAGAGGGGAAAATAAACTAGTCAGTCTGGGAGTCCAGTCAAGCTTTTCGACACCAGAATCATTGTGGCTGGTGAGGCTTGCGAAGGCTTGTCAGTGCTGGATTTTGAGCTGGTGCAGACTGCTTTCCAGCACTCACCATAGCTTTTCTATTATAGATATTTGAACAGAACAAAGTTCTTTGTCCATTTGACACATTTCTCAAACTCACAATTCAGTTCACAAAGTCAAGGAGTGAAGAAGTTGTCTGGAGCCAATTTCATAAAAGACACGTCCTGTTCTGTGGGCGTGAAGGTTTATAAGAATCAGAAACGCCATCGACAGACAGGAGGATAAGAGAAAGAAAAGACCACATCACCACAGATATATTAGGTTTGCTCTCTCCCACCTACACATTCCCCATTATTCCTTTGTCAAGCTTTGATTGTGAAGAAATATTCAGCTGTGCGGGTCTTGTCATGAGCGTCTTTTGTGAGCTCTGTCTGAGGCATCTGGTCTCTGAGCCAGCCATTGTGACGGCTGTGAGATAAGGTAGGGCCAAGTGACAGGACCCATCCGCGTTGGCCAGGAGCTTTTTCAGACTCACTCGGATGTGGCAGAAGCGCAGTTTATTACACAAAGTCATTTACTTGCTCACCCTTAATAAATACCTGGCAGCTGAAGGAAAAGACAGCGCCTACCCCCGGATGTAGATAGGAGGCCTCAGAAAAGCACGGCTCCTACTTTGCTGTCTTTTCCCACCATCACAACGGTTTTCGTACATTTTGTGTAGCTGTTTGCCGTGGAATTTCATGTCAGGATTGGCCCCGAATATGGCTTGACTTACTGTGTGACCTTCTGGTGTTCACAGCCTCGACTTCCACGGTGGATTCTGTTACTGAGTGTCAGTTAATATGCCCCGACTCATGGTGGACAGCACATGTCACAAGCTGTGGCTTCAGCAGCCGTCCTGTGTCAGCCACTTGCTAAGTGCCTCGGCGACATGACAGTCCCTAATTAGACACAGCCTTCGTTAACACGCTCCCACCTAAATAATACAATTATATCTGTGGCTTCTGCTTTTCATCTGTGCAGTCATTATGACTGAACCGTAGCTTAGAAAAATGTGTGGCCAAGTTTTTTTTTTTAAAGGTCCTCTACATTCATTAATGGCACTGTGGCTGGAGGCACATTTTTGCTAAAGTAATTTGAGACTTTTTTTTTTGTGCACACCTTGCAATTTTTTAAAACAAATTCCCTAAATGATACAGACACATTTGTTTGGAATTGGTTGAAGTCTACCGTATTGATATTTGGGAAAATAGAACAAAGCCAGCATCCATGCTTACGTTCCTGATCAGTATGGTAGTACTCTGGGAAGCTTGCCAGCTTTCTGTCTCGCTTATTAGTTAGAGTTAGTTTGAATTTGTATTATTTATTTTTATACACGTGGGCTGTTTATAAACTTAACTTGAATTGACTACTTTATATTTGAGAAAACCTGTTTTGCACATGCATATGGAAAACATTTCTTAATTGCTAGCACACTACACTTGACGCGAGACAAGCCTCATTCTCATGACAGGTCAGCACAACAGATGGCCATATAATAATGTGTATTGACTAAAAGTACAGCTTTCTCTTAAACATCTGGATACAAGTGGAATCCTTAGTGACTTTCCATTGCGATGTTCAAACAAAATCGTATTTTCACTCACTCCTTTCAGTGTTCCTGGCACATGGTAGTAAGTGTAAATATGCAGACATGAAAAGTTTCTCATTATCTTCCTCAGTCCTAATTGGAATGCAACTTTATTTCCTCCCAGCCTCCGTCTCTCTGTGGTTTCAAAAGTCCACATTCAAATAATTCCATAGTGAATGTTCTAAGGAAATGGGAACCGTACATGGAAGGCTGGTTGTTGTCTATCTCCCCTTAGCTAATCACTTTTTAGCACAGATGGAGATTTCAGAGTGTAGACTTGTTTTCTCAGAAGGCAAGTCCAGTATGTGTTCACTTCATCCCTATAGCACCAGCGCTGGCAGCCGTTATCTTAGTGCGGAGTGTAGAGAGGGAAAATCCCCCTGCAGCCCTGCCTCCTGCGCTACAGTAGCGCTCAGTAATCCCACAATACCTTGCTGCCTGGGGCTACATCAGTGCTCACTGCAGGCTATGTTCAGCACTATATGCTACTGTAGGCTATTCTAATCTAATGAGCTGTCATACGGTGCGAGAAGGATTATCTTTTTGACTCAGCGCAGAATTGTGTCAGAGGGGAGACCCATCTAGTGACTCTTGGAGAAGGCTTATCAACCAACTGTGACCAGCGGGTCATATTGATGTTGGTGATGTTTTGAACACGTTGTCTCTCTCTGAGGCTGTGCTGATGTGTCTGGGCGCGATACAAGGCCCCGGCAGCACTGCTAGTCTGATGACTGATTGATTTAGCTCTTTGGGCCAAGAGAAGATATAGCCTAGGCCTCAGGGATGGTCAGACTGGCTTGTTTTTGCTCAAGTGTATTCTAAGAATCCTGACCTTTGTGGTTCATTCAGCCAAAACCACAAAGGAAAATGACCTTGGGCCTCAGATTGATCGATTGACAGACAGTTCTGTTTATAGATGATCAGCCGCTGGTTAGATTTTCTCAGGAACGAGCACACCCCAGATGGCTTTATAAAGCCCAAGTCAGTCGTACTGACCACACAGTATCTCCAGCCTCCCTTCTAACCACACCTGAAATGGACCTCCATCTTCCCCTTAGTGCTTGTCACACTTTTAATGAGAAATCCCATACTGTAACAGGAAATCTCAGCTGCTCCTGACTTCACAGGTTTTCTGGTTCCAGCCTAATCCTGATGACCATTGAGCTGGATGCTGTAGTAGGCTAGTTAGTCCCTAGAATGATCCTTCACAGGACACAAAGGCAGACTGCAAGCGATAGAAGCACTATAGTACCTAATACTACAGCCAAGACTATACCCTGATGTGAAAATACCATTGGGGTTGTTCAGTGATGTATGGAGTTGGACAGTCAATGGAAAAAATAGGTCAAGAGCCTTCTTATAATAATTGGATTTAATAATTCAAAATATTAATGAGGCATTACACATTCCCTGCGGATTCATTTTGTTTTGTTCAGGATTTATTCATGCTACCTGACAGTTTGAATGAGCAACAGACATGGTGAAAACAATTTATTTTTGGTCAAGCTTTATTTTGTCATTGCTCGGAGATGCAAACCTATTTTCATTGTTTAAGACAGGATTAGCCAAGTAAACAGATGGAATGTGAAACCCTGCGTTTTCCTTCTTGTTAACCTTGTTCTACTGTAGTGCAATACAATGTTTTTGGAGTCAGGCCTAATCAGTTTACTGACTATTTTCCATTTGAGGTCAACTGTTTCCTTATAATGCATGGTTATTCATATAGATTTGATCCACCTGTTGGATCTTTACTGCAACTGGACCGCAGACTCTCCGTCTGGCTAGCAAAAGCCTGCGCGTGGACACACACACTCAC
Source organism: Hypomesus nipponensis (assembly GCF_054491055.1). Classification (NCBI taxonomy): domain Eukaryota; kingdom Metazoa; phylum Chordata; class Actinopteri; order Osmeriformes; family Osmeridae; genus Hypomesus; species Hypomesus nipponensis. Next base: position 10,164,294 of record NC_140370.1, on the reverse strand, counting down.
ACAGACACAAATACACATACAGCTGGGGTTACAGTGTTTATATTCTGTGGCGTTCCGCATCCGCTTTCCCTGACCCAAAGGGATTAAACCTGGCCATGGGGTTTTCTCTCAGGTAGCAGATTTATGGAGCCTCGACAAAGAAACAAAGGCTGAAGATGTGTTTGAAGTGTGCAGGGGGAAGACCGTAAGACAGCTCTTTGAAAAAGCCCCCGCTGGGATTGAAATCTCTTCAGCCACACCTGCCAGGGCCGGTCCACGCCGTAACCTTTCACCCTGGCCCCGGCGCTGCTGGCAAGCCCGCCTTCAAGCTCTAATCCATACACAGTGTTGTCAAAGATCAAAGAATCTATTAGTTATTTCAACTGATTTCTTTTTTTTGTCGTTTTCAGTTCTCTCTTCATGAGGGACTGTAAAAACCTCTCCTCGCGTTATCTAATTACTGTAGCTGCAATGCTCTCCTAATTCCTCAACATTCAACCTTGAATTATTCCCTCTTTCCTTCATAAAAACAAGCATTTGTTCCAGATCTTGAAATCAACAAAGCATGTTAATGTTCTTGTTTATTTCCATGATCAAACATAATCACCCTCTCCTCTGAAGGGGAACTCTCTTTGGGGTCTTTTATGGCATTGTAACTTGCACATTTCACAAATTTGTTTTCTGGGAACTCCCAACAAAGAGAGGCAATGCACTGCCACCGAAGCTGACGTGTGCTTTTCCTCTCTGTCAAGGCCTTGTTGACTTTGCCAGGTTTGGAGAAAGGTTCAATCTAAAGGGTTATCTGCTATTGGACAGGGATGCTGTATTCCATTGGAGTTTGTCAGGTGGTTCTCAGCATGGAACAAGTTTTTTTTTCCTCACTCATTCAGAGAGCTCTGAGACAAGGTGGGGATCTATTTGCTGAGACGGGCCAAGGGTTTCTACGCTCCCTGTCTCCCATTGACCATTTTCCATTTGTAGCTCCAGCCAGGTGGCCCATCGCACCTGATCGAAAACTGTATGAATTGGACCCAGAGGAAGTTTAATTCCAGGCCTCATAGTATTGAGCTGGCACCTGGTTGTGAATCAATACAGTGTCACACCAATACCTGAGTGATCCTGTGTTTAAGCTGGTATGCAATCCTTACTTGTGTGGTAGTAGGCTATTTAATGCCGTACAGTTTCGGGTTTAACAAACCCCTTCTGACATCTTTATACAACACAGCCATGACGACGTAGCGATAAAGCAATACAAAGAAGAATCCAAAATGTATCGAACAAGAATATATCACTTCTAAATATAACATAATAGATCATATCCTTCCCCCAAATCTGTTTTTGATTTCCAACATGCTGGAATCACACACTGGTAAGCAAAACAAACAAGCCCATCTCTCTCTGTCATTCAGAGTATCAACAGGCATTAAGCTGTGTTGGAAACAGCCTCGTTTCCCTCTCTCTGGTGGAGCAGCCGACAGCAGCCTCCTCTCCCCTTGAATAAAGAGAGCAATGAAGATGAGGGGAACAATGGGAGGAGAGGCATTGTTAACCAGCTTTGTTGCTGTCAGCCCAGAGTCAGAATGCGCTTCAGCCGACGCTCTGCAAACTAAACACTCCACTTACTCCTCCGCTCGCTCTCTCGCCCGCTCAGCCTCCCTCATACATTTACATGAGCACAGCAGGTGGTTGTCCTTAGTCTTCCAATCAGATTAAATCTGATCTTCAGCGTTGTCGAGGCCCTCCCCTTCCTTCGCGGTGCAGAAAGGAAGCGGTTGGTCGCCTTCCCCAAGTTACCTACCCTGAGCTGTATGATTTGCTGTTGCTTCAACAGCACTATCAAGCTGTGACACCAAATGGACCTTCCATGAAATGACGATAAACATTATCTATAGTGTTACCACCACTCGCTCTTGTGCTCTGAAGGAAATTGAATCTTCACTGTTTTCACTCCAGAATAACAAGGATGAGATTCAAGCTCATCTCTTGAGTTTGACTGCATATTCATCTTAATTGCTACCTGGCAGAATCTAGAAATTGTGATAGATTTGAAGTAATTCACTGGAAAGTCTTGACAAGTGCAGAGGTAGAAATGTCAAGAGAACTGGCATGGCGTGCTTAACTTGACAGCCATCTGTCTTTGTTGAGCATATCTGAAAAGCAGAGTGCCTGTTATCTCTGTTATGTACCTAACCATGTACATGGGGAGATTTGATCATGAACTAAGTAGTGCTCTCACTGCACGACACATTCATCATGTTGATATTCGGCTGACAGCAAAGCAACCTGTCAGGGCAAAGTTGTGTAGCATTGGTAAATTCTAAATATTGTTGTTGAGTTTTAGTGAAAATGCATGAAATGCATAAGGTAAGTACATCAATTCTGCATCCGCTGTTATTTAGCGAAGACATCCTGCAATGTTTAGTTGCTGTCTTATTCTTGGTATAGTAGTTTAGGTTTGTTAGTCAGTTTTGCCTTTCAAAACATTACAGCGAAAACCACTTTACTAGCAGGGCAGATTATCTGTGGAAATCTCCACTCTGACTCTCTTTAGTTCTCCCTAAATCAATGTAGGGAACAGCACGATGTGATTGATAATGATATTGAGATTGATTGTCTAAATCCCCCTCCCTACTTCAAAGTCCCCAAACAGACAGTATATATACATGCAATTCAGTGCTGCGATAGGACTTGGCAGGAGCTGCCAATAGATAAGTGAAATAAGGCCAGAGTGAAAAAGGCCTATCAGTCCCTGAGGGGCTTAGCTGCAGGATTGTGAAGCTCCAAACTTGCTGTGGTGGAGTGAGATAGTCGGCATTGGTTTTAAATTACCCCAGATTGCCTTGTGGTTTCAGTCTACGGGGACGCCAGGAGACAAGACGTGTGTTAAAACAAGTTCAGCCATTGAAGCAGATTGGGGTGGAGAGAAGACCTGCGATTTCCTAGCCAGACAGAACAGGTTGGAAGGACAGTAATTGCTGAATTGGCAGAGGAGCCAAGGAGGTCTAGCAGCAATGATATCTGCCAGAGGGAGACTCCAGAAGTTCTGATGTGTAGAGGAGTTAATGTCTCTAAGGAAAGGTAGTCTATCAAATGACAAACCTGAATGTATGCAAGCTACATTTTATGAAAATGGCACACCAGTCCTCATTATTTCACCATTTCTCTTCAAGAATTATATTTTGTCTGAATTCAAAGATGATATGGGACTGATGCCCTGGTTTCTCGCATACTACATAGCAATAATTCATCTGTGTTCGGCCTTTTGACAGCAAAGTCTAAAGCTGTAATTGTTTAGCAAAAAATGTTGATTATGAGGACTTCAGTATTACAATTGCCAAAAGAGGAAGACATACATGTGTAACTCTTAGTGTGACTTTTAGTGTGATACTGTTCAGTGTCCATCTTATTGGTTTGTAAGTTTCCATTATGAACCCCAAGACAGTGATTCACAACTTATACCTTCACCAACCGTATTCACACAGGCACGGATGTCCAATACAGTCCTCTGCTGCACCAAACTTTTGCACAGCAGCATTTAATGTCGAAAGTTTACTTTTGTTACAGGTGCAATAACAAAAGCCTTTTAAGTCTGACTGGAAAATCTTTAGGAGAAATTGGCTCCAGCATTGAGGGGTTGAGTTATTGATTCTGGCCTCTGGCTCAGCCCAGTAAAAGATGGATAGATTTCTTTGAAATTCACTCACTGTGTGAGAATATAAAGACCATTGTGTGTTCTCACTCAGGAATAAATTGTTTAATGACATATATCTGGGCCACCTTTTAGCTTGCAGATGCCTGTTGTACTTGAAAGGAGGGATGTTGACAGGCTGGCATGCATTCGTCTCCACTCCCATAGAGCCTACCTCGCAGGGCAGCCTTTCATTGTACGTTAAAGCTCCTTCAGATAGCTCTCCCATGCTTGTAGGGACACCCATTAAAGCTGCTGTCAACACTGATTACATTTAGTGTGTGTCACACACTGGCATAGATAGAACTCTCCTATGGCGTGAGCTGTTGGGGTACCATTGATTTGTTTTGTTGATCTTTGAGACATGCAATGACATTTCAGAAGGTCTGATTTGTATGAGATGGATCAAACCAATGCATGTAATATTTGCTTTGCTGTTGGTTGTGACATTGTCACGAGTCATACCCTGGGTCTTGAGCAGGCTGACCTTACACAGAGTCAAATAGTATAAATAACTGCACAATACTGAATTTCTTTGCAAGTCAAAGATGGGATGTTCGGCTGTCTCCTGTAAAGCAAAATCACTTACCATGATGTATAAATGATTGTGCTAATGCTAGCTCAGTGTAGGGAGTAGACTAGCAGATGCAGGACTTAGTATGTGACATCTAGACAGGGGACCCAGCAGCAAACTGACACCCGCCACCTTGCTCTCCTGGGTTATTATTCTACTCAGACTTGACATTTCAAGAATTAAACCTCTTAAAATGAAACAACAGGCTGGATCCAGCATACCTTTTATTTGTATTTTTTTATCGTTTTCTCAACAGAAAAATGTTGGTGTTCCAAGGCTCCCGACTCCCGACTCTCACCCGCTGACTCTGAATACTGAATGTAGCAATGCCATTGATTTAAATATCAAACACTAATAAAAGCCATCTCTTTTGCGTTTGTTTGAGCTCCACATGCTGTGCAAGAATGGAGAGCGGGGAGTGGGGGATCTCAGGGAAGATCGAGCCAATGCATCGATGGAAATCAGACAACCCCCTGCTCCCCCTCCCAGCTCCACCCCCCGGTGACACTGAACCACAGAGAGCCCTGTTAGATGAATGCCCTGTTCTTTCCAAACAAACCAAAGCCCACATCTTTGCAACACATGCATAAATGATCAATCATCAGCATTAATTCAGTGTGTGCAGATCCACAGTGTGAGCCTCATGCTGGTACAAGTGTAACCATGTAGGGTTGTACAGGGCTCCAGCAGAATGAGAATAAGAAGATGGCAGTGGACCTGAACATAGGCTATGCTGTACCAAACTCAAATATTTTTCTTTTGACTGGTCAAACTTGTTTGTGTTTACAGTAAATAGTCTATTGTACACATACAAACCCCTTTGCAAAGACCTATAACACCTATTACTGTTCTAAAATACTTACAAATACAGCAATGACAGGTATACAGAGAGTGAAGATAGGCGAAATGGAGATTGTAGTCTTTGTGAAGGTATTTGAAACAGAGATTGACATCCATTGATTGACGCTGAAGACGATTTGAGAAGACGCTTTGTGGTCAATAACAACCTCAATACATGAACATTACAGGGCATATCTCTCTGTCCACATCCTTTTACCAATATAATGATATATTGGCATTCTTTCCCATCATGTCCGCCCACTCAAAAACAGGCAAAGCAGCAAATATATCATTAGCAGCTGCCCTATGGAGCTAGATCCTTATTAATTACCCTGTGCATTTGGCTGTGCATTTGCACATGTACTGTAAATGTCAACATAGAGATAAATGAGAAAACAGAGAGCAGAGTTGAAAGCCTTTGTGCAGCAGAATTTCATGGAGAGCAGTAGGAGAAGATGTTAGGGTTCAGTAAAGGGCTCAAATGTCCCATCAGTTTTTTGCGTGAAAACAAATTTCAGTCTTGTTTATTTGTAAGGTGTTTTTTTAGCACAGTTTCTTTCATGCCATTGCCCTTGATTTAGCTGCATATTTTCATAGTAGAGTCACTGTTGTTCCTCCAAATATTTCTCTGAAACACCTTGTCTTGAATTTCTCAGTGAATGGAAAAGCACTTTAGGAAAAAAAGCTAAACTTTTAGGGTCTCCTTGTGGCCTTTTTAGTTGTGCAGAATAAAATATATTTGTATTAATTGATCACACACTGGTAAAGTTTAGGTCTGGCCCTACCGGCTCCTTGCTGTCATTTTCCAAGCAGCCAGTGAAAAGCATTAGTGTCTGCGTGGAGTAAAGCCTTCTGAACAGCAAAGTTCAGTGGAGAGCTGCAGGAAAATACATCCATTTATGCTAGATGGTGCAGTTTGGGAACATAATGCTTAACGATGATGGAGTTTGGACACTTCATACTTGTCATTGTGAAATTGGACTGCCGTGTTGCTAATGACGGTAATGTATGTTGTGCCTCGCCTGCTACCGTAATCCTTCACTCTGTCTCTCTTAAATGCATCTCATTGTCGGGCATATTGCATTATGAATACCGGCTGTGAAAAAAAGAGGGAATGTAATTTATGTGTTCATTCATTTGGGTGCGGAGTTAATGGAAAAGCTGTAACAATATACATTTCTTTGGTTTGTGGCAGGCGATTGTGACTTTGAGAAGCCATTGGCAGCGTGTGGGTACAGCCAAGGCAGAGAAGATGACCTTGACTGGGAGCAAGCCAATACCAGGGAGAAGCCTTCATCAGATCCTTGGATGCCCGCAGGTAAGCAAGGTGACACTGACATACTAGAGAGCTGAAATGAGAACTGCTTTCTCTGAAAGGAAACACATTTGTGCAATATCTCAGCCTTCTCCACACATTGACGGGTAGAATTATAATCAGTTTCAAATGAACACCTTTATTCATTGAAGGACACAAATTCACCATAGTATTTAAAGGATAAAGAACTCAAATGCATACTTTACATGCAGATTAAGTTAGAGAAACATATACAGTAGAACTGACAGCAACACTTTACATTAATGTTACATTAACTACCTACTACCTACTATAGCAACATCTATGACAGCATTTGGCAACAGGCAGATCCAATGGCAGGCCAAAACTGCCGAATTATTTTGATCATTTTGATAATGTTCATTGTACATAAAGCTCATTTACATAAAGCTCCAAAAACAGTATTTACACTCAAATAACTTTGTTTTGGCTTAAGTGCTCACATTAATTAATAATGTCTCTACCAAAGCTGAAATCAAACCTACGCCCTTAAACACCGGCTTTGCATGAATGAAAACAGGTAGGATGAACGCATACTTGTCTTTCCATTCTTCTTTGTATGCTCTATTTTAGCTGGTACCCTCTTTGTACTCTTTGGAACTAATATTCTGATAAACATTTTAATGACAGGCATGTTGGGGGGTACTTTGTAGTTGTGATAATGTTTCCAACACACGTTGATATTGGCTGGTCCATCACAAATATCTGCTTCCCCTTGTTCTTTGTGACAATAATGGGAATTTAGACAAAAGCAACGACAGTGAATTTGATATCAAAATACTCAAATCCATTTTAATTAAAGAATTCGTTCCATCAGCCCTTCTATTGAAATTCATTAAAATGCTTTCCCCGCATTTTGTGTCTGCCTCACACAATTCGTCTCTTTAATGTTCCATTGATCGCTTTTCATTTGATTTGAAATGAGGAGATATCAGCGGCACCGAGCTGACAGCACCTGAGGAATTAGACTAATGGAATGGCAGTTTTTTTCATGTTGTAACAAAGGTAGCACCGAAAACTAATGGATATTGTTTTCCTCTCCTATCTGACGCCTAATCTCACAAAGGCTGCATCACAGATAGATTGTGGTGATCCACCCCCCCAGTGTCAGAGAGGGAATTCATTATCAAACCTTCGCTAATTTTTTGCAGCCTGCCGCCTAGGCCTGTTTGTGTGTGTGTGTCTGTGGGTGTATCACTGCCCCAGAGAAATTACCTGCCAGAAAAGAGGGAAGCATTTACTATTCCATTGAAATTGATTTATGTGGGGACACAAGGAGGCCGGGCAAAGGTTAAAGCGGGATCCGAATAAGCCGTGACCTACAAATTAACACCTCATGTGCGGCCTAAATTTACCATACCTGATTAAAAGCCTGAGTCTTGTTAAGAGGTGTTCCTGATTGTGCTTTCCACTTTGAGTGCACTCTGGTAAGGCTTGTTTTCTGCAACTGCATCTTGAATTGTGGGTAATTAGCAGGTTGCAGCTCTAGCTTCAGCTCTCAGATTGAGCACTCACCCTGCCATTCAAAATTCTAATCTATCCTCTTTGACCGCTTTGAAAGAGATAGGAAATGTAGTGCTCTTGACGGCTGAAATTGTTTTAGGATGACGGGAGAGAGGTTTGATGGGGGGAGAAATGCATTTAAGTGAAAGCCATCTTTGTGGAAAAGCTATTTCACCTCTGATTGTTGTATTTTGTTCAACCTGTACTTAAGAATCTCAACAAAACCACCTCATTGTGTTCAGGAACAAGTGTTGCTTCCCTGCGTGGTACATGGAAGAGAGTATAAAACAGTAACTCCAACAAGAGGGTAGTGAATTTCAGATTTAAATTTTCATCTGTCCAATTGGGATTGTTTTCACTTAAATGGTAAATACGATACACATGATGATTTCAGCCTGGTTGCACGATACACGTTATCAAATTTGACATCTGAATGTTAGATACAATCAGCAGTGTTTTTCACATTTCGACTCCAGTTTACTAATTGGACTCAATGTAGCTTGTTTGCGGAAGTCTGTGAGTGTAGCCATTCAAAGCATTTTTTCAACGCTGGACTTGTTTGGACTGAGATTCAATCATTAGTGCTGATGATTATTAGGCGTAAACAATTTGCTTGAGTTCATGAAGCTAAAGTTGATGTTGTTGTTTCTGTTTCAAGGCTTTGATCAAACTTCTGCCCCTAACAATCCACATCAAAATTGGGTAAAATGGACCAGATGTAACAGAATTCACGTTGATTATGTTTACTTTAGGGTAAAATGAGAAAAGACTGTTCCACCTGCTGTTAGCAGTCCTATAGAGGGACTTGTTCATCAGGCACGCAGACAGGAGTGTTCATTCGTACGCAGCTACCCTGGCAACCAAAGCCAACAAGAGGCCCACTCCCGCTCAGCGCGTAAATAAAAGAGGACCAAAATGGAAAAGGGAAACATAACGCAGTCAGGGATATGAGCCCCGCGGCCACTTGAAACAGAGGAGACGGACCCAAACTGGGCCTGAAACCTATGATTGTTAACGAGGATCCTTTCCCTGCCTAATTGCTATGTCTGGACTGAGAGGATCCTTGTTTATCCCTTTGCTGGGCTCTGATTGCATGCTTTGGCTGCTTCATGGTTGCTCAGCCCAGCTCTTAGACTTTCTATGTCTGTATGGACACACCCCGAAATGATCGTTCCCAGGCCAAGTGAAAACACCCACTGCGAAACTGTCTGCGTCGCTCCCGTCAAAAGCCTTTATCTGGACTGGGTAGCTATGATTACAAAACCATATCACCTTCTGTAACAGTCAGTCAGTCCCATGCTATTCAAATGAATGAGCTGGAAAGAAGGACATGGCTACAATCGTGTCAAAGAAATTGGTATCATGCTCAGTAGAACTCCTGAACGGGTTTAAAGTTAGCATTTCGAAAAGTGGACGTTTCCCGTCTTTCCTTGGTCGTCAGAAAGTTCTCCATGCTATGGGGTTAAGAGAAGACTGGCTCCGGTTCACTTTGAGGAAGTTTGCTCCCTGTCTCCGTCGCTGTTGCTGCGGGGGGTGTCCAGATGCCATTAAAAGCGGAGCTGTTTTTAGTGAGCCCCAGCTGGCGCGCTAGCTGCCTCCCCTCTGATGGTGTCATGGATGTTGCCAGCAGTAGGCTGCTGCTCTGTGCCTCTCCCTGGAGACTCGTTCTGGGGAATAATGGGCAGGAGGAGAATGGAGGTCCTCTAACTGAGATTAATTAGGGTTTTTTGTATTATGCTAAACACAATAGCAATCGCAGCTCCGGCTGAATAGCTTATTGTCTTATTTCCAATGCTTTGCTCTAAATATGTATAAGGAGCAAAATGGCTACAGTTTTTTTTCTGCTCCATGCCGACGTTTCGATCGTGTCCTTGGTCGATAATGAAACCTAAACAATACTGGAGGATTGGCAGAGTAAGGTTTCTCATTGGGTGAGGTATCTGTCCGAGCTCAGATCAGCTCTTTGTTGCAGGTTCATAATGCATAAATGTCAATGCCACTCATTCTTCTGCTCAGTGGGCTATCATGTCTCTGGGGATAACCAATGCATATGGATAAGGTGATTAATTCAGTATATAAAAAAAAAAAACATATATATATATTTTTTTTTTTGCATGCACAGTAACAATACAATTGGTTGAATAGGGCCTTGACTTTCTAACCTGGACAAAGGTTGTTTTTTGTTTACGACCATGGGGTAAACAGAGGAAGAGGGGGGAACCACTTACACTGGTAGAGGAGAGGAGAACTCTCACTGACTGAAGGACGTCAGGAATTAAATCAGAATTTAAATCACATCAGCAAAAGATGAGATTTGCAGAGGGTGGGGCATATGTGAAGAGGGGTGTCCGTGATGTGAAGAGAAGCTAATTGTGTTTGAGGCATCCCCAACTTTGTGTGGACGTCGCATGTACCTTCTGTGTGGGGGATTGGAAGGTTGAAAGGTTAAGGAGAAACCCCATTATATGATTAAGGTGCCAAAACAGTACAGCAAATTACCTCGTCTGATCAATTCATAAATTCATTCCCTGGGACGTCAGTCTTAAGATTTCCAATTTGTTGTATTTGTATGGTAAGAACGTACTGTGGATTCCATCAAAATTGGATTTTAACCATCTACCTTCAACAGTCTCCTCCAAACCCACCACCAGTGTGTCTGCACTCTATTATATCATGCTTGTCTTGATGGAGGACATATTTGTGTACTGTATTTCAATTTAGTCTGTGCAATATGAACAATTATGGCTAATCATATAGCTAGGGAACGTGTAACAAAGATGTCTAGGTTGGTGTACAGTGCGTTTGCTGTAGTGCTTGCTGTTCATTCAGAGGATATAGATACAAAGTGCCAATATCCCATAATAAATTATGAAGCAAAAATGTAACAGCCTATGTTTCCAAAGGGAATATTTAATTTGCACATTTTTAGTTTGAGTGCTTCTGGCCTGTATGTCTGCCTTTAAAACTCGTCAAGAACTATCTGTGCTTTTATTCAGACTTGACGAAGAAACCACCGCAAACCTGCTCTGGAAAGCTACAGATGTATATTTTTATATTTCTATATTTTTTATATGAGACCCTTTCAGATTTCAAAAGGACACAGGGAATGTACCGGAAGGCTTGCGAAATAGAGCAGGGGCCTTGGCTCTTCACATTAACAGCCTAACCCTCACAGTGAGAGCATTTTTGATTGGTGGCAGAAAGTGAGAATAGCCCTGTCTTCATTGACATTTCCGAAGCGGCTGCCATGCTTTTCTGCGGCTGTGACCTCTGTGAATTTTATTAGCAAATGAGACCTGGAGGGTTTGGGTTTAAAGAGCGCCCCTTCATTCTGATTTCCCCCACATAATGATTTTCACAGAGTTCAGGACCTGAATGGAGGAGAAATAATGAGCACTAGTCATTACTGCAAATTATATCCTCCACTCTGGCCATCACTCAACTCATAATGAATCTAAATACCCCCAACCTATAGACTTTGATGATTAGTAGCAGACAGTTTCATGTCCGTGTGAACTAAATTAGGTGAGACTATGTACCCATGTGAGAGATTCTCCTCCGCACAGTGAAACGGATTGAAATATGTATGGAGATTTTGCTACATTTGTGGAATGGAAAGTCATCTAGGCTACTTTTCTCAGCACTGGTAGATGTTTTAGGTGATTTAGAAGAGATCTCAATGAAAGCAATTCTGTTCTTGAATATACTACACTAAAGACCTATCAATGTCAAATTCGCTGTTGTGGGTTCATTAGAAACAAGGGAAAGTAGAGATGATGTTTTCGATGTCAGACCCCCTATAGAATAGTCATTTCTAGTCTCCCATGCTCCATGCTAATGTTTATGTAGCGGTGCGTTCAGAACTGACAAATGAGGATCTCTTTACATGACTTCACGCTCTAGTACAAGTGCAGTGACTGTTTATGATACCGTATGAGTGGTAAAAAGAGACTTAACACCCCGGTGTTTAGATACTACAGTATCAATCTTATCTGTAGATGCTAGCTGCTATAAACTACTACCACATGAAATTGCTTAGTGGCTTGTGATGTCAGATGAGGCATTTAGCTTGTGATTGATCACCAATTTACCAGCAAGCCTCCACACCAAGGTGCCACTTTGAAAAATATCCCCCTGGACTATATCCTCAAGGGGGAAAGTACCTGTCTATCGCAAATGACCAAAGTTTGGCCAATTCCCCACCACCTTGTCAATTGAGGTGGGTTGTAGGGTCAAAGTATTAACTTGATTGAAGCTCTCAGAGGCTGGATAAAGGCAACCTGTCTGTTGTTATTCCAGAGTCCCCCCCCCCTCCCTCCCTCCCTCCCTCCCTCACACACACACACACACACACACACATCCCATCTATGATGTCATTATACTCTATAACCAGTCTGCTACATGATTGATTGGGTTAGTGAAAATGAAACCTGTGGCAGTTGCTAGAATAAGTGTGTCTATTGAAACGTAAGTGCACAAACTGTTACTTTTGTATTGGACTCTAATGACAAACTAGTGAGCTACTGTCATAAAGAAACAGCGAGCAAGCAAACAGTCAGCAGGACAGTCATTTCATCGGCAACATGCGAGTTCAGAAAATGCTACATGTGCCTTCCTCGTGTGATTTCTTCGACATAAATTCAGGAACTATGTCAGTTGGCCTCCTCTTCTAAAGGCTGCATGAACAATGTAGCATCAGCAGCAGGAGCATTTCATCTGTCTCTTATCCATTTTTCATTAGACATATAGGAACCTGCATGTTCTCCATGTTCACTCATCACCTTAATAAGAGGTGAAAGTGGCCTACATTAGAATGATAATAAATCTCTTCTCCAGAATACCGTAGACAATAGCAGGGAACTGCCCTTTCTGGGTAGTTCAGACAGCCCTCAAGTGTGCAGAGAGCTCTATATTTTTAATTGGTCCCGAACATGGCATTGTTAAGGCATGAGAGAGAGAGAGACAGAGAGAGAGAGAGACAGAGAGAGACAGAGAGAGAGAGAGAAAGAGAGAGAGAGAGCCTTTACAGAACACCCTTGCATGTTGGTCGCTTTCACTTTAGCACAGCACTAACACAATCTCATTATAGTTTGCTCTTAGACTAGACGGCTAATTAGCTTGTCGTCCTTTAGTAGGTCCAGCAGTGTATGTGGTCATTAGGCTTGAAGAATACAAAGGGTGGGTGAATGACAGTCAGAGTCAGGGCGTGTCATCAGGGAACTGGATGGACCCTGTGAGAGCCAGGGCAACAGTGACAGGATGATGTGTTAAAGCAGTGTCATTTAAATCATTCTCCAGAAAGAAAGATGCTCCTTGCAACTGGACAATAAGTTCTGTTATGTATTCATATTTACATTTCTTGAGAAGTTCAGCATCAGAGCTTTGTTGGACACACATTTTATACCTTCATTTTTGATGTATTTATTCCTAATGAAAAATGTGAAATTCCTTATTTCCTAATTCCTTTTCCCAGAGTGTAATTTCAAGTATTATCAAAAGGTATGTTAAGCCTTATGATACACCACTCATGCACAGGAAGTGTGTCTATGTATATTACAAAGCCATGCTGGTCACATCTCCAACTGTTGCTGGAGAGACCCGACTTTTATCTTTAATTACCTGTATAGAGAGCACAATAATGGATCAATCTCCTGTTCACCAGTGTCAGAACACGATTGTTCCGAGTGAATAGTAAGCAACCTGTTGAGGAGAGCACTGGAGCTGGTTCCTTTGTCTCTGTCAAGTGAGCTTCAATTGAACTATTCATCATCTGATTATTAGTGCTGGTTCAGATCCCACTGGGGGCCCTGACGCTTCTCAAGGGAGGGACTGAGAAGTTGCAGCACCTGACCAGATGGGTTAGTATTATTAGAGGCGGCTCCTATGGAGCCACCAGCTCAAAGTTGGACAGCCTAGTGTCTGAAAGCTGCTCCTTATCCTATTCCTTCTCATCAAAGGTACATCGCTGTATCCAAAGAAAAACGGACTGGTGGAATGGAGTGTTTGAGAGGGAAAAGGGAGGGACATCTATTCCTATGTCTATGTACCGAGGTTTCCAGACCAGGGGTCTCATTTATAAAACTGTGCGTAGGATTCTTACTAAAAGTGTACGTACGCCCAAAAGCCTAAAATGGCGTACGCACACAAAAATTCAGATCTATAAAACCGTGTGTACGCACACCTGTACTCGATGTTCCCTTTATAAATCACAGATTACCCACAAGTGTGCGTACGTGAATCAGCATTGTACCCCGCCCTGAACACGCCCATTTTTAACCATATATAGTCAATGCAAAGCACCTCATGAATGCTAATCTAGTATCTCATCATGACCCTGGCATACGATTGTTCTTTACGGTGAATCATAGCGCATGACAACTTCTCAGACACTGTTAACCTATTGGTGGACCCCGAAAACTCTGAAAATGTGGTGGCCGGTAGATCACCAATTTAAAAAAACTGTGCGAGTGGCGTCAACTGTGGCAGTGATACTGCGAGTCGAGATACAATTTGAAACCAAAAGCGCTTTGTTATGAACAGTAATCTATTAAAGTCTGGACTGATAACGAGGACGTAGAGTGTAGCGATTGCACGGGAGCTTGACGACTGTACCAGTTTTGACATATGAGGATATTTGCACAGTATTAAATAAATATATGTAGTTATACACTGTGTTCTGCAGTTATCTAAAGGTAGGATATGTGATGTTATCCTGTATTTCATGCAGTCGGGGAATCTTCCCCTCCTGAACTCCCGTAGTGGACAATCTGATGGTGAGGAAGCGCTGAATTTTTATTTAAAATTTGAGTTGGATTGTACAAAGTGTTTATGGAACAAGAATCACTCAGTACAAGCGCAAATAACACTGCTGGATGTAATCTTCATGATAATCATGAAATTGAATGAAAAAAACGTGTGTGAGGAAAACAAAATATATAAATATTACGAGTAATGTTCTTCCCACATTCAATTTCTGCAGTCTGACTACAGTACGGTCTGCGTCGCCAATTCCAACTGTTTTCAAAATGTGCGTAGGCCTACGGGAGGGTCAGAGTTTGCGTGGAGGACCGCACATTCTCGTGTCAAGTTTGTTTTTTTATAAATCACAACCTTTGCGTGGAAAGTGGCGTACGCACATTTTCAGCCCCTTTTGTGCGTACGCAAGCTTTATAAATGAGACCCCAGTTCTTTCATACACATTGTGTGGCCTAGTCGATAAGTGGCAATCTGTTCCCTGATAATAACCTTGGAAAAGGGGTGACATTTCATAGCATTTTCACTGTTCAAACAAAAGCTAGTCTACTCTCCTTGCTAGTACAAGGTTGTGTTATGTTCACATGATCTAAATCCTGTCGAGATCCAGATAGACAGAGTCCCGAGAGGTGTTATTGCATGACAAACAAAGCAGAGGGGCTTGACTCAGTGTCATCACAGCTCAGAGCTCTTCTCCTCTCCTCCTCCTCCTCCTCCTCCTCTCCTCTCCTCCTCTCCTCCTCCTCCTCTTTTTACATTCTGTAAACATGACAGATCCCTTGCTCGTTATCTGAGGCTAGGAGACAGATGGAATTGGGAAGCGTTACGAGTGGAGCACAACAAGACAACTGGGCAAGCCTGAGTCAGTCACGGAACAAATAGGGTTCTGCTAAAGGTTGTTTGGCTGTTTCACTCCTGGGGCAAACTTACTGTCAACCTATTTTACCAGCTGTACCTGCCTCACCCTGGTACCGCCATGGATCAGGAGGACACATGACAAACAGATCAGATACATAACAGTTTATTTTTGTCAGTTTGGGTTTCATGTTTCACGTTTCTGCTTACTACTACTTTCTGCAGTCATTCTTCCCCAAACTATGTAAATGTGTTCTGTACAATAATGAATGGGACTATATTCTTTGCAGTTTTCAATCATATTTTCAATACAACCCCCTTTTCCTCTACTCTTTTTCTATGCCCTTACAGCTCTCCTAAACTGAAAGATGAAAACAGATGACGAATGATGTAGTCTCTGTCCATTTGATTAAGAGTTTTGTCAATATAATTTTGTTATTGACAAGTGAATTGGTATTAACCTTTAATATTCAACCAAAATGAGGAAATCTAAATGGGTCGTGCTCTACCTTTTTTGCTATTGATTTTTCGCTGTATCGTTGTTTCCCTCCAGTAAGCTCATTTGGGCTCCAGCCAAACTTCCTAAAACCTAGTTATTAGTAAAATGGAAAGACTCGGAGGAATAGGCTTCTGTACATTCAAAGAAACAATTCAAATCAAGCCGTTTCATAGCGGTGACCGATATTGCACGGCATCCAAAACACAACATTTCCAAATCACTATGAACGTAGTCATACGTGATTCATGCCTTGGTAACAAACACCCATCAACACAGTCTTGTCACACTCTGTGTCCCAGGCTCAGCCTTCATGATGGTGAACACGTCGGGGCGTTTCGCTGGACAGAAGGCCCTGCTGCTCACGCCCCAGCTGAAGGAGAACGACACCCACTGTGTCATCTTCAACTACTTGATCTCCGGCCGGGACGGCAGCCATCCTGGCCAGCTCAACGTCTACATCAGAGAGAACAACAGCCCCATGGGGATGCCCGTGTGGAACGTGTCGGGACCGGCCACGCGCACCTGGGGTCAGGTGGAGCTGGCCATCAGCACCTACTGGCCCAACTTCTATCAGGTGAGACCGCAGGGCGTGTGTGAGCAGTTTGAGGAGCCTAAGTAGGACACAAGATGCTTGGAAAGGCAAGGAAAGAAAACACGCACGCTCATTGGTTCCAGAAATGAGGTCTGGACTCTGGAAATACTGTTATTGTGAGATGGCAACGTCTCCACCGTGCGTAGGTGCTAGTAGACTTCCTGGCCTCCATCAGGACCAGTTCTAAATGATTTCTTTTTGTCCCTGGAACTCATTTTCACTTACCCATGCACATGACTGCAGGATAGGCAAGGTTGATTTCACACATGCCTGCCTGTTAGTCTTCCCCTGACTCATTCAGAAAGGAAACCAAATGTTAATTGATGCAGAGAGACCCCTTGACCTCCCAATGGGAGATTGGGCCCCCGTGAATGATTTCATTATGGCTGCCAGCGCCAGCCCATAGAGAAGCTGAAGGGAGAGATCCAGGCTGCTCATCACAATGACCCTGATAACTTAGTTAAAAAGGTACACTGCTGGGGATCTCCCACTATGCAGAGGAGCACAGGAGCCAGACCGTTCTTCTCCTCGATAATGAGAACCACATAGAGGGGAAGGAACAACCGATGACAGCAGAGTGGAGTCACAGCAACAGTTTACACTCACTGCTGACACGACCAGTGACGCCGACATACAGTACACAAGACTCCTTTCACTTTTCTTAAGACGTGCAATAGGCTGAAAGACCCTATGAGAGATCAGTTATACACTAGTCCATCTACCGGCATTTATGTGTATTTACCCTCTGTAAAGAATAAATAATCATAGCCAATGAATGACTTTCGTAAAAGGCTTCACTTGTTGACAATGAATGCGAAATAATATTTTGCCCACGTCTTTACCCTTTTGTGACGGTCTCCCCTTATTGATGTGACATTCAGACTTGGAGTAGAGGCGTTCAATTGAACACACTCAGCAATCTTGGGTTGGGACCAAAAAGAGATATTATACTATTCTCCATGTGTTCAGGGAAATCCTTAGCATCTGTTGCCATTCAACCCCCAACGGAAAGCATGTCTCCCTTTATAATGGTTCCAACTGACAACACAGAAAACTTTTGAGGATGCTAATGATCTTTGTACCACTCTCTCAGAGAGGAAAAAAAGCCAAAGCAACCGTCAAAATGATATCTAATTAGCATCACAGCACTAATTATAGGTTTCTTTAATTGCATAGTAACCTAAGTGATTGTCAAAATGAAACCACCTGGTACTTGGAAATTATCTTTTAATTACTGGTAAAGCTTTTCTTTTTCAATCAAAATTAGTCGTTTGTGATTATGAGTTTGCTGTCAGGTCATCCCTAAAACTTTTAATTAAGTGTGTCCAGGAATTTCCAAAATAGCTGGAAGATGATAAATGCTATCCTCTTCGATATAGTCTATTGTTTACAATCTATGTCTGTCTGTCTGTATATATTTCTATCTCTGTCTTCACTGTACTTTCTGTTAGAGATATACCTACACTATGCATTGGACAGGTTTCATTACTCCAGCATCAGACAGAAATACAGGTTTCCCCATTGGAAGTCATGTCAGTTCAGCAAGCCTATGGCTGCACTGATGTATCCTCATGCAACATGTACTCAGCTCAATCCCATAGAGATACCAACTCTATGGATAAAGGCATGCAGTCCAACACTACTGTAGGCCCTGCACCTGTCACTGTGATAAATGGGCATGTTGAACTTTCCTGTGACATCAAGTGCTTTTGTCCCCAGTGTATATTCTCACTCAGTGGGTCAGGCTCAATT
Source organism: Hypomesus nipponensis (assembly GCF_054491055.1). Classification (NCBI taxonomy): domain Eukaryota; kingdom Metazoa; phylum Chordata; class Actinopteri; order Osmeriformes; family Osmeridae; genus Hypomesus; species Hypomesus nipponensis. The sequence continues at coordinate 10,145,926 of NC_140370.1, read as the reverse complement.
ATGCACTGCACTATCAGTGATGTTCAAATCAATTATATCAAAGCCATTAGCGAAGCAGACTGATGTCTGTTGTACAAACAAAAGATTTCAATTAGAGAGCGGGGGCCACTTCATTTGTCTGGTGGCAATGATATGGAGTGGTTGGCCTTTTAATTTCCTTTAAATTAGGCTGTAATGAGGCCATAATTGGCACCCGAGCCATTCACTTTAATATTTCACAAGACAAAGAAAGACATTTATAATTAGAGGCCTTATCTGAAGGCATTCCGCTCCCCAGATGACAATGGGAGCTATCTCCTTTTCAGCCTTCCCGGGGTATAAAAGAAATTCCAGAGATGTGTGTCCCTAGGCTACGACTAGCACACCAGGACATTTTCGTGTTCCATCACTACCATGCATCAGCATGTATAGGAGACAGTGGAGTGTATAGGGTATATTTATGTCATGAAGGCATGTGAAACATGTCCGTGTGTGTGTGTGGGGTTACTGGGCTGATGTGCCACACCCAGGTTTTGGTGAGCGCTGGCATTCCATTTCCCTTTTTAACCCCCAGCAGCTTGTAGTATACATAACTGTAACATTTCACTGGGCCTCGCCCTCTGTCATCACAGACTAGGAATAGCATTGAATTACTACATGATGTTACAGTGCCTCGCCTAATAAAGTCATGTATCGAAGCCTGCACATTAGTTCTAATCACCAAGAATAACTCCAGGCCTGTTAGGAATGTGGGAGCCGCTCTCTCCATTCCGTACGCCGACATATCATTGTTAGCTTCTCCATTAGACGTTAAGGTAAAGTAATATGTATGGTACCTGTCGGTTCCTGATCTCTCACAATGGTGCTACACTATAGTGCTGCTGCTGGGACCAGCCGGCGCTCACCTGATTTACCCTTCACATTTCAATACCGCCATTCATCTCCTGTACATATCACATTAACAAACCGCCGGTTGTTCCTGAAAGCGGCTTAACCGCACTCTCAGTATGGGCGACATGACTTGTAAAGCTGGACTGGCTGCTGTAGACAGAGGCGAATGCCATTTGAAGCGTGTGTCCATTCATCACCGTTGTTACGAGCCTTCTCTTTGCTCCTCAGATCGTCTTTGAAGTGGTGACCTCAGGACAGCGTGGCTTGCTGGCCATCAAAGATGTCGTCCTCCAGGGCCACCAGTGCAGTAAGTCCCGTCTCCTCCACTATAAAAGCCCGTCATCAAACGCTCCTTGTCCTCTCCCTGACACCCTCCAAATATCAATATACTAGATCTTTTTCAAGGAGCTCAAGCCAAACAACGGGGCATTTCACTGTACTGTTACAGTGGATCTAAAATATCCCCGACCTACACACACCCTTTACTCTCGGAATAACATTTATAGTGGTGGTAGTTGACACACATGAAGCCTGTCCGGAATATATTGCTGAAGGAGCTGTGTTAAATCTGTCCTTCGACAGAGAGAGAAGGATAGGGATTAAATACAAGTGCGGGAGCTGCCCACATATGCCACAGCCGTATTTCAGAATCCACATTTCTATCCCTCTCCTTCAAGAAGGATACGCAAGCCTCTCTGATGTGTGTAAGCTAACTAGACACTACTCCCTCTGAATAGGATCAGCAGCTCTTCAAAGTGTCTCGCCAAACTAAATCACAGGTGTTTTTAGGGTTTTCGATACTGTCTCTTCTTGGTTCTTGCAGCTCACGCGTGTCTCCTGAGCCTCTGAATCGGTCACATGTTAGCTTCACAGCTATTCCCTAGGTATGTGCTAAAAGGTCTCATAATGGTATGGCTGCCATCTAATGCAGTCTAATCCTGAATCAATACCTCCAGGCTTTTCATCAATTGATTAGTACTTACTCTAGCTTTCATAATTGCATCAGGTAGCATTTGTTATATGCTAATATCCCCGTAACCATTCCAAACCAGTGGAATTCCTACAAATGTTATGTCAATGAGATAGATTGTATGGCGATTGGCTCAGAATATAAATGTGGAAAACTAGATCAATGAACACTTGCAACGTGATAGATGTTTAAATGTCCAAACGTGGCTGGATCAATACACGGTTGAGTGTTGAGTGGTTTTCTCTGTGTGATAAGCACGGCGATCAGATGTGGTTCGTGGTGGAAGACAGCCAATTCATTTTCTATTTTTACGACCACATGGAATATGTTGCTCAAAGGTGTGATTATGACACTGGGTGGTCTGCCTCTGTACACCATTAAAAAAGATGTTAGCGATGAGAAAAATAGAACTGTCTCCTCTGGCATTAAAGGGATTGACAGGTCAAAGTAATAAAAGAGGCTTACTTCAAAGGCATTTTATGAAATTAGAAGTATAACTGAAAGACTTGATGAAAATGATACAATTAGCTGTTTTAGTGTCTGTAGAGATTTGGTTGTGTTTCAAATCAAGGTTGGCCTTGTTGAATTGGCCTATTTTATACATATAAATGGAAGACTAATCAAAAATGTGCTATATAAGTTAATTCACTTGGATTTAGACTATATCCTATGTGATCTTCCTCGTAATGAACATAAATAAAGAGAATTCTGAGCTTTTGTAGTTTCCCATCAATTAATGAAAGGATGACAGTCATATTACAGAAATTACTGTGTGAAAGCAAAACTTTCTTAAGTACAACAATTCAACACGAAGAATTTTGCAGTACAGTATTGGTTCCATGGGGTCATACTAATAGTGTTGTATTTGTGTTTGAATAGTGAACACTCCACACTTCCTGACCATAAAGGGTGTGGAGGTAAATGCTGGACAGACGGCCACGTTCCAGTGCACCGTCAACGGACGCAAGAGAGACAACTTCAACCTCTGGCTGCAGGTGACAGCACTACAGCCTATATCATTACTCATCCTGTAGTCTAATCCTCTAATCTATGATGGAGCTTCATCAACAGGAAGTAAACATATGCATTTGACCACGCGAAGAATCCCCAATCAGTACGGCTTTTGTCTGAAACACAACAGATATATTTTCTTCAACTGAATCCTTACTCCAATGAGTGACTTAGAAAGCCCATTTACTCGTAAGACCTTTCACCCACAGTGCTTTCCTACCTGACATACATTCAGGGTTTCCATATCACCGAGCTTTGTTCCTAACCCACATAAATGTAGGATACAGGACCTATGTGGATAGCTTGAACTATATATACACTCCACGCTGTTTACCAAACCTCACAGCCACTTCATATTGACCTTGTTCGGTGCAGCGTAGGTACTGCATCTGGCAACCATCACCCCACTGGCCCTCGCTGCTAAGCACACTGTCACATATGTGATCATTGGGAGCATGGCGCTGGGTAAAGGTCCTCTGCCGGGTACTCCATCATTTTAACAAACACGTCCTCATTAGCACAGGAGCTGGAAAACAAACATTAAGTGAAGTCCCCCGATGACAGTAATGAAGAAATATCTCTAATGAACAAATGTCCCCCATCTGCCTGCTGTGTGTCGTGACAGCTGGGGAGAGCCCAGTGTGTGTGTGTGTGTGTGTGTGCGTACATGTGTGCGCGTGCGGGCGGGCGCGTTAGCGTGCTTGGACCTGTGTCTATGATAGATGCACCGCTGCCTACCATCCACCAAAGGGAGTCAACACACTCACACACAGACACACACACACAAAACATCCACAGTCATCAAAACCCACAAGGTCAAGCCACTTCCCTAATTAAACCTCTCCATGTTCGGGTCTCACCAGTGTGTTTGTCTCGGCTCCAAACAGGGCATCGGTGGACGGGAGGCCCCAATGAAATCCACTAAACCTTGGAACAACAGACGCTTCATTGGCACTTTTGATGTGGAGAACACCACCAAGGGCGACTCAGGACGCTACCGCTGCATCGTCCATTCAGACAAAGGTGTTGGAGTGTCCAATTACGGAGAGCTAACCATAAAGCGTAAGTAGAGATCCGGCGCATCTCACAATCAGCCCTTTTTGAACGAGCAGGATGCTAAATAAATGGATATTATACTTTGAATTTACCTAAAACAATGTAAAGGGAAGGTAAACAGAAACCCAGAGATGAGCTGCAAGTTGTTTTTGTCAGAGAAACATCTCCTGAAAGGCGATGCCAATGATGCCAAACACAGGCTTGCTTTATGTGGATTTGTTACCTTGAGGACGTTGATATTTCCTGTAAAGCCTGCCCTTGACCGACCACAATTCCGCCTAAAAGAGCACAAAGGCGGGAGGCGCCAGGGTTTACAGTAACCTCACCGATATTACACTCCTGCAGTCATTTGATATGAATTTATGGAGTCGTCAGAAACTAAATCCTGCAAGGCCTCACTTTCCTATAGCCTATAGTCCGGTAATGGCCTTCTATATTTCTTCACCTCAATTTTCTCCCTCCGCTCTCAATTGAATTTACTGCCCTGTTTTTTTTTTGTCTCCGAGCTTTATGTGATTGATAGGTTTAATCCCGGCTGTCCAGATCGAGGTCTGTCAATCACAGTAAAATGGCTGGGCCCAAGCACTCTGGTGCAGAGAGAGATAAAGTCTATGTGCCTCAGTGTATCAGTGGGCTTCAGTGGATTGTTCTCAGAGAATTTAGTGACATGTGGTAGACAGCAACAACAAACCCAAATGTATTTGCATAAACAGACAAACCGTATGCAGCCAAACATACCCCCCCCGTGGCTGCTTCCAGAAAGGACTTTTGCCAAATATTCTATTTGACATGTCGTTAGAGATTTGTCACTGACGATAAATTTGTCAAGTGTATGTGTCATAAAAAGACAATTTCCATAGTCTTAAATACAATTTCCTCTCTAGTTAAAGGCATATATCAGATATTTAGATTGTTCAGATCATCTGGTATTAAATTGTGTGGACACGTTTATGATCTCACAAGCCTTCGGTTGAGAGTCCATAAGACAATGACCTCAGCATAAGCCAACTTGTCACAGCGATTTTCAAGACATTTTCCCGGTCATAAGTGTCAGACATAAAACACCAGTATCTCATCTTATTGTACAAGTCATAAAACCAGTGCTTAACCTACAGTAATGTCTTTGAATCATAAATCCTGCTTAAATGTGTGTTCACCATATCTGGAGCGGGTTTTTTGGGAGGAGTGACTGTACAGTAATTCTGTAGATTATCTTCCCTCTCCAGTCCCAGCCGAGCTCTTGCTTGGCTCCTCATTACCATACACTGCTCCTCCTTCAACATGAGGAGAGTGAATGCTTGATTATCTGGGATAATCACTTCTGCTTTTTCATGCCAATGTTCCATCACATTTATCTGCCTGTGTGGAAGAGTGCTTGCTGTTTGGTTCCATGGCGCTACACGCGTCTCCCCGACGCACGACTTCCCAGACCCCCATGGAGATGGCTCTCCGGCAGCGCGGCCAGTGCTTCTCAAATGACTCTAATTACACCCCGTCTGTGTGCTCTCTGGCTGCACGTTGCCCTGGCTGGAGTCACAGCATAGCCTTACCGTTAGCTGTCGACGCTGACACACAGCTACAGTGTGGCGAGGCGTCGGTGTCTGGGCTAATGAGAAATGCCGACGTTATCATCAAAACGAGCTTGTCATTTTTCCTCCCTTGTTCCCGCTCGAGTCATTAGTGGATCAACTCTCAGCAAATACGGCCAATTGGTAGACTGGACCACGTCACGAGGACCTCTTCCATCTTATCTAGAAGCACACTCAGTGTTTGTCAGTCAACAAAGGAAGGTCTAAGAACTTCTTATAACTGACGCCACAATAGGCCGGTTTGTGGTCTGTGGGGCAGATGATGACGGGAGGTGAAGAGAATGAGGTGACGCTGTGTGTGTGTGTGTGTGTATTGGCAGGCAGACAGGTGCTGTGCTGGAGGAGGACACAGCTGTCCCCTGGCCGCCTGCTCCACATCGCAGCAACAGCTGCTTGCTGACCCTGGCGTATGCCGTCCCCTCTCAGCTGTGGACAGGCCCTCTCCTGCCAGCACTGGGGACCCTCTCTGACCAAAGTTGCCCCACTGTCCCAAAGCTGCCTCGCGAGGCTTAAACGGAAGTCATTATCCTCTCGTTTCACGTTTCAGCACCATGTATGTTCGTCAGTGGGACACTGGGATAATAATACATGTCTTCTGGGTTTTTAGGATCATTTCAAATGGAGGACCTCATTTGAACTTAAATATTAACTATATACTAGCTTACTAGTATCTTTTTAAATTACCTTCAGTGATTGTTGTTTAATTAAGTCCATGCATCAGTATAAGAAGAAGAAGAAGACCCATATGTTCACTTAGAAGGCATTATTTGCCTAAAGTGTCTTTTTGGCACTGCCTTTGCCAGATTGTTTCATTGCAGTAGTGTAACGTTGCTTGGTGCACGAATAACATTACCTACCATGAGAGTCCTGATCGATTGAATTCCTTTGGGGCTGCTGCTTGTTGCCTATGGTCATCCCTTTCCCTAACAAAGTACCACTGAATCTGCTCCACTCAATAGAGATTTCTCTAGCTCTCTTTTCAGAGGCCTTCTGCCCTAGCTTGCCACAGCTTGTTAATATGACTGGAATCATGTGGGTCTGGATTCCCTGCAGTGTTACAGAAGCCATTTAGTCTTGTCCTGACATCTGAGTGTATTGATGAACCCCACTGAAGATTTGTGCATAAGTTTTGTTCTAAAGATGTGGGATAACCTGTTGTTATACTGTTCACACAGCGAAAGGTATGATGAATGTTAGCACTGTGTTTAAATCTCTCAGGATTTTAAAGCTGTCATTAAGATTTGATATTATCAACATTGTACCACAACACACAGGAACAAAAACCTGCTTAAAAACCACAACAAATGATTTTGCAGTGCCATTGTTGTTATTGCTAATATACTGGCATGCTTAACAGGCAACATTGATTTGAAACAATACCAGCTTTTCAACCCCATTGGTCCCTGAGGGATAACTACAGATAATCACAACAATGTTGATAGAGACACCTGTCATCGCTGCCTTATGTCCCTGTCTGGATCTGAACATGTGACTGATGGGGTGAACTCGTGTTGGTCAAGACATAAGGATTAGCAGGTTCATACTAGGTGATGTTTGACTCATGGGTTGGACATTGGGATTAGGTGGAGTTTAGCAAGTCTGTGTAGGGTCATGACGGTCCAGCCATCTGCTAGCCCAGCAACCAAGCCACCTTTGGACTATCCACAGCCTTTAATGCGGCCGGATATCTCTCCATGACAACTCCATGAAAACCAGCCAGGCGGCTAATGGCATTATTCTGTTACATGTGTGTGCTCATTAGAGTAATTCACTGAGGCCACTGGGACCTGTAACTATTGTTGTACGTGACAACCAAGGATTCCTAAGCCATGTCTGAGGAGAAAGACAAAGGGCTAGGGACACCAAATAAATGTCCAACAGTAAATAGTGAATCTGAGAACTGATCGATCTCCCTACCTCCCTTACCTAACAGAAAGATGATGGCTGGCATGTTGAAGAAGCTGCTCTCAATTGCCAGGCACTGTGAGACAGTAGCAGTCCTCTACAGTAAATCAATAGGTTTTATTTTTAAAAGAAGCCAAAACTATTAAAATGCTCAAATGACTTTATTTGTACTTTGGTTAATGGTTGTCTTTCTTTCTGACTAGATGGCATGACATACACAGGGCCACTGTTGATGATTACATGTTCCCATTCAAACTAGTCAGGGCTGTTGAGTGCAGTTAATGTGTTGGAGTCTATGAGGCTCTGAAACCTCTGCTTTATTAAACAGCATGAACACACCCTTTGTTTGCTCACATTTTTAGAACTGTTCTGATTGTGAACCCTGTCAAAGGAATCTTGTACTTGGAATACTAGAACATACTTTCCTACAGTAAATTGTGGTTCCCAGGGTGATATTGTTCTCAAACCCTAAAAAATCCCTCTTGTCCTTCCAGAACCCCCAGTGCCCATTGCCCCTCCCCAGCTGACGGCCGTGGGGGCCACGTACCTGTGGATCCAGCTCAATGCCAACTCCATCAACGGGGACGGCCCCATCACCAACCGTGAGGTGGAGTACCGCACTGTGTCCGGTACCATGTACGACCTGCAGCCCGTCGACAAGACAACCCACAAGATCGGCCACCTGGACCCCGACACAGAGTATGAGATCAGCGTGCTGCTGACCAGGCCCCTGGACGGAGGGACCGGGGCCCCTGGACCCCCCCTCAGGGCCAGGACCAAATGTGCTGGTGAGTCAGACCCTACACGCTGTGTCCCACCAGCAGGTGCTCACACCGTCCACTACCTTCTTTCAGTCATGTGTTGGGCTGAGAGCTCACCCTCGTCAGATCATGCGGCGTCCATCTTTTTTCTGTGGATGGTAGATCATGTAAGCCTCGGTCTGACTGAACGATGGGGCCTCAGGCAGGAGCTGGGTTCAATCCCCCTGCATGGTTTACTCAATGACTGCTGTCGTCTTATTCTTTACTCAATGGCATCAGTAACCCCTTAATTGATCAGCAACAAAGATTGATTTCAAGTTTGAAACATGCCGGCACCTTATATTTGGGTGCTGATGTAGTTACTTTAATGCATGCATTAGGAACCCCTTATATGTACATAAACTCCATAAGAGCATAATTTGATACAAATTGCCCTTCTCACAACATTAACCAGCTAAGTTCCCGTATCTAACCACAAAACCTCACAGACCAAAAACTAAGCTACCGTCTCAGCGTTTCCACTCCCGATTCTATTTGGTGTCCAGAATAGTGCTGATGGAAATGGGATTTCTCCCTCCTGGTAATCAAGGCCATGACCCCCTAGTAGTGAAGGTCGTCTTCTTTCTCCTTTTGGGGTCCGGCTGATGGGGATGGATAGCTCAACCTGTTTAGCCTTCAGAGCAAGGCCTGGGTGTCTGTGGGGGGTCCTGCCCCTGCTTACCCCCCCTCCCTTCCCCTGCCCCCCCCAGACAAGGAGATTGATGCCAGTGCCTCCTGAGGTGTGTTTGAGGAAGCAGCTCTTGATCTTGTCCAGCTCTCCTCTGCTGGTTCCCAGTGACAGGCTCGCCTCAGCAGAGGCCCTAATTGAACGGTTAGGGCTCACAGGGCACTGTGATACATCACTGTTGATATAGACAGGCCATAGACTTTCTCTCCCTGCAGCACTGCGCCGCTGTGCCACAGATGCTAATGGAAACCTGTGGGGCAGTTTGTATTTCATAACTAGCAGCACCGCGCATGCTATTATTCCGAGGCTCTCGCTCGGTCACTTTGCAAATTGAGTAATTTTTTTCTCTTGACAAAGGATGCTTAATTCCATTCTTTTGTAAAACAGAAAATGTATAATGCAAGGACACAACCAATGAAGATGTAACGAGAAGAAAAAGATACCCTTGTGCAGTTTCTTTTCGCGTGCAGCCATTTGATTATTTTTCTTGCCAACTTCAAAAGACTCTGTTCGTCCAGTGCTTTTGTGATTGCTTTTGTATCCGTGTGTGAACCTCGAGTGCTTCCACAATGGTTTGAAATCTGAGGGACACTTTGCTATTTCCTTTGCCCTTCAAAAAAATATTTTTTTCTGTCCGTCCTTGTCGACTTTGTTGTCAGCAAAATATTGTTCAGTTGGTATTATTTTCAACCAAGTTCAACTGAAAACATAAGAGGGCAGCTGAAATATCAACAGCATCCTGTTGACGTTGTAGCAGTGTGAAATTGTTGACTGCATCAGATGGCTTAATGGACTCCTCTAAAGTGCTCCAGTATGTTGGGAAAGCGGCTGTATTGTCAGTTGGGCACCCAGACCATAGCAGGGGTCAGGGTATTCCAACAGCAGCAGTTGAAACACAGAAGTCCTTTTCTGTCCACTCTAGGTAGGCAGATATTAAACAAGTTATCCCTTGAGTTCCAAGTTAGAGCTTCAAGTGTTCTTGGGGTAAGAGTAGGCGTGATCTAATGACTGGGCGCTTACAATGTATTCATTGGTTTTCTGTCCGTGCTCCAATGCCGTCCGCTCATTTGGAGTGGGAGGCTGTGAGTGTGGTGTATTTAGCATCTTTTGATCCTGCCTGCCTTGAGGTTTTAAGGCCTGCTTCCATCAGGGTCCTGATCTGATCCCCCCCCCCCCCCCTTCCCCAGCCTGCCCCGGCCCCAGTGGACCGCTCTCCAAATGGGGTGTGCATGATGCCCACGCTGGGCCCACACACCTGCTCAGAGCGCCGGCCCTGCCAGCTCAGCTCCATGCCTCCTTCGATGAGCTGTCTCCATCTGCGCTCGCAGGCCACGTGGGAGTAGTCTCATCTGTTTGTTTTGGTTGCCGTTCTGTTGCTCTCTGTGTGCTATTAAACACGGGGATAACAGCGAGACCGCGCTGATCACGGACGGCCCTCGCTCACAGGAACGCTCCACGTGAAGAGGGAGGAGCGGTGAAATAAGGCTCAGATAGACAAGGTTGGTATTTGCATACAGTCTGCTGGTGCTGTGATGGAGGACGTGTCCTTATTTGCAGGCCAGGAATGCTGTTTTTCCTAATATTAACAAGTGGAAAGCCATTTGCCTTTTTTGGTCTGAAGTTTCAATTACAAAACAGGGTTTAAAGTAGACCTTGCTTTGTGATATTTTTCGGTTCCACAATAATACATTTTGAAGTAAGAGATGGAAAAAAAATTGGGACACTGAATGGGTTTCTGGTTGCTGCAGCAAACACGACCGTTGTAGTTGAATACGACCATGATAAGTTCCTACACCAAGGCCTTCTTCCTATAGAGATTCCATAGATCTACCTCATCACCAAGGCTGAGCCCCAGCATATCCATCTACCAGTGTCCACAAGGGAGGGAATTGGTTAGGTGGGCTTGACATTATTTTTAATTAATGCCATTGTAGCCTTGAAGTATGAATGGAGAACCACTCTTCCACTCAATTCCAGATTACATTGCTCTGTCAACACTGATTGTTGCCAGTCATGTGACCTTTAGGCCTTATATACTGTGTGTAGCAGGGTGAGTGAAAGCCCTTCGTTTAAGGCCGTCTGAAAGTGTGTCCTTTTGTCAGCAAGAGAAAGCAAAAAAGATTGAGCTTGGTGTTCAAGGGGGAAGGTTATCAGAGCTTTAATTTGAAAGAAAACTGTTTATCGTTGGGAGTAGAATGGTTCATTGTGTGTTTCTCAAGGACATGTCTTCAAACAACGGATGTTGTGAGAGAGAGCCTGTATTTATTCCTTTTTTTGCCTTATTATTATTTAGTCCTCACCATCATTCTATCCCCACAGACAACGAGGAATTCTAACTCTCTGAACAGATGTGCAAACATTTTCCTCTTGTGACATCTGCATCTCATAGAAATCCCTTAAAAGCTGTCTGTGTTGGTTGAAAAACACCTCCCAAACAAGAATGTGCATACTTGTTTTTGTAACATCACATCCAAAACCCCGAGAGTAAGTCAAACAGCGGTGGTGGAGCAACGCCTGACAGGTTTTCCTTTTTAGACGACTATTAATTTTCGACAAAAACGCACTTCAAGGTCTTTAAATGTTGCCATTCTCCACCTTCAATTATTCATGGTCTATCTGGTGAGGTTTTTGTCACACAGATTTTTATCCAGCTTTTGCTGAATTATAGATGGCCTTTTCCTCTTGCCAGGCATCCAGGAAGTTCTCCACCAGTCTGCTTGTATAAGTGTGACAGCCTGAGAGGCAGAGCTACAGTACTTCATATATACTCAACTCACATGACTGTCACGGTAACCCGGCTCCCTGTCTGGGCCTCTCCTCTGTCAGTAGCTCCTACAGGATATTTTCTACGGTGCCCTGCCCTACATAGCTCCATCCAGGTGGCCATTTTACAAAGTCAAGCGCTTCACTTTGATTAACGCCTGTGGTAACACCCTAGCTGAACTGAGCCAGGCTCGCTCAGGTTGTGTCGACAAATGACAACACTCCTTCGACCATCTGTAAAGTTCTAAAGATGAAGGATCGCCTCGGTAACCTCCCGCCTTCCAGGGCTCTTGTACAGATTGTGTCCCGTCAGTGCACGAGAGTGTGTGTCCCTCCTGTTATCCAGCCTAACCACTGGCTCTACCCCAAAGAGCACAGACGCGGCTCACACTTGCGTGTGCGCTTGTGTGCGTGTGAGTGTGTGTGTGGGCGGTGGGGAGTCTCTGCTGCCTCTCTGACCCCAATCACTACCGCAGCATATTGGTGGAAACAAAATGAAAGATCGATTTTCCTGGCCCCGCCTCCTCCTCTCCTCTCCTCTCGCCGTCTTTCAGCTGTCCATTTGTTTTCCTCCTACTGCCACAGCTCTCCCTTCACCTCCACCCCAGTGAGACACACTCAGCGCTCCTCCAACCCCTCAGAAAGGCATTAATCAGGTATTTTAGCAAAGATTTATTGGGGTATGAACCTTGTGACTTCTCTCCGATAGAAGTAAGGGCGTATTCACTGCCCATGAGAGATGATGAATCGAGTACATAATTAATTCAATCGAAATTAAGTCGACTAATGATCCTAACACTTGATCATATATCTTTCCATCTGGAATCGCGTAGCCAGAACACGCATAACTGTGGACTCTTTGATGTCCGTAATGAATGGCTGGCCGAAGCCCGCTCATCTGAAGTCGTGTCGTGTAGCGGCCTCACCAGAGCAGAGTGGGCTGTCTCCACTCTGGAGGTCTGAGCAGGTGTTGACTCCATCTCGGCCCCCCCCCCCCCCCAGCTCCAGGGGACTCATCAGGCAAGGTGGCAGCCCAGCTCTCTGCTCACACTGTGGGCTCGATCCACCGCTCTCCCGGCCTCCCCTCATCCTCACCCATCATGGCACTCTCATTCATCATTGTGCCCATAAAGAAGGACTTGATAGAGTGGAGGGGAGACCGCCGCCGTTCAATAAATCCCTCTGATTATCCAAGCCTCAAAGGGGTGTGTCTGTGTGTGGGTGTGTGTGTGTGTGTGTGTGTGTCTGTGTGTCTGTGTGTGTGTGTGTGTGTGTCTGTGTGTGGGGGTGTGTGTGTGTGTGGGGGTGGGCGTGCAGCCGACTTCTATAGGCCCCTGTAGGTTGTAGCATCAGTTATAATCTGTGTACACGTGTCAACCTCAAGGCCTTGCCCTCTTGTTTAACTTGTTGCATGATTATTATCTGACTGGAATGAGAACCCTGGCTGTACAGCCCCCACTTCCCTGTCCTCCCTCTCCTCTTTCACCTTATCTCTCTCTCTCTCTCTCTCTCTCTCTCTCTCTCTCTCTCTCCCCCTGTCCCCCTGTCCCCCTCCTCCTCCCCTCTTTATCTCTATCTCTAGAGGATTGCATAAAGGAGCACTCTAGGAGGGTGATGGAGGTTTGATTGTTGGTTATCAAAAGCTATCATTACAGGCTTGCTTCTGTGCGATATGAAAATGATTTCATGAGTGTAAAAACCATGTCATTACCTCAATGGCCTCACAGCTAGCGGCCAGAAGTAATAGAAAGAGGAAAACAAATGTGTCCCCAGCCCTTCCAGTTTAAACAGAACGGGGTGAATAACACTGCCGTCGAGAGATAAATGACAGCGTCACTGGGGCCAGCTGGCTGGGCTTGATCACTGGGACACTTTGCATGAAAAAGCCCTCAGAACCAACATAGGCTGTATGTTATTGTCATGTTGTTGTACAAGTGCTGTCTCCGAGGAACGCCCTCTCACACAGCCTGGCTGGGTGAAACAGAGGCTGACATTCTCAGTCTCCTGCAGGCAAGCCTCTGCGTACACGCTGTCTCATGAAGGAGAGACATTGTTCTTCTCCAGCTCCTCCTCCTCCTCCTCTACCTGAGCAGTGCTTTGTCCTGATTGCATTTGTCCTGTGCTGTGTGTAGTGGAGGAGCCCCTAATAACATGACAGGGTTTCTAATCACTGGGGAAGTAGTGTTTTCCCTCCTGGCGGTGCAGGCTGTGCAGAGAGATGGAGGCGAAAGGGGAGGGCTGGGTTTCTCTGCTCTTAATCCATGTGGACCTGATAAGGATCCTGGCTCAGGGAACAGAAGCACCATGTCACGAGCCCAGGGTGCATGTTGTCAAGTGAGTTCTTCTTCTGTGCTTGCAGTTGTCGTGATGTGAAGGCTGCCACGTAAACCTGTGTAGTACCTGCATCTGCTAACATGTATACACACAGAAACACGGGGGGGGGGGGGGGCTCGTTCAGGGCTAATGCCCCCACGTCCACCTCCACCCCCCCCCCCACACCCCCTGAGGGTCTGGGAGCACCAGTTGGACTGCAACATGGGATTATTTGTAGCTTTTTTCATGTTCGGGGTAATCATGTTATCTATTTGCATGATAAAGGTTAGACGTGGAGCCCATTAGAATTAACAGGAGGCGATAATGTGCTGATAATTTAGAAAACATTATTTAAATGTCAAACCGTAATGATGAAAACCCACTAATAGTTCTATCTAAATGTCAAATTCAAATTATTCAATTAGACCGGCAACAGTGGGGCAGGTGATAATTTGCCTGATGCTTGGAATACCAATCTGGCTCTCGATGGTGGCCATCCAGTGTGCCCTGGCACAACATCTAACCTAGTAATAACCTGCTTTGCGGGATCCTTTCATATCCACCATTACAACTCTGATGCCACTGAGATGTTCAGCATACTGTGAGGATATTAGGGTTATATTTCCAGTATTTTTATCTGAGAAAAGCCTTCAGTGCTTGATAGCTCGCAGTAAAATATATGGATTTCTGGAGATAGCCTGTGTTTATTTCTTGTTATGATTTGTGCTTGTGCTTAGAAGGTTGACTCTCTTACTGCTTGGTCAATAAAACCAAGTGAGAAGTCACACTAGGATGGAGTAATAGGTTCTGCTCATCAGCTGTCATTCACAAGTCCATGTCTCCATTTCCAAAATGGCGGGATGTCCTCCCTCTCCGCCCTCAAGGATTAAAGAGGAAATTGAGTTTTTCAATATGACCTCTTAATTTAAGATTAAGGGAGGGGTTGAGGATTTTTTCCTCTTAAAAGTCAACCTTAAGCCTCCCCACCACCACCACTACCACCAGTCCGCCACCACCCCCGACCTTGCTCCAACCTCCCAGGATGAGGTACCTCGTTGTTGATGCAAAACAGCCAATGACATTGTTGTGAGTCACAGACAGTGAGTTGGGATTGGGCACCTGCCACTGATCCTCACGCTTTATTGACAGCTGGTGATGAGACTACAGGGAGCCAGTAATTCCACATAATACCGACAGTTTCTAAATCAACCCCAGAAAGTAGTCCAGTCATTAAGGACTTCTCAGTGGTCTATAGCACCAAATTGCTGTACGTGACGTGCACAGATTCCAATATAGAGTACATGTATGCATTATTTACATAATTTTTACAACATACTGTATATAATTAATGATAGAATGATACATCCATAAAAAATATACAAAATTTGTATAATTCCACTGTCTAAAATAGTACCCTCTCACCTTTGTTATAGTTGGCAACGAGAAGGTTTATTGTTTGGCTTTTTAGTCTTATGCTCCCCTTATTTAACACTGGAGCACTGATTGCTTTCTTTTTTGCGAGCAATACCATTCCTATAACAATACAATTTCATCTCTGGTCTGCAGCAGTGTGGTTGCATTCAGGCATCTCCCTATTGGCCAAGTCTGGAGTACAGTGGACATTATCTCTGGCCTCCCTCTAAAATGCTAGTGTGACATTCTCCATGAGCGCTCCAGAAATGAGACTTTCTCCAAGCCACTCGCTCACAACGGCTTGAAATTCACACCTTAGTGCATTTGTCACTTTGAGAGCATCTGGTCTAATTTGATTTCTGTGCCTGGCCACCCTGCAATTCTCTGTGCTTTAGTGTAACCACTGCTTACCGAGTGCGGCCAGCAGATAGTTCCGCAAATAGAAGGGTTTCAACTTCTATTTTCTGGATGTCTTTGCCCACAAGGTACTGACTTAAAGAGGCCTATTTCCATTTCCATTTTGTTTTCTTGGGTTGTTTGTGTGCCTATGTGTTGTGTTAATAACAGAGAGCCCTTTGCAAGAATTTGTTACATCACAATGAGTTGTTTGTGGGGTGGAATTGGCTTTCTCATCAGGACTTGTCCAAATGTATCTGTTTACCTTGCCGAGTGATTCCAGTTGAAGGCAGCAGATGTGTTGGAGTGTAGGTGATGTGGAGATTGCCTCGAGATTGAACAGTATAAAACGTCACGGTCGAAGAAACTTGGGCCAGGATAGCGACTCACAATTAGAATATGCATAGCACACTTTATTCTTTTCAAAGACACATTTGACTTCCAATTACATGTACTGTGTAATGTTGTTGGAGGTTGCCTGTTGTAGGAAAATCAATATACTGTCAAACAGGTGAGTTTGGAACAATACACACACATCCTTCCCAAGGATGACACATGCAACTTTATTGAAATCATTTTTGAAATCATTAATATAATATTTTGTGCCATTATTGCCGTTCACAAAACAATGGTATACATACATTTGCAGGTTATAAATCGTTGCTCACCAAAACACACTTAAAAAAAACGTAGACAGCCCCAGTTTACACCAGTCACCTCCTGTCTTCCTTCAGTCTCTGTCCACTTCCTCCCCCAGTGTGACCCTGTGTGTCCCCAGTCTCCCCTCGTCCCCTCCTGCACCTCCAGAATGTTAAACATAGCAACCGCCGCTGCCTCTGAATTGCTGTATCTCCTGGGGAACGGGGGGAAATTGAGCTCTGGCTGTTCCTAATAGCTGGTAAAGTGTTAAGTTCCAGAGAAATGGACTGCACATTTAACCTGGAATGGAAATTGATCCCATTACCTCGTGGCTCCGGCTGCTCTCCGCCCGTAGGAGAAAGGGAGAGAGGGTGAGAGAGGGGGAGAGACAGAGGCCGAGAGACAGAGGCGGCAGAGAGAGAGAGAGAGAGGGGGCGAGGAGGCAGGGAGAGACGGAGCGTATGTGATGAGAGGTGATAGGGTGGCAGTGGGGGTTGTGGCCTGCCTGGACAGACAGGAAGCTTGACTGTGTATCAGGGCGGAGCTGATAGCTGCCTGGGACTGACTGGGATGGGAAAGGAAGGGAAGAGGAGAGGAAAGGAAAAGGGCAAAGGATAGAAAGACATGCTCTGATAGGATGATATGCCTCCCACTGTGACAGCTGCACCAGCAGGGCTGGGACGACGGGGGTTTTGATTGTGGTGCCTGCAATGGTGACAGGCCGCCGGGTGCTTCTCTGTCAAACTGGCCCTTAGAAAAAACGGAGTTATCACCCTAGAGCATTGGCCACAACAAAGGGTTTCAGTCCAATCCATTGTCGAATAGATTCCCCTTTCGATTCCACCACACGGCCGGCTGTAAAGAGAGACAGATGATCGATGGTGATTGTCCCGGCGGCGTCTCCTCACGCTGCCCCCTGTCCTCCCCACAGAGCCCATGCACGGCCCCAGGAAGCTGGAGGTGGTGGACATCCAGTCCAAGCAGGTGACGGTGCGCTGGGAGCCGCTAGGCTACAACGTGACGCGCTGCCACAGCTACAACCTGACGGCGCAGTACCGCTCCCGGGTGGGCGGCAAGGAGGAGACCCACGAGGAGATGTGCTACGCCACCCAGGGCCGCGATCCCCAGCACACCATCCTCAACCTGACCCCCTACACCAACCTCAGTGTCAAGCTGGTGCTACGCAACCAGGAGGGGGTCAAGGAGAGCCAGGAGATTGAGGTGCAAACGGACGAGGACGGTGAGCTGGATCAAGTACTTGTCGTCATGACGACGTGTTGATAACATGTTTATAACGGGTCATTAGTATGGGATAATGTAAGGCATTGTTCTCATTGTCATTGTCAGCCAAGATGGTACTAAGATTTCCATTGTTATCATTGTGGTACTTTAACATTCTAGTCGAAGAGAAGATGACTAGAAGAGAACGGATGCAGCTATTTTCTTGCATTTCCCTCCTTTCTTCAAAGATCAAATGTGAACTAGTGTGCCTCTACAGACTTAGGAAATGAACCGGCATAACTCTCAAGGAACCCTGTGCCAAATAACAAGCAGGTTCTACTGTCGAAAAGAGAGTGTTGTCATGTCAACCTCAGATACGTTTGTAAGAAATCATGAAAGGGGAACCTGTGTGTTCGCTATCAGACTTGTACGGAGAGAGAGTGTGTGTTTAGGCTCCCTGTGGAATTTAGGAACAGACTCAGTAGCTGGAAGTCGTCTGTTCCCAGAGATAGCTCCTTATGACAACAGAAATCACCGACTCATTCTGTTTCTTTTAAGGAGTAGAAGCCATTCACATCAGGTTGAAAGGTCCAGACCTCTTTGGCAGCCTCTAAGAACATGTAAACAGTGTGGATAGATTGACATGCCCGATATTTCCCCGGGGGGGATGTAACTTTCTTAAACAGTTCAGCAGGGCCAGTTCCAGTTTGGTTTGGTGAAGATTTGTACACTGTATGTGAAAAATGTTCCTTCTCTCTGTCCAAAAGCAACCTGTCAGTGTGCTATGTCTGTATTCAAATAGATGGACTCCAATGTTACAGTAATAAGAGTTTGAGAAGATCATTTGAGCCTGTGAAAGGCGCTTTGACCACTCACCGTGTGGTGTCACCTGTGGGACGATGCTTGATGTGTTTGTGTGATCTGATTCTGCTTGTTTGTCCTTCAGTGCCTGGGGCAGTTCCCCTGGAGTCGATCCAGGGCAGCGCATATGAGGAGAAGATCATCCTGAAGTGGAGAGAACCAGCTCAGACGTACGGTGTCATCACTCAGTACGAGGTGAGCGTGGCACGAGCTTGTTTTTTGACCGTTCAAAACAATGTCACACTGTCATATATAGCTTGCAGTGGGACGGAACCCTTACCTGACTATCTTTGTTAAGCTCACCAGCCCTAACGGAGCAGAAACACTGTACTGAAGCCTCCTATCACAGTGAGAAAAGATGTGCTTTACATCCATGTTCAGTACAGTCTACTACCATTCCCCATGCAGCTGTTGACATAAAGGTTTAAGGTCTCGAGAGGTCTGCATGTGTGAGATGTATTGACGCTAGAAGGAGCCTCCATAGCATGATGTACATTCATCTTAACCAGCGTTCGGTGGAAGTCATCCTCCAACCTTTCCCCAGCTATCGATTCTCCATTGTTTATTTTTGCTGTTATCCCCATTTGCTCATGCTTGGCATTTTGACTGGGTTAGCATTCATCCACAAAACTGTTTCCGTTATGAGGAGGCAGAGATTGAATGGTCGGGGTAATACAATCAGGCACAGCATCATAAGTCGCTCTGTCCACAGTCGCTCTATCTGGGGAGCAATGGTATATGAAATAGATATTATCTCTTCAGCTCAAGAACATCTCAATCATAGCTGGAAAGACCTTAACAACAGTTGATGTCAACAATCCTATCAGACACATATTTTTTTATAGAGACCAAGACTCCGCAACCTCCCAATTGACATACTCCAGCCTTCACTTCCCTCTCTTTGTGGAGCTACAGTACAGTAACACTACAGTTTCCCCATGCATGCAGCAAACAGTGCAGGGAAATGGTGGACATTTTAAAAGCAGACCAATACCTTACAGATATTCTTTACCACGGTTGAATTTATTATCTGAAAATCGAAGGTTGAATTTTGTATTACTCACTGGACTGAATCCTTACTAATACAGGTCAAGAAAAGGCAGCAAGTTGACCTCGGTGTGTGCGTCTTACTCCTCTGCAGTCTGTGCTGAGGAGACACCTAGACCTGCTCTGTATCTACCTTGTCAGTGTTCTCATGATGTCAGTTCCTTAAAAGTCAGGAAATGTCTTTGATTTGACACTATCAAAGGGCTCAAAGTGAGATTCTTCTGACAGGCTGGAATATCAAAAAGACTCCTCATCTCCTTTTCCGAGCGACCAAGTGGTACTGTATGGATATGGCATGGGCAATTTCCTGTTTGCTACCAGGTCCTGACTGCCTCTATTCCACTCAGACAGGACAATTTTTACAACAAAGATGAAGTGCACAATGAGCCCCTAAAAATACATCTAAACACGGTGTGTCCCAATGATCAGAAAGAGCTCATTGTACAGTTCAAAAACGAACCAATAATAGGGAGCCTTTATCTGCACAATTAATCTCAGTTTTTCCCCGTCAGTTGAATTATAATTCCCCCAAAATTGTCCAAATGCCCAGTGTTGACTAATTCCCTCTCCCTGGAATGTATGATATAGTATTTGGCATCGCAGAGTCATTTCTTAGACAAAGAAGAAAGGAACAAGCCTCTAGCCATTTCATACTTGATGGACAGAAATTATGCAGCACTCCAAACTCCCTTTGTGTTCTTTAATTGGAATTATAATGGGAGCTTTGTGTTATGAGCAGAGGCATTTTCTTAAATGGGCTTCACAGATATTTAAAATGAGTATTAAGAAAAACACTCACCTTAATGCTTCACTCTACAGCTGCTGTGTATATTCATGAAGGATGAATAGATTAACTGTTTTCATCAGCAACATCCAGTACAGCATGTGTGATGTGTATGTGATGAAAGATAAGCACTCTTGTCCATTCAGCAGATCTCATACCTGGTTACCACTGTAACTGTCTTTTTACTGAGCCATCACATTCAATGTTGGAGAGTTTCCCTCAAAACCTGCTTAAAAGATCATGTCATAGAGCATATTGCTGTGATTGTTTGGCCGCTGACAAAGGCCTTGGGAGTAGGGTGGTATCACCAAAGCCCTTTCCCCAGAACCTAGTAATGATTGGCTGGTGCTGCAGAGATCTCCACAGTTACAGTTTGCTTAGTAACACTGTCTTGTTGTTGGAAAGACATTTTTTATTTTGTATTTTAAAATTGGACAAAAGCTTGTAACTTTTTTTTAATGAGCCAAACACTATTGGGTGGTTGCCGAGCAACTTTCTGAGTAGAGACAGGACATTGCATCTTGGGCCTTGATGTTTGTCAGATATTTAAAAAATTGGATGAACCAAGGGTAGGAGATTCAGCATTTTACCAATTATTTAAGAAAACTAAAAATGTATTAAATAATTAAAAACCCAGTTTCTAAATTGTGCATGAATAATGTACAAAGTATATACTGGTCTAACCCGGTTAGAGGTTTCGTTAGGCACTCTCGGTCATCCATTAAGTTAACACAGGAAGTAGTCCGACATGTTTGAAAAATGTTTGGGTACTGGAGCGGATACTATTCATGAGTTGAGCTCCCAATGAGGACCATGTGGCTGTTATCTAATGTCAGCTGTGATTGACACACCCCATCTCAGATCTCCTACAAGGCGGTGAGCTCCTTTGACCCAGAGATGGATCTGTCCAACCAGAGTGGAAAGGTGCTGAAGTTAGGCAATGAAACAACCCACATGTTCACGGGCCTCTACCCAGGCTCCACATACTCGTTCACCCTGCGAGCCAGCACAGCCAAGGGCTATGGCCTGCCCATCATCACCCAGTTCACCACCAAGATCTCAGGTCAGCACTGGGACACTCGACGGCAGTCTGCCAGGGCTGGAAACTGTCACTAGTGTCATTCGTATTATAGCTAAGTGGTTTGATTAAGCATGCCATCGTGAGAGGCTCAATAACATGGCCTTTCTGTTGATTGGTGGAAGCGTCTAATGTGTCGTATGTCTTGGTTGACGTGTGTTTTCAGCTCCCTCTATGCCAGCGTATGACCTGGAGACCTCCCTCAACCAGACTGACAGTACCGTGACTGTCCTGCTCAAGCCTGCCCAGAGCAGAGGAGCGCCAGTAAGGTGGGCTTGAACACACTCATGGACACACACATGCACACACCCGAACACACAAACACATGTGTACACACAATGAGGAATATTTAAATGCCTTCCCTGGAAAGGCTAAAGCAAACAATGATCACAGAATGAGTCATCATCAGTGCATTGCTACACACAAAGCATCAGGATGTTAGCAGTGGGATTTCAGTGGGCTACTTTATATATCTCATTTTCACAAACTTTATTTGTTTGTTTGATTTTGATCCTGCGGAGGAAGACTTTGCCTTTGAAGGAGACTACAAAGCCTCGTGGAGCGGCCTAGCTTCAGGGATTCTTCCCTTTACATGTCTTTTATGTACTGGGTTTCTCACCCCAAGCCACCAGGCTTCTGGGAAACACTGGAATTCTCCCTGCTGGACCTTTCCATTCGTTAGTCAGTGTTACAGTTGCTAGATTGTGGCTCCGTTTTAAACACTGTTTTTCAGTTCAGAGCCAACTGCCCATCTGAAAGAAAACCCGATCGGTCATTCTGTACCTTCCTGGCTTGATGTGTGCATTGTCCGTGTCATGCGGTTGCAGTAATGTATTGCCTGTACACATTGCCCAGAAGACTTTGACACAGGACTGCATGAAGCTGAGAATGAGGAGGCCAGACAGAGTCTCCATGTGTGCCCTCATTTGATGGTGAATAAATGCTGCTGCTTGGTGTTAAACTGGATTGTACATTTTATCAGCTCATCTGAGCCCTTCAAAGATTACAGCTAGACGTTTTTTTAGTCAGGCTTGTCAACTCGTGTTTACAGTGTGTGTAGCTGCCCAGTAAAATGCCTGTGGAAAAAAACAAAGATGCCTGAACAGAAAAGACAGGCCGATCTGTTTTTAATCTTCTTGCAGGTACAATTCCGAAGGCCTTACTCAGCCTGCCATTCTTTCAGAGGGCTAATTACAAAGCGTTAATTATAATTAACTCAGCAGCATGATTCAGAGCTTCCATTAATTAGCATGCTGAGTTACTCTTTTGTTTACCGTTAGAAGGCCTGCTCACCCCACTAGAGATGAAAGACTCAAATTTGTCTTTTGAGATATGAACTTGAGTTTGGGGCCCACTTCATCCTCTTTGCATTAGCTGAAGCATAATTGTACTCTAATGTCTTACAACATAAGCCCTGCATATGAATATTGTAATCTAATTTGTTTTACATGGATACAATCATATCAATAGTGCAATTTTATGGTGTTTGCTGTTAGAGAGATAATTTGTGTTTTGATATAGAAAGTTGATATTTTGAGGGACAAATTAAAGAGTCTTAAAAGGGACTTGGAAGCATGCAAAGAATATTAATATTTTAATTGTTAATAAGGTATCAATGTTTACTCACTATTGCTTATGCTGAAAGTAATTTATTGAACCATCAATTGATACCACCATAGAAACTCTGTAAACAGTTTACAAACGTTTCAGTTCTGTCAACTCTCTTTTCACGAAAAGGCAAGAAAGGCCCCTTCATCTGTGTCCAGGAAATATGAATTTATAAAGAAACGGATAAAGTGAAAGATAGCAAGGAGGGGGAGCCAGGATGCTGGAGCCAGACTGATAACTACTGGCTGTTGAAGGGGTTTCCTTTACCTCAGGTGACACATGGGGAGCTTTGAAAGTTTCAGATGACTGGAAAGCAGCTTGTATTCACAAAATATTGACCCAAAACTCTTCTTTTTTACTTATGTGTATTTTCTTCATCTATTAAAGACATAAACAGTCATTTCAGTGTGACATCGTAGCATCAGGTTGCATGGCTTGGTGACGTTTCCTACGGCTGATGTAAAATGAGTTTTAAAGTCCCCTAGATTTGACAGAAGAGTGGAGTGAGCAAGCGAGTAGCACACCACAGCAGTGTGAGGCATGATTCCATAACCCAATCTTCCACACTGATTGGATATGGGAGGTAGTGTAGCTCCAGACGTTTGAATTTTAAATAGCAGATGTTTTGCTGTGATAGAGGAAGGGTTGGAAGCAAGGAACATCAAACGATGGCATCAGTTCATAAAAACCCAAGACATGTTGGACCACATGTCAGGTTTGCTTCAATGTACTCTGGTGGAGTTAAATATGAGATACAGTATATCTCCTCCAACGTTGTCATGACATGGCGAGTCAGACATATTTCATATATTTGTATAATTACTAATCTAAAAAAAAAAAAAAAAAATCCCCAAGTTGGATTTGAAGACTAATCTCAACATCCGTAACTCAGAACAATTTTTACCAGAGGGGACGCTGTTCCTTTAAGAGGATTAGAGATCTGTCTATCAGTCATTTTGTGTTAAACTAATGTTTGAAATGGCCCCTCATTGGGGCCAGAAGACGCCTCCTCACTGCAGAGCATCCAAATAAATGTTTACATGCCTCGCTGGAATGAAAATGATTTGTGATGCTTGCCACGCTCCTCCATCGCACCCTGTTCCCCTCTCTTCCGTCACCTTTGCCTTGAGCTAGAACCAGAGCTCAAACACGTACAGAGAGAGAGCGCTCCCACTTGCATACACATTCTTTTACAACCTCATTCACACCTTTTTAAAGTGAAAGTAAGTGGAGTTTCCACAGCAATTTCTGCCCTGTAGCATCACATTATCTTTTCCCAGCTATAGCCTTGAATCAGTTAACTGATTCTCTACAGTACTAAAATAGGCCCTAATTTTCTTTGATCCTGGCATCACAGGCACTAATGGCGGGGTATAAACGCGGCACATTGCAATGCAGTTAACAATTTAGTTGCGAGTATAATCTATAGCCCCCCACTAATTTGTTTGCTTGAATGCTTTATGGACACAGGGGATAGATAAAGCGTTAGAGGACAGGAGCATGCAAGGAGGATGCTGGGTCAGGAGATAGGTGTTACTTACGACCCCTCTTAAATCAGACAGATATAGGGCCTCCATAGCACCTCTCACTGGTTCAATAACATGAAACCGGCTGCTAGGTAAGGCGATTAGCATTAAAGAGAAAGATGGAGGGAAAGAGTGGGAGAGGAAGTGGGATGGGAAGAGAGAAGAGGGGGGAGTGAGGAGAAGGGGGGGGGGGTGATTGAAATGCTCCCCATGCCGTTCCTTCATCTGCTCAAACAGCCTGGAGTTCTTCCCCTATCAGCCCACATGAAAAATAAATCTGAGTTTCAGGTCACAATCCAGTCGATGCCAAGTCAATCCGCCCTAATTGGTTGGCGTCACATGGCGGCGGGGCTGAAATCTATCGGGCAGTCGGTCTGGAGGAGGCCTAATTGGTGTCAGCTCAGGTTGCAGTAATGCTGCAGGAATACAGGTCCACCCTGCCAGCCCCAATGGCGGACCACTTTTAACAGCTTATTCCATTCTTCTGAGACTACTTTCTCTCGATTTCTCTATCTTCCCCCTTCCCCCATTTTGTTTTGCTCTGGGGGAGAGATGATGTGGGACTGCAGCCACCTTGCATTATCTGCAATTATGTGATTCAGAGGGAGTTTTGGTGTCAACCCTGGGGTTCTTCACCACGGGGCACAGTTGTGGAAGGTTAGGGTCTGAAAGCAGCTTCTCGAAAGATTGATCCGAGAAGACTGTGGCTACTATCAGCAGTCTATGAAAAGAAATTCTTGTCCGGCATTAAACTGTGCCTAGAAACACTGTTATAGATGGCCTCAGTATAACAAGTGTAGCTTCCAATGAAGTGCTAGGAGATTTCATATTTGTAGTGGATGTCTTAAGAAATTGCCATTTCTAAATGTCTTCACTCGACGTACAGCGTGTAGGCATAGTATCAGATCAGCTGTGGAGTTTGAGTTCTTGCTTTCCTTTTTCTTCCCTTTCCTCATAATCTTTTTGTTTTTGTTTGTTTATTCGTTTTTCATTAATGTCATGCTAAATCAAGCATATGACTAAATGACTTGGGTCTGTCAAAGTGACTCATAATGTGAATTGTGATCTCAGCATGTGGTGACAAGGTGTCAGCTGCTCAAAAGGACATTAACATGACAGCAGTAATTACACAAGAATTATCATACCGAATCAAGATAGCCTTAATTAGCTACAGCTATTGTCAGCCCAAATTGCACTGTACCAAAACTAAAGGTGAAGATTGTAACTCAAAACTTCCATCTTCCAACCACTTTGCACACCAAACACTGAAGTCATTCGGCACGAATCATTAAAAGTTTTTCAAAACAAATTTTCAATGAAACAAAACATTCTGCATGGCTGAATTTGGACGACACTGCATTGAATATTTGTGTGAAAAGATGAGTGATTTCTACATTACAAGTGTGCCTCAGCCTTGGAGCCTCATAGCCTTCGGCACTCACAATCTAGCCTGAGGAAAGAAAAGCCAAACTATTCATTCTGTTTCTGTCATTAGGTCATGCCACAGCCACATCATCACATCATAAGGAGCTTCTATGGGGGAGGCATCTTTTGTTCTCATTTAAGCAAACTCTGATTGATGGAAAGTTCTCTGGCAACACAATCTGATTAACAACATGCATCAAGGCTGAAGCATTTGGACAAGACCAAATGACCGTAGGGGAGTTCAAAAGTCCTCCCACAGAACTCATGATTCAACAAGCTTTTGGAGCTTCAGTTGAAGCTACCCTACTGGATCTCACACCGGCCCTATGAAATGGATTCAAATTCCTATTCACGACACATCTTTCATTTCTGTCGCTACTTAAGTGGCCCATGCGTACTGACTCCTTTTGACCCTTGACCCTCGGTCTGGATAGGGAACAGTAATTAAGGTCTAATCTTTCCTGCAGACTCTCAGTAGGATTAAATATTTCATCACTTCCGATGTCATCACCACATAGGGAAGCTCTGTGGAACTGAGACACACCCACTAAGAGATCCAGTGCGGGGGATTCTATAATGACTTGACAAGCATCCAGTGATAAACTATGGGCTAAAGAGCACATACTGTACCATACATAGGAGACATTTAATCACCGTCCTCCAACCATATGAAACAATGGATCTGTTGGGAGGGGGCTTTCGACTATTGGAGACTGTTGCTGAGTCCTCTGCCTAGATTTGAGACTTTCTGTTTTAATAATGAGAGTTGGGGAGAAAGGCCAGCGGAGGCAGTCCTGCTAATGCAGACTTATGTAATTTAATTAACTATATTTATACATCCTGCACTTTCCTTTCTCCGATAACCTTTTCATATGGCCTCATACAAACCCAGGATTTATTGCAGATTAGCAAATCCAAAGGTCAGATTAACATTAGTCAACATTCATCTTCATGGTTGGGTCGTTGCATGTCGCAAGCTCATGGCAGTCATCTGATCAAAAGGAAATATAATTCATGTTCCAGCATTCGTTTCTAGCTCTGTAAATCTGTAAATCCGCCTTATATATCAACAAACCTTAATGTGTATTTAAGCACAGTGTGTTAAGGAGAGTAGAATGGAAATTAACTTTGGATGTCTAATTATTTTAAAGAGCGCGAAGATTAATCTCAACGCTGCAATCTGTTTCTATGTAATTCAAACACGACTAATTAACATTTTCTAAACAAGCCGATTTAATTGGGTCTCCTTCCCTTGATGAGAGGTGTACTGTGCGGGGCACACAGGTAGACGGAATAGTCACGCCTCAACTCTCAATCAGTCAGATGTGACTCAGAGGTGGCTCCACTGTGAAGTTGCTGCTGGAAGATGTTTATTGTATTTTGGAAGGTACCTTTGGTAAATGAATGTAAGACAAGCCTCCAATCAAGGCTAGTAATTCTCCACGTCTGCTCCAAACAGCCTCCCTGTCAGTTGGTAACTCAATAGATTTAGCAGGCGGATGTGAGGTGAATACTAATAATGCTGTCAGTGAGAGAGGCCCTCTCTCCCACCACCACGGTGGACAGTCAGAGACAGACTCATCTCTGTCAGAAAGGCCGAGCTTGTGATTGGACTCCAAGTAGGACTCAGACAGAGGAAATGAAAAGAGGTGTTGACCTTTTGCGACTTGGAATAATAAAGGAGGAGATAAGAGTGGAGCCCTGTGCTGTGATCTGCTTATTCGTCTGGCGAGGAGGCGAGACAGCCGGGCAGGGAAAGGCTCCCCCGCTCCCCCTCAGCACCTGGCTTTGTGTTTCCAACACGGCCTTTGGGCCGTCAAATCCCTTTCATACAACGAATCATGTTCAAAAGGCCCCATGACTTAGCTTGATGAGAAAAGCAAACGACAAGTGCGACTTATTCCTTTAGGCTCGGTTCAGTTCTCAGTGAGTCGGCCAGCGGTTTAGGGTTCCGTTAGATCAACTTTCTTTTGAATCATACATGTATGTGTGAGTACCCTCTCGCCCCCTCTCTGTGGCCCCTGTGTAAGTATGCTGTGTGTGTATGCTGTTTGTGTATGCCGTGTGTGTGTGCAGTGCCTACCAGGTGGTGGTGGAGGAGGAGCGGCCCAGACGAGCCCGGGGCACAGCTGAGATCCTGCGCTGCTACCCGGTGCCCATCCACTTCCAGAACGCCACGCTGCTCAACTCCCAGTACTACTTCACCGCCCAGTTCCCTGCCAGTGGCATCCACGGGCCCCAGCCCTTTACCGTGGGAGACAACAAGACCTACAGTGGCTACTGGAACGCCCCTCTGCTACCCCAGAAGAGCTACAGCATCTACTACCAGGCTGTCAGCACAGCCAATGGGGTGGGTGCTTCTGGAGACTCGTTTTAGTCGTAGAACAAGCGTTAGTTGTAAATTTTATATTATGAGACGTTTGCTTTTTTTTGTACATGAAGCACCGGTTGAAATGCATTTACTCTGCAGGGGCGTTTTTACATTTGCTTCTGAGTGCATCACTCAAACATTGCTTAATATGATGTTGCCGTTAAACTGGCAGGCTGAGGTGGGATGCCAAAGAACTTTCCGTGGCCAAACTTGTGACTCGTGCCCTCTACTGCACAAATACACACACTCACACACACACTAATGGACGTGGCGGTGCTGTGGTCGTGGCTCCAGCGGGCCTGTCTGCACCCTAATGGACTGCTGCACGGCTGTGCTGGGAACACAGCCTCCATGACTTGACTCCCCCTCCCCCCCGCCCCTGCAATACTGAGCCTGCTTGCTTGCCTTTTCCAATGCAGCTTTACACCAAACGCCCGACATGCCTTTGATCAAGTCCGTTTAAGATACAAGGCCGACCCGGTCGCGGGGAAGTGTGGGAGGCAGGCAACAATAACAGGCTCACCGATCATTCAGGGTTCAGCCTCTGTCATCAAGTGGCACTCGCCCTGGCCCTTTCTCCCAGAGACGGTTCAATGGTGACTTGAAGAGCACTTTCACTGTGGTCTGGAATGAGAATAGCCGTAAACAGGCCCCCATTAATAACTTGAGCACGTCTTAAAAGGAGTGAAAACAATGTGTGAGAAAGGACGGAATACAATTAAAGTGTTTTCTCCTCTAGACCAAAGTAAACTTTTCAGGGTGAATCGAAGTCCGGCATCTCCATGGTGCAACAGTATTGCACGAACGCTACAATATGAAAGACAGCCATCTGTCCATGAAGAGTCTCAACCTTGTGCTCTTTAAAAGTGTGCTTCAGTGTAGTTCATTTGTTTGTCTGTTTGAAATCTCATGTTTTGATGAACAGAGGTCCTGCCACTAGTGAGCCATTAAGCAGCTATTGTCAATGTATGTTTTCAGGTTTGAACGGACAGCCTAATTGATGCGCTCGTCATTTGTTTTGTACATTTCAAAAGAAATGAGCACTTAGTGAACCAATCCAATTGTGAACCAGTCCTAATGAAACACACTATTTGGGTTTGCTATTCAATGATGTGATCACATATGACATATTTGAATGCACCCAAGCTATTACAGTGTGTTTGTGTTCCATAAACACACATGCACGTACACGCATACAAATGATACATATAAATTGTATAACCATATAATTCTTTGTACTTTCTCTTCTTTGTTGTGTCAGACGGCCTTCAATAGTCCCTCTTAATATATTCTACCGTCTGGGCCATGGTGTACAGTAAACAGGGACACCACACTCATGTATTTTCGCTTTCTTCTTAAGCTGCACTGCTGTCCTTGCACCAGCCCTTCATGAGGTCACCGCGGATAGCAAAGTTTCCGCCAAGTAACTTGTACTCGAGGGATTAGAATGCCCAGGGTTGCTGCCAGGACTCCAGCTCACCATTATTGAATTGGAGGCGGTGCTAATGCATGATGTTGTTCTGGAGGCCTTCTGCAGAGAGTAGCCAGTTGTGTTCTCTAGTGTCACTGCCAGTGTTCTTGTGTCTCCACAGTGACTTACTGTAGATCGTGCAGCCAGAGCTGGGCATTTTATTTGTTGAAGACCACTTATCTGTGGTACAGCTTCTATCAATCCACCAGCCAACTTTGTGTCACAGTCCATGAGTCCCTCTGATGATAGGTTACAGTATGTAAGCCCGGGCCTTAACCTGTTCAGCCATGGATTCTCCTGTTTTTGTGAGTGTGTGTGTGTGTGCACCATACTAGCACTAATTATCTTTCTCTCACTCCCACTCTCTCTCTGTCTCTCTCTCTCTCGCTCATGCTGTCTCCCCCTTTCTGTCTTGTTACACAGGAGACCAAAATCGACTGTGTCCGAGTCGCCACCAAAGGTGAGCTCCCGCTAGGCAGCTCTCCCCTCCGTCTGAGTGGTCTGCCGGGGACGTTAGCTGACACCGCTGAAACAACACAGCTGTATCTAACGTCGTCTTTTGGGAACTAACAGCGCATGAACGTGTTTTGAACGCGGGCCCCCTCACTAGAGGGAGGAACAGGGCAGCCTGTCCTCAGGCAGAGGAGGGCAGTGTTGGGCTCTGTCTCAGGAGACAGGGACCACGTGCCGGAGCAGCCCTCATGGCCACTTAGTTATTCCTCCTAGCCTGTCATGCTCCGGACATTAAGGTGAAGCATCCTAAATGAAGCACTATTGATCAAGAGCAGGATTGATAAGACCTGGGAGAGTCCCAGTCACACTCTCTCTGCTCCGCTCATCATCACACTGCCCTGTATGAACTCACATGCTGGCCCGCCATAGATTTCCAATGGAACGTTCCTATGGAACATATCTCCATCTTCCACAGTGCCTGGATGAAGTACTGAGTCTGGGCACTGATTGGGTTTATGGATTCTAATGACAGTAATTGTGTATCAAACCAAACTGAACAGACAGAAACCTGTCTGTACAATACTTTACAGCAAGGTTACATGAACTACATAGCAATACCTAAAGTAAAAACACCACCTTCAGAAGACTTAGTTGAATTGTAAATAGCAAAAGTCATCCAATAGATGGCTTCACATGGTTGCTCTGCCACCAAGCCAGGCCAGCCTGATAAGCTCTCTAATAATGCCTCAGTATTGCATGGTGACTGGGGGCAACATCTGTGTGGCCGTGTTACGCTTCAGTGTGGACTCTCATTCTGTCTCTCTCTCTCTCTGTTTCTCTCTGTCTTTCTCTCGCTCTGGTTCTTTGTGTCCGGTCTCTGCTGCATGCTCTTCTGGACCCACTGACTTCACTCAGCCGCCATACTGGTGACACAGCTCACCACTCCCTACGTCCGTATCGCACCTGCGGCTGGTGACAACCAACTAACAGGTCAGACCCTTATCCCCTCGCACACTCTCCCTGTTCCCTCTCAGCCCACTCACATTACTCTGCCTTGGACGAGCTATTGTCTAGGCACCAGGGGCATCACTCACTTTCCTTAAAGGGACATTCGGTGCGTTTGCATGTGAATGGGTGTGTCGTTTGCTGTGTGCGTTTTATAGCGTTAATAAACTGGTGAGTGCACACTCGACGATTATAATGCACCTTCCGAGCTTTGGACATGAAAGCTTGTTTGAGGTCGGACTGAATATGTTGAAGTTGAAGATTTACTGCAGGAGATTAGTCCCTTTCATGAATATTTCTCATTATTTCCTGGAGATAAAGTGTTTGATCTTATGGATGTAACAATACAAACACCAAATAGCATTTTTTGAGTGTTCATCATAGATGTAGAAACACTCGTTAGAAATGGCATATTTCAAAAGATATCCTTGGATCTGCTCGAGCACGCATCCCACTGTCCATATGTCTACTTGGAAATGGAGAGGCCATATGGGTCTTGTCGGTTCCAGCAAACATATGAGAATTCTCAATTGCTGTAGGATTTCTTTCCAAGCGCCCCATCCAAACTAGGAATCATTCCGCAGAGGGAATCCAATGTGCCTGTTGTGGGTAAGCTCCTAAAGCATTGTTCAATTCCGCCAGTGTGAGTTTAACACAGCTATCTAAACAGAGCCCTGCTGGCTGATACAGCGTGTCCGAGCTGGGGACACTACGTCTCTGCCTGCCTGGATGGATATCCACTGTTTGATGGGGAGACAGAGGCACAAGTGAAGAGAATAGATCTAGTCAAGCAGATTTGTGTGACATAACAATTTGTCATTCTAAATTTACCCATCGCTGACAGGGAGTAATGTATTTTTCAGGTGGGCAGTTGAGATGCTGGAAACGTCCCGCTGCTTAGAGTGCTGCTTATCGCAAACGGGAGAGAGAGGGAGGGAGGGAGCGAGCGTTGTTAAAACAAGCAGCTTTCCTCAGCGTTCCGGCTATCTTTCCCCTGAGCTGATACTTAATGTTTTGGTTATTTCTGGGTGTTTTATCTCTGAGGGTATTATCACAAGCGCCTCACCTCCTCCCCCCCCCACACTCACGGTGTTTCCACAGCCCAACACACATTTGACTCTGGCGTGATTAGCCAAGGGTAAAGACGTGGCCTGCTTATCTCCCTCAGCACTTTGAACAGTCCACAGCTTGCTAATGTAAAGTCCACTGTGTATGATACTGGAGTGTTGCCTCTCTGAGAGGACAGTCACTTGCTGAAAGTAGGCCGACCCTGGTTGGGGGCTGTGCATGACAAGGTCAGCACTCTGTCTGGGTATTTTTCATTTACCTTGTTGTGTATTGGAGATCCTTTTCCATTCAATAACACAGACAACTAATGGTGGTCATAACCTGCTCTACCCCCATAGTAATTCAGCCTGTCACAATATTGACAGTCAACCCTAATCAGTCTCCCCCAAAACATTCAATATAGTCAATGAGCAAATTTGGTGCAGAACAGACAGGATATAGACAGAACGTGTGTCTGTGTGTGTGAGAGGCTAGGGGAGGATAGGTGTACTGTACTTTACTTGTCTGTGATAACCTTGTGCCTTGACTGCTGTTTGCTCCGTTGACTGCGTGGGTCACACAGGAGCAGCCACCCACAAGCCTGACGCGGTGGAACCAGAGAAACAGACCGACCACACGGTCAAGATCGCCGGGGTCATCGCTGGCATCCTCCTCTTTGTCATCATCTTCTTAGGGGTGGTACTCCTCATGAAGAAAAGGTAAGCCCTTGTTATTCACACCTACGTGTTACAGCTGGATGCATGAACAAGTACTGTAGTCCCACCGTTAGACTGAAGTTCATTGGAATGTCGCTGAAATGTTGAAACACGTGTTATTGTTATTGGGACTGTTTGCGTAAGGAAAATCTGTTGTTTCTCTATTTTGTAACTTCCCTCTCAATAGGCTGCATAGTCAGTGCAATACTAAATAATTCATTTGATTATGTTGTACCCCCACTATTAAAGCTGTTTACAGCTATGAGACACAGCGTAGCATGAAAAATGAATGCCCCTCCACGACAACCTCGAGCAAACGACATTGGAATGACATTGGAATAAGGAGGATATTTTTTAGGCCTATTTTAGTAGAGGAAGACGGGAGATAAGAAGGGAACTGTGAGAGATACAGGTTCCAAGGGAGATGGCTATGACCACATAGCTGTAGGCAAGGTTTACATTAGATCCAGACCACATACCGGAGCAAGGCCTCCGTACGCCTCCTGGCAATCTGAGGAGCTAAAGCTCAGCAAATATCAAACCTCTTTTGTAAACACGGAGGCCTGAAATAATACCAAGTCAGTTTCTTTAGGTTTGCTCAAGATTAGTTTGGTTGGCTCTGGGTTGCTTGATTCGGTACTGTATTTCCACTGAGGACGAGAAGGGCAGCTGAAGGGAAAATGCCTTGATAACTCCATAGAGCCCACTTTTCAATAAAACTTTCATTACTTGTAGTTTCCATTCGGCTGTTCCTTTCGCAAGATTATTGGAATATTAAGTTAAGGTCGAAGAGGTTGTGTGGGAAGGTGCAGTTGCTTCGTAATACAATCAGTACGACTTAACTCATTCAATATTTATTTTTCCAGTAATATAACATTTATAATTTTTTGTGCCAACCCTGGAAATTTCTTTTCTTGAACAGTGTTGGGAAATTATTATGCAGACACTGGTTTAGTAAATTGAATTGTTTTCAATTTGATTTAATCAAGTGAGAGTGGGCTATGATTTCATTGGGTGTAAATGTTCTGATTAACAGTTACAGAGAAAGCATTGGAAGTGTGTTTAGACTCCCTAAATTCTCATTTACAATCACCCCTACAGGTCACAAACATTAATTGCCTTATATTTATAGACACAGGCAGAAAGATAATACCTGATGCTACGAAACAACAGTGTGTGAACAGAGGCTCAAGCATGACATGACTCCAAGTCATCACCAGCCCTCACGATCACTAGTTACCTTCCACGTATGCCACCATATCTAGTTTTGTTCATTTTACTCCTTTTTCAAAACATTAATATATTTTTTACTTTTTCTTTCCTTTCATTCCATTTCCCCCCCTCCACTGCTTATATTCTACCACCACCCCACTCGGCAGAAGAACCTATCACTCCTACACTTACTACCTGTAAGTAACCACTTTGTGTAATGTTAGTGCCATGCTTCTCAGCCACGCATTGAGTGTTCCATGCATGAGAAGAACCATGTCATCCTCCTGCCTGCAGCTATTAGCAAGGGGTCTTTAATCTCTGTTACCAGAGATGGAAGGCCCTACAACTAATACATTTCCACATGATAATGACATTGATGTCACCTCTCAAACTTCTGCACGACTTCTTAAGGACGGACGCTGCAGCTAGACAGGCCATCTAGGGTTCCACCACAGCATTAGCAGCAGTCAGAGACTACTGTATAATGCATATTCTGTGACAGAATTTATATCCATTTGAATTTGAAATTGTTTTCTGTTTACCAAATGATACACTAAAATGTGTTCATGTTAGTTTGGCTTCAAAACGTCTTGTGGATTTAAAAAAAATCTATAGATATAGTTGTTTGTGCGTTTTTATTCAGTGTGGAATTTCATGTTGCCTCCAATCATTTTCTCTCTGGGTTTTCAGAGTAAGATTTTGAAATACATATCATTGCCAGAAATTCCATATTATATTATATTTGATTTCCAAAAACTAAAGCAATCAGCATACTGAGAGAAAAGCCCTTTAAAGTATTTGCATTTTAAAAAACAAGGCATGAAACGATGCCATTACCTATCCAGAGGCAAAAGCATGTGATAAAAGAGTAACTTTCTCCTGCGCTGAGCACAGCCCTGTGCCATCCACTCCCTCACATCCTCATCCCTCCATCCGCTCCTTCTCTCGTCAAGCCACATGACCTTTCAGGCTCTCGCTCCCCTATCATCACACGCATGGTGCGGCTATATTGCATGTGAGATCTGCCTTCCATGGTTGTGGTGGTGGTGGTGGTGGAGTCTGACCGGCTGTCCTGCCTGACCTGACAAGGCTTCCACATCCCCATCACACCAAACAGAAACCCATTCACCACCACTGTTTATTTGTCTGAGCATTATAAAATAAGAATCTAAATCACCATTAAATACCATTGTTCAATTTCTCTGAGATCCTGAACATGTGCCTTGGTACAGTACAGGAAAGAGGCTTAGTCCTCCCCATGCTGGGGCTTGTAGTCTCTGTGACGGATGCTACAGCAGTTAATCTGTCTTTAGATGAGTGAGATCAGGGACTACAAGGGAACCAGGCACACTTCAAAGTAGACCCCTGAGAAAGACACCTTGAAATAATAATGCACAGAATGTCAGTCAGAGCATGCCAGAGCCTGGCAGTCTGAATCTGAAGAGTAAATGATGAAGCGGGCCAGCGTCAGCCTATGATCTTTACATGTGAACATACGGTGGAAGTGTGTGTGTGTGTGTGTGTGTGTGGGGGGGGGGGGGGGGGGGAGTTGTTGATGATAACATATTGTACTTTTTTTTTTTTTTTTTTTTACAGCGCTGCTGCTGATAAGGTGGTGAAGCCTTTGTAGCTAACGGTATTTATGAGAACCTTGTTGACAGGATCAGGCCCATCGATGATGGATGGAGCCCATTAATGCTTTTATGTATTCATCAAACACATTTAAGGCTGTGCAGCCTATTATGGGCTGCCAGAATATGAGGTTTAGGTAGACTGCCAGGGGTAGAGCTCTGAGTTCACTCACATCAGTCCACAGTGATCAGGGATGCAGTTGCATGTGTGAGTAAATATGTGAGCTCAGTTCTTGAATCAGACGGGCGTTGAACTGCTGCAGTTAGATGTGGCACCGTTGGCCATGTGGCAGGGTCGGGCTTGGGCTCGGTCTGTTCCCATGACGATCTTAATGATCGAGTGAGATCTTTTCATCAGATAGACGCTCATCACTCTCTGACTGACTTGTCAGTCACGCACTGTTCTCCCTGCTCCCTGCGGGAGTCATACGTGATCTTTAATCTATGTATTTCCTGTGGATACACAAAGACAGGCAAACTCTGTGTAGCTCTCAGCCTGGATGTGAATAGGGGAATGATTGATTGACACTTGCCCAGTGTCGGGAGGATTCAGGAACAGTGAGAGCTCAGTTGTGAGATATCCTGGTGTTGCTAGGAGCCTAGGAGTACTGGCTGTGTTGTCATGTCATCAATACCAAGGACATACTGTACTGTATGTCAGACTCTTATTACTAAACCTGTCAATGCACACCATTAGAATTTACCCTCTAAGGGCATATTGGAGACAGAGAAGGAGCAAGGAGGAGAGTAAATAGGTTCGCCATGGCTCAAAGTTGGAATTTCTGCTTGAGTTCAACATAATAAAAAAATAAAAAATAAAACAGCTAGCTAAGATGGATGAAAAGTTCCGGAAAGACTTCTGCAGGAGAACAGAGAAGGGAGGGAAGAAGTTGTCTGCCGTTTTTTCTCTGCTGCGTGGGCATCACCCCCGCACAATCCCCCCCCCCCCCCCCCCCAGCCTGTCTCCTCCTGTCTCATCCCAGATAATAAATCACAACCGTCATGGCAGTCTCCGCTCCACCCAGTGTCAGAGCTCGGCGAGTGCCGGGCCTCGCTAAACCCACAGCATTTAACGGAATGTGCTGAGTGCACAAACACCTTCATTAAACCTTACAAGGCTGCCTGAACGTGGAGCAAGAATCACATTAATTGGAACAAGCAATGCACATGTGTTGCTGTGATGGGGCCTGCATTCGGATGAGGGGGTGGGAGGGGGGGGGGCAATGGAACCATAAACTGGTTTAGTTTTTTACTTACTATATGATGATCAGATGGCCAACCACTTTGTTCACGTTGTATGGCTGAGCAGTAGAAAAGAGACCGTCTTAATCGTCGTCCCTCTCTCTCTACAACTTCTATCTGACAATTCATTGCCCTCCTATGACAGATAAGTAACTACAGAAATGAACACTGTGTTCAAGGTTGCTCTTGATTTTGGAACATGATGGTCAGCGCATTATAGCAATTTCATTGCGCACGACCAAATGGAGCTCACACTGTCATTCCCTGTGGCCTGATGCCATAAGAATCTGGGTTCGGAAGTGGATGAATGGATAGAACAAGGATTGATGGATAGATGGAAAAAATAAGATCAAATAAAACATTATTTTTGCATTACAGTATTCGAAAGAAATATGGAGATATTGAGGATTACAAAAACTGTAATGGACAAATATTCAACACATCGGAAATCCTGTGGCCTGCTGGTGAGGTTGTGTGTAATCCAGGCCAGCACGTCCTCGCCTGGACCCAGTGCTTTGTTGATTGGGAGCTTAGACGGCTCTCGTCTCACCTGGCTGGATGTGATGACTGAGCTGGTGGAGTGGGAGGGGGTGGTGACGAGGTCCTCTGGTGTTAGGGACAGCCTGTGGGGGGAGGTGTCAGTCATGAGGTTGTGTCTTGTGGAACTCGGGGAGCAGGGGGGGCCTTCTGGATTGTCTTCAGTAGCAGAGGGGGTCATGGAGAGGGGCGGGGGGGTACAGCTGAGGTGTGGATTGGGGCAGCAGAAGTCTTGGTTGGGGTGGCAGTGGAAGGAGACCCAGACTGTCCTGTTGAACTCCCGTGGGGGGGGGGGGGGGGGGCGCGAGTCAAACCTGTTGAAAAACAAGTTGAGCTAAGTTGCACATTCCTGCACATTGGTGGATGGATGGAATGGTATGGATAGGTGGATGGATGAATGGACAGATAGAGGAATTTTATGTAAAATCCCACCGGCCTAATCAAAGCTTTTAGTGCATTCTTTTGGTGTCAGCAAGTCATTTGACACGCAAGGCACAGCAGACAGACACACAAAAACACGCCATTCTCTGCGTGTGAATCGTCCTAATGAACGCTTCTTTGTCCTCGTGTCCCCAGGTTGATGTTCAGCCGCCACCATGCTGAGCGCGAGGTTTTGAAGTTCTGTTTCAGATGTTCTGGCAGCCTTACCTCCCCCAGACACTCTGACAACACGTACGCTCGGAACTGTTTCACTCAGTTTGCCTTGTGTTGAAGCTAAAGCTGTAATCAGAGTTACCATATATAACCCCCTGGAGGGTTGGTGATATCTTTACCTTCCTCTTGATCAGCCAGTCAACCTCTTTTCCTTCATAGGTTGTCACAGTTCTACACGTGGTGGGGCAAAGACGGGATATTGTAGCGCGACTAAATAGACGGATGAAGTGTTTTCTGTGAATAGAGGACTCTTAGAGGGCTAACTATTGAGGATTATGATGAATGGTCACATTCATCAACACACACAAACACTTAAACTGCACACATGCTCGCACTGTCTCTCTCAGCACATCATAGTCTCTTGGTAATATAGCAATCTATCACTGCTCTCCCGCCTCTTACAAATGAGAGGAAAATGGCACGACGATTAATCTTCATAAAACACCCTACCGTGCCTAGCAAACATCCCCATGCTGGCATACTGGCAACCAAGTATCCCACATCAGCTCCAAATCCTGCGCTTTGCAGAAATGTCTGACTAGCCCCCCCAAAAATAGGGTGAGACACTGATACAGTATTAAAGATGGATTAAGAGTGTTTTTAAATTGGTTCCTCAAGAACGGATCCTAGACTGCTGTACTCGCCACATCCTAATACTGCCACAGTCGAAAACACTGCTCTCCTCTCTCAGTCTGTTATAAAACTAGAAAAGGAAGAAAAAATGACAAGATTGCCATTTTGTTCTCCGCTCTAATTGCAGATTAAAGACAAAAAGGGCCCAGCAGATGAAAATGTCACTACTTTGTCACTCAGACAAGGAAGAACAGTTCCACTATTAGCCTCACGTCGGGGCCTTCACAGCAAATGACTGTTTGAAGGCAGCAGGGGCATGTCGCCATATGGCATGAGACAGCGGCGAAATTGAATAAACAGGGGAGACTCGCGAAAACAAAGCAGCAGGGGGGGGCGTCATTAGCCCAGGGTTGTCCGCTAGAGAGGGCTCCGCTCACAGCCGTGGACGGCGACTCGCAGTGGGTTCCAAAGTGGAGCAAGCTCTGTGGACACTGCTGTTGTTCATTCTTAATGCAGTCCTTCACGCCCTCGAGGTACGGCAACAACCAGCAGCGGTAGCTACAGTACTCCACCACATTCACTCTGGCTGTTTGACAGCGGTTTTTGTGCCGAGGAAATTCATTTGAAGAGGGATGTCGTAACGGCAGCTGGAATCCTTCCTGTGGATAGGAAGCCTCTGCAAGGTCAATTGCAGAAGGAGTAAAAAAAAAAGATGAATTCAATCACTTAAGGCAGACGCAAAAGAAAACGAGCGTAGCGCCACTTATCGACTGCTTCATTTGCTCTTTCTTTGTCTGTCATGCGGCGCACACCTGCACCGGCTGGCCCACGGTCCTCACACATCTGTTTCAGGCGCTGTCATTGTGTCCTTGCTCTGTCTTTGTCTCCTCATGAAGGAAGCTGGCCAAGAAGCGCAAGGAGACCCTGAGCAGCACGCGCCAGGAGATGACGGTGATGGTCAACTCCATGGACAAGAGCTACACAGAGCAGGGCACCAACTGTGACGAAGCCCTGTCCTTCATGGACACCCACAGCCACACCCTCAACACCAGGAGCGAGTGCGCTCTCACCCTGAACGGCCGGAGCGAGTGCGCCCTCACCCTGAACGGCAGAAGTAAGTCATCACAGGTCCTGCTCGCGAGACCATGTGATACTGTATACTGACCATGTGATACTGTATACTGACCATGTGATACTGTATACTGACCATGTGATACTGTATACTGCACACTTCGGGGAAACTAAAGGGAAACCCTAATCTGGCAAATTGAAGTGTTGGTCTCACATGCCCCCCCCCGCCCCCCCCCCATTTGTGACCATTAGGATTATTTGTGTGTTAGAGATCAGGTGTCCTCAATTATCTTTGTAGTCTGACCAGGCAGCTGCCTTCCAGCCCTCTAATCTAATCCACAACATGGTTACTCAGACATCTTTGTGTTCATCTGGGCAGTTGGGCTCAGTCTATGTCCTGGATTTGACCCAGTCTTATCTGAGCCAAACTGAGAGATTAAAGCTGCTCTGTTGTCTGTGCCCCCCTGTTTCTGCAGTCGACCAGACTGCGGCTGATATTCAATTGTTAACAGTTTGTGAATCTCCTAATACCCCAAAGCCTTGCTCCTTATCGGGTCATCAACTGGTGTTCAGACCCTTGTATCTCGCTTTAGTGTAGAACTTGTCAAACCTAACAGAGACACTGTTAATGAGATTTCTTGTTTCCACCAGCGGCCTCCTCGCCCTCATCCTTCACCCTGACTAAAAGCAACACTCTGAGTACATCCATCCCCAACGCCTACTACCCAGGTAAACGACCACCCTAACCCCTCCTCTTCACCTCAGCAGTCACACACAGATAGCACAATGGACAATATTTGTGAGTCGAGAATACCAGAAATAGAAATATGATTATATGTGTACTTACGTAACTTATACTTATGTGTATGTGCTTCCAAAAGTTCCTGTCGCCTTTTATCTACACTGCACACCACCCCATACTAAGTCATTTCATGAATATCTGTTCCAATGGTCCAATGGCAAGCTGAATATTCTTCTTCTTTTGTGTGAGGTTTAATGGACCCCATTCCTCTCGCTGTAGGACTTTCTCTATAATCACATTACAGGGCTGTTGGTTTGTTATTGTGGTCCAACCTTATCTTACTGCTTTTTATTTACTGTGATTCTCTTTCCTCTGTCCTCTGCTCTTTGGGCTGTATGAGCAGATCCCTTTGTGCCCACTGCTATCTTAGGTGAGACAAATATTCTTTTTCCACTTACCCTCTTCTGCTATTGACTTTATTATCGCTCACCCTCCGCAGAATTGCACTGTGCATATACACACACATATATATAGGATATATTCGTGTAAACGTTAAGCACATGGAGTGAATAGTGAGACCAAAGACAGTTTTTTTTTCCTCATGTTGGTTTGGTTTGCTCTGTCACTGAAGATGGCTTTCTCACCTCCATACCTGCCTGCTACTTCCCCCCCCCCCCCCCCTCCTCCCCAGGCGTGGGGCTCCCCTGGGCTGAGGCTGGCTTCACTCCATCCCATCCGCATTGCGTGTCGTGCGTGTGATGTCACATACGTGTTTGACCTCTCATATGCATGGACAGACATGTGGACTGGATGTGGGGGAGTGACTAGAGGGGGGGGGGGGTGGGCGTGGCAGCTCACCCCATGGCCATGGCCACTGTACTGCAGATCCAGCCACAGTACAATATACCGTCTGCACCGAGAAACAACGTAGATCAACCACGTGCTGACAGGGAGAGATACTAGCAACTGCTTTTCTCTCTCGCACACACAGACCTCCCATGCTTAAAGCTGAACATGTTCGGCCGCAAATTTTAAAGATGCGATTAGATATGCCCCCCCACCACCAGCACCAACACCCTCCCCTGATCCTTTCAACACATTTAACTACCCCCCCCCCCCCTTTCCTCCCAATAACAACCTTTTCTATTATTCTTTTTAATGTTTCTCCCCTGCCGGCTAACTGCTAGTGACCTACTTGTTTTTGTTTTTGTTTCGCCAGTGTTTATTCATCCTGTTCCATGATAAAATAGAATAATAAAAACATTTTGTTTTCACATTAATAATGACTGGTCTTTGTCGAATGTGCAAAGCAGCCTGGAGTACACACCATTTATATCACTCTATACTTTTTACTCAACCTTCTTTCGAAAACATTGCTTCCACAGTATGTGGGACACCAGAATTATAATAATTAAACTCCAGTCAAGGACGCCCTATGCAGTAAAGCACCACCCCATTAACGTGGCATAAAGTTTACCTCAGAGATAATGTAAACAATAATACAATCCACTACGGAATATACAATGCACAAATTGCTGCAAAGTCTAGGATGAATGACATCTAAACGTCTCAAAAGGTTTACAGATGTGGTGTTTTAGCATATTATAGTAGTATAGTATTACTATACTGTAATTGTTGAGTCTAAAGATCGTCAATAAGTAAAACAAGCGACATATGTT
Source organism: Hypomesus nipponensis (assembly GCF_054491055.1). Classification (NCBI taxonomy): domain Eukaryota; kingdom Metazoa; phylum Chordata; class Actinopteri; order Osmeriformes; family Osmeridae; genus Hypomesus; species Hypomesus nipponensis. Next base: position 10,103,559 of record NC_140370.1, on the reverse strand, counting down.
TTTCATTTCACAACAGTCTCATTTTGCATCAATTGGACTCACTTTAAAACTTCGATTGTTCAATTGTTAAATAGATTCAGAAATGGACATGTATCATTTCTCAAGCCATAAGCATATATAAACCATGACCAGTTCTGCTCCCAAATTTGCTGTCGTGAAGTTTCTCCCTTTTTTCTCCCTTCAAAGTTGTCCTGTTTTGTTTTACAGTAAATCCTGTCTTGCACTGTTGTAATAGCCCCATTTAATTTGATCCATCCACTAAACATTCCCAGCATAGGCTTTGCCAGTGCCAGAGAAAAGGCATGTGATCTTGCCTAGCCTAGATCTAAACTCACTGTACAGGTACTCATGCTGTATTGTTGCTTATCCCCTCTCTTCCTCTCCTCCTCTCTCTCTCTCTCTCTCTCTCTCTTTCTCTCTCTTCACATACTTAACCTCTTATGTATCTGCTTAAAAAGTGCCCATTAATGGTAAGTTCCCAAATGGGCCCTGGGTTGTGGGGAGGAGGTGTGTTGCCACTCAGACGGCAGGCTGACAGTGCCCGCCAGGCTGCTTCTGACATGGACATTCTGACATTGCATGTGGACATGATGTTAGCATCTCACCACCTTCCGTATCCACCACAAAGCCATTAGCTTAGCATGACCACGTTCATTACCCCCCGCCCCCCCCCCCCCCCCCCATCGCAAGCATCACCTCATGCATTATCACCGCTTTCGTCCTCGTATTTATTCTTTTTTTTTTTGGGGGGGGGGGGGGGTGTTATGAGTTGTGATTTCATTTGAGGTACCGATTCAAGATGTGGGATGCTTGAACGGTGCCTGCAGGCTGGGACACACTCACCTCGGCCCTCACACCCTCCTCCTCCTCTTCCTCCTCCTCCATGTTTCTGGGCATCCTCATCTGTGCTCCCCGGCACCTCACAGCATCAGCATCTGGGTCTCAGGAGGGCACTGGTGGGATCACAGCGGGAATGACTCAAAGTGAACTCCATATTTTAATCCACCCCCCAGAATACGCTCTAATTGAGTGTCTAGAAGCGTACCGCGATGGACATGCGCACATGTTTTTCGTTTTTTTTGCCACCTATTCCTGGATGCGTGTGAGCATTCTCAGTACTGTTCCTCACAGTGTGACGCCAGGTTACGCCATGAGTCTGCATCTCCAATCTCTGTTCAGTCCCGATAGCGTCTCTTCCCCTGACAAGGCCCCCACATTGGGAACGAGTACACTGGAAGTGCGCTAAAAGGGGGATGTCAAGGGAGAGTGCGGGCCAGACACACAGACACACCTGACGTAGGCCGTCTCTCACCCCGTGTTCTCCATGCGCCACACTGAGAAGGATGGATCCGAACCACCCCGCCGCACTCACTCATCATCCGGATCGAATGACGTTGCGTTGTGACCGTTCATCACAGACACATTGCTGCAGACGGCTGTGTTACCACTCTCTTTTGGGTCATACCATTTAGCTGGAGGAGGGGGGCGATGTCAGACCCCCCTCCAGTGGGATAATTTGAGACAAATGGATTAGGGTGACGCCAGTCACGGTATAACAATGTGATATGAACAGGCATAACCTGGTTATGATGCATGAACGTCAGCACTCATTATCACCATCTCATGCCTCATAGCACTGGTACCTCAGACACACAAGTAGCTATGTCTAATAGACTGTCATGAACTGTCCATCATCATATAGTACATGACAGGCGCTATGTCACCCTTACGACAGCCTATCGCAGCCTAACAGTATATGATATGATATTGATCAATCAAATACAACCGGGGGGGGGGACTCCATGCTACTGTGTAGTGACCTGCTGGCCCTGGTCTCTCCCTCTACATGCGTTCCAGATGAGAGCCAGACAATGGGCAGTGACACCAGCAGCCTGGTGCAGTCTCACAGCCACTCCCTGAGGAAGAGGGAGGCCGTGGACGTGCCTTACCAGACGGGGCAGCTCCACCCGGCCATCCGCGTGGCCGACCTCCTCCAGCACATCACCCAGATGAAGTGCGCCGAGGGCTACGGCTTCAAGGAGGAGTACGAGGTGAGGAGTACCATGGCTGCTGCTGCGCCGTCGCTTCCAGCGTGTGTGTGTGTGTGTGTGTCTGTACGTGTGTGTGTGTGTGTGTGGGTGGGTCTTGTTGGTGGTTCGGCGCCACAAAAGGGTAGTCATAAGGTGAACTGTCATTCGTCCACAGTTCACATGTCGCTTTCCTGTCCCTGTCTGTTGATGGCGTGGCTAGTCATGTCGCTCATTGGTTGCTCTCTTTGTTACATGTTGAGATTGAACTCTACATTTCTGTGTCGTGTGTATATGCGTGTGTCAAACCACTTTGTCCCAGGAACTACATTCCAACTCCCCTCGCAGTCACGCACTTAACTGTGACTATAAAACAGCTTTCAACATTTTTTAAAACATCTGTGTGAGCGATGTGTGTGTGAGTGTCGCATCCTTATCTGAATCAGCTCTGATGACTCTCCTACCGCCTGGCTTGCTGCTACTGTGGCTCCCCTCGAGGAGAGCGTTGTCACAGAGCGGCGTTCTGCATCTCACTGGCCAGCGGTACTCTGACACGTCACCTCTCACTGACACCCAAACCAAAGATTCTGTGCGGCGCACCGGGCCTCACTCTCATATCCTCTCATTAAGCTAACGTCTGCTGGAGCTTGGCTCAGCTCCAGTCTCTCTCCATGTCCCTCAGCTGCCAGTCAGGCAGACTAGGCTAGGCTAGGCTAAATGAGGCCTGGCCAGACAAGGAAAGGTTCGGACAGTATAAACTAGGCCAGACAAGGCTAAGCTAGGCTAGCCCAGAAGTGCGCCATGGTGGTAGAGTTCTACTTGATGACCACCACCACACCCTCCTCTCTCAACTCTCAGTGCCCTGGCCGTTAAAGCAGCTGGGTTTTGCCTCCTCCTTCCTTGCTTTCTCCTCACTTCCTCCCGCTTTGACTTATTTCCTTTGCACATGCTCACTCTCTTTTTTTTCTTCGCTTACCTCTGTGTAGAAGGCATTTATGACTAATTCAAATTTTGGAATGTATTTTTTTATATATTTTTTACCCCCAATGCTAAAAAGCAGGATAAGTAAATAACGTGGCCCCCCTGAAGCTACCTGCAACAGCTCGTGGAAGGTTCTAGGGGTTTGGGACGAAGCCCCTGGCCTGATCTATCATGTATCAAAGTGTTGCGGGCCCATGCGGCACACACCACGGACACCACTTTCCCGTCAAAAGCCCAAAGACAGAATTACTGATTGCCCCCTACTCTGCTGCCATCAAACTGTCCACTCACGATTCCTAAAAGCCCGAGGACAGTAGGAGCTCATTCTCTCTTGGCTGGAGCAATTCATTTGTATGTTGTGTTCCGATGCTGTCTCTTCTATGATCAATCTGTGTCAGGTTAATGCCCTTTCTACTTCTTTTTTTGGAGATGAGATTGTAGCCCAGTGAACTTCTAAACTGTTGACTTATACTGTACTATATCTCTCTCTGATCCATGCTTCTTGTTATTCTGTACGTTTACTTTGGAACAGATAAACGAGGTAAGACGATATTTTTGGTTATTTGTGCGTTTGTAGACATGTAGATAGTTTTGAGTCTGAGTGATGGTGCTTGCCGGCTATGGTTTTGGCCTTGTACAGTAGGATAGCAACACCTTAGGTTGTTTTATTATAATCTGATGAGGGCCTTCGCCAGCAATGTGAAGTATGTATAGTTGTGAAAGCATTTGACAGTACACAGATTATTTACATAGATAATCTGATATATATCATTCTAACAAGACACCGAAAGACTTTGGAACCAGTTATTTACTGCAAGTTTAGTGGCACTGTGAGTTAATGTTGTACCCCTGAGAATGTGACTGTGAAATGTTTTCTGTTTGGGGCATTGTTTCAACACATACTCTACCAAACATTCATGTGACTTTGTGAAGCATCTGCCAAGCATACATACAAAGGCAAAAGGAGTAAAATAAATCTAGCACAAAAACAAATATTCGTTTTGCAAAACCTCTAGTTTCCAACCCTGTGCCAGTGCCATAAGAAGTACAGTATGTCCTTCCATCATGTCCAGCTGGTTCAGTGGGCGGGCACAAGGTTAGTGTCATATGCAAATGATCCCTCTAATCATGTGACCCTCATGGTGGTGCCATGTTGGTTATTGATGACGTCACAGTAAGCAGGAAAAACCCAATCTTACATATGATACTAAACATCATGCTGTGACTCATGCTGGACAGGACGCTTCATTATATATACTTTAAGATTTATATTTAATATAAGTTAAGGCCTCTTTCTTGGGAACTGGGTATGTATGCTTGACAAAGGCTTTATGAAGTGATGTTTGATATTGAGTGTGACAGAGTAAGTATTGCATGCCCAAACTGTTCTGCACGCGTCACACAGTGTGTTGGCACCTTTGATGGGGTTGGAAGGATACCAGGGCAGGTTTATTCGGGCCACATTTTCGTCTGCACCAAAACTTTTATTGATTAGTTTGGTTTTCGAATTCATCGTCTAGGATAGGTGTGTTGTATAATGTGAGTAATCAATTCCAAACGGAAATAATAATATACTTTGACATTTTCACAGCTTATCGGAAACCACAAATGAATTCTAGTCAACTTGAATGAGTCCCTCTTTCTTAAGATGTGAATTATTAATCAATAGTGGGAAATTATTCTGCTTCTCTCTTCTCACATCCCTTTTTGATCTTGTTTACATTCCAGTATTCTGTTTTAACCTTTCTTGTGCTGTTAGAACATCCTTTTTCTTTTACCCACTCTCTCACTGACCACACTGAAGGAGCAAGGACAAAACTGTAGCTACTAGAGCTGTAGCTTGAATTGTACATATATTTAGCAATTAAATATATATTTAATTTAATATGTAGTCAGTACTGTAAGCACACAGAGAGTATCTATGAACAAAAACCTCTCTGCGGGAGCCTTGGTTGGTGTTCTTGTTTCTTAATAATTTCGCTTTATCTTCTATTTTTGAAGATAGTGTCTGCCCTCTGTGTCATCCCTCCTCCCCTCACCACTCTATCATCACCATAGTCTGTTATGAGGAAGCCATGATTCAAACAACTTACAAGTGAATTGTCTTTCTATTCAGAATGCACTTCTAGAACACGGTGAACAATGCATTATGTCTTGAAGTGTTGAATATTATACCTTCATAGCCTCTGCTTCAGACTGAAAGTGAGAATGACATTGGCCAACGCATTCTCCTGACATACTGCTGGGTGAAAAGCTCACGTAATACATCCACGAGACACATTTCCATCTTGGTTTAACGGAGGGACATCTTTTTACCATATTAAAGCTGTTTCTCAGAGAGAGCGCTTCCCTAATCCCTAGGACTTAATACATAGAAGTATGTCCTTGTGTGCTGTCTGAAAGGCCTCCATTTTCCAGACAAACTGCTGCTGCTTGGGGCTGAGATGAATGAAGGCGTCTTGCACAGCAACATTGAAGATTGATCAAGACTTTCTTATCACCCTTTATATACCCACAAAGTGTGTCAGGCTTATGACACATAAAGGGAACTCTTCCAAAATGATATACGCATTCCAATTGCTCTTGAGTCTATATTTGAAGATTAGTACGTGGTCTGAGTCTTAATGCTTTGGTGTAATTTCCCAATAACTATAGTTGATTACCCCAAAATGAACAATAACATGCTTTTGTATAGAGCCAATCTGCTGAGAGCCATGGCACCCAGGCCTTTGAACATCAGTGAGCTGGTGGAAATGTATTTTCATAATTTGGCTTAATTGTGCCTGGTGTACCATCAGAATGGAAATCTCCCTAGCGAGAGGTGATCCATATTTCATGAGGGTAATCTGAGCCGAATAGTTTTGATCTGCAGACGATGAGCTGGCTTTATTTTTCGAGGGGTAAGAGAGTACTTTAGAGGAGGTTGACTGACAGGAAGGATGCCAGACGTACAGACAGACAGACAGACAGATACACGGACAGGCAGACAGGCTGTGTAGACAGACTGGCGGGCAGACATGCAGGCAGGCAGACACTGGTACCAAAGTGGCGCTGTGGGACCAGTTTGAGCGCAACACACACAGCCTGTGCCCTAATGGTCTCTCTGTTTGACATCCCTGCCAGGGACCCTATCCTCACTGCGTCTCATGTATATTAATGATGGGGATACATCTCTCCATTTCTGCTTCTCTCTCTCTCTCTCCTACAGTATATCACTCTAGTGTCTTTCATTTTTTAGCCTAAAGAGAGGATGCTATTCTTTACTTTGTCATTGAAAGAGCTGACACATGACATCCCTTTTCATCTTCCTCTTCTATCTGTTTCTTTCTCTTTCCTCTCTTTTCAGAGTTTTTTTGAAGGCCAGTCTGCACCCTGGGACTCTGCCAAGAAGGATGAAAACCGTATGAAGAACCGATATGGGAATATCATTGCATGTGTGTACAAAGTCTCTCCTCTCTACTCAAGAATCTATACATGTCATTGTCTACTAAATGATTTATTGAGTCTGCTTGACACCTCGGTTGGCTGATAGCTCTTCAAAGACAGCGTTGGTGTATGATCAGTTATCTAGATAACTTGGACCTTTGTGCTCTTTCATTCGTGTCTTCTTGAAGTTATCGGGCTGTACGAATGGCACTATAGCATGAGACAAGTTCTTCCAAGTATTCCAAAATATTGTTGTAGAATCCCAAACATCACCTCAACTATCCTGGGACAGGCCTAGTTCTCTAAGCCTCTGGTTCCCACATTTCATCTGTCTGTCTTATCTACAGCTGTGGTTGCAACCAGGTCTGGGCCTTCTGCTGTCCTGCTGTTGCACTGCAATGATGACATTGTGCCCCAGCCTCTCTCAGCTTCCTCCTTCCTTCCTCCCAATCTCCCTGTGCCCTCGTTAATATGATTAATTCAGCACTGGTTTCTTTTTTTCCCTCTCTCTTCCAGATGATCACTCCCGTGTCAGGCTCCAGGCCCTGGAGGGGGAACAGAGCTCCGATTACATTAATGCAAATTACGTTGATGTAAGTACACACACCAGCCAGTGCCTCCGACGTAAAGGTCACCGCGCTCGCTCTCTCCGAACGGAGAGGGTGCTGGTGCCGTCATCGCCGGGGGCCCCTGAGGGGGCGACCCCACCCCCCGTCCCACCCGCTACCCACACACACACACACACACACACACACGCTTTCCTTCTTTTTTTCACTTTGGAGGAATGCGGTTTTCTTGAAGACGATGTCTTGCCTGAAATGAACGTCAGTGTTTGGCAGCGCTGGGATACAGGAGGTTAGACAGTGTGGGGCAAGCTGAGGTTGGGGGGTTTTCAATGAAGGGATGAAAGGAGGAATGGGAGGCGTATCAAAGACCGTTGTCAGACTAATGTAAGAGAAAGGAACGACTTTTTCGCAGGTACTCTATAATAGCATGAGGAGCAACCGTTGGCTCCCACGATACAATGGTTGTTCACTCTTAGGCTCTATCCTCTCTGACCTGATTTGCTGATAATAGTAGTGTTAGTAACAGGACGCAACCAATCAGGGCAACCCGACAGCCTTTTTTAGCCAACATTTCTACCTCAACGCCCATCGTAATGGCTCGCTGATGTACCTGACTCCCTAAGTGGGTTTCCACTCAGGAGGACTACTGCCTTCCTCCCCTCTCCTTCTCTTTCTCCCTCCGCCCCTCTAATGTGGTCATTTGTAATCTCTTGTTACGCCATAAAACGTAAATTCATAATGCAAGGTGGGCCACTGGAAATGCAGAGGGCTTAAATTATTTACCTCTCCCACCATTCAGTTTATGGTCCATTATGTTGAGAGTGCTGCAGAGAGGGCTCCCACAATGGCAGAGTCCCATTATAAGATAAGAATATATGCATATTAAAGAGTGCCCTGATTGAAAAGGATTTTCCCTAGCACTGTGGGCTTCATTGGAAATGTACTTAGCAGCAATGCAGACAGATGGATAATGATGTTTTTGCTCTTCAGAAAAGCTTTTTAACCCATCTACAAGCTTGTCCTGGCTAATAAACTATTATGTTTGGGACATTTCCTACAATACTTATTGTTCTGTTGTATAACTCTAGCAATTATTCACAACTCACAACACAGGACCTTCGGGCCATCTTTGCTCTGCCAGGAATTGATGGTTCTTATCTATTATTCTTAACTCTCAAGGTAAACAGCATAATGGCCTGTTGCCACCATTTATATCAACTAGTGTTAGTGTGTGTGTGTGTGTGTGTTGTTTCACATACCACAGGCCTACCTCTTTTTAGTACCACCTCCATACTTTACTACAGAAAGTAGCTGATGGTGGCCATACCTTCTTAGTTTTATTTTCCACAGCACTTCACCAAATGTCTCTATTGTCCTCGCCCCTTTTATAATAACACACTTCCTTAATGTGAAGGGACTGTTCTAGAAGTGTCCGTTTATAGAACCCCTACCCATGTGGAAGTCCCTGTCAAAGTAGCCTCTTTCCTCTTTAATCCACTCCTGTGCTAGCCGGCTCCCCTGCTTGACAGAACGCACATGAAAGCACAAACAAATCTCCTCTTAGTCCAGAGATAAAGAAGTCATTAAAAATGGAGGACAACTGAATAGCTGAAAGAAGTCAGTGGATGAGAGAGGAAGAAAATGTTCTTTGTGTCTCTTCCCTTGGTTGAGGAACCGTTAATCACAGTCCAAGTTAAATTGAATATGACGGAGATAAGACACTGGCAAGAGTGAGGAGACAATCAGGAGGAGGCAGGGATGGGAAGAGCCTTTAAGTCCTAATGTTTTGTTTCCTGCCTCCTATCTCAGAAGAGAATACAAGGAATTGCACAAATAAAACTTGAGGGGATTAGAGTAATCCCTGGGAGTAGAGGCCTATTGTGGGGATCAGTGCAGCTAGTTGTATCTGAGGGATTATCAACATTTTGGCAGTGTTTGTGGAGGTGTGTACCGTACAGTACGTGTGCTTGTATTTACACATGCAGCGGGTTTGCTTCTGCTAGCAGGTGATCTGACATCTACAGTATCTTGAGTAAATGTTTAAGTTATGTGCGTGCGTGTAAAACAGGGGCCATTTCTCTGGATTGGTTACTATTTAGAAATGAATCGGAGAGTTACAGTCCCAGTCCCTTTGCAGTCACAAAGCAGTCCTTGTCCAGCTAGACATTTCAAACTTGTGATGCTATGTATTGAGGATTCATCGTGATCTGCTGTGATTCTCAACATTCTTTCTTTCTCTTTTTCACTTTTCGTTTCAGGGCTATCACAGACCAAACCACTACATTGCCACCCAAGGTAAGAAAGATGCCTCATGCCATCTTGTGTTTCCACGCATGTCTGAAGTCTGTGTGGGTATTTTTTTTAAAGCTGTCTGTCTCTGTTTGTAAATGAGCACATTTGCAGGTGCGCTCGGAAATCGCAACGTGTATCGTATCATTGTTTACAGATTCTCCTGTGAGCTACTCTTTGATGCTCAGTCAAGTGTGTGTTCAGGGAGTCTGGTACCGCTCACTGTGAACGCATATACGCTCGCATGCACACACTATCCCACCTCTCTGAGCTTGCTGAGCACAGGTTCCCTCTACCTCACTCCTCTCTTTCTCTCTCCCGCTCTCTCTCTCTCTCCCTCTGAGTCTCTCCTGCTCTCCCCTCCCTCCCTCTGTCTCCCTCACTTTCTCTGGTGGGGGAACGATTAATCAGTCATTCAGGGAGAAAGCTGAATAAATAAATGGATTAGCCGGCATGTACAGGCACATTTTGTCACTGTGTTAATCTGGCCGGCAGATTCGTGGGGCGAGGAGCACTTACCATGACCCCAGAGGTTAAGTCTGATTGATGGTTAATTGTTATGAATTTTGTAGAGAACCCCACTCCCACACACCACAGTGCCTGCACAGGGATTTCAGCTCAACGTTAGAGGGGAAAAAAAGTAAAAGGGGAAGAGGCGTACGCGATGAGGCCGTAATGGATTCACAATCTGCTTTGGTGGAGCTGGGACTTGCATAATTACCTGTTTATTAGAGCATCGCCTCCCATCCTTGGTGTCTCAATTAAAACAGCCCTCTGCCAGCTCTTACTCCAGTAACAGATAGCATACCAATCAGGGGACTGTCTGTGTATCTGTCTGTCTGTCTGTCTGTCTGTCTGTGTGTCTGTCTGTCTGTCTGTCTGTCTGTCTGTCTGTGTGTCTGTCTGCCTGTCAATCTGTTGGCGTCACTGGCCCTGTTTCTGTTGGTCTGTTGTGTTTCTCTGTTCTGTTCAGTCTCACAGTGAAACACGTATCAGTCCTCATCACTCACAGTGAAACACGTATCAGTCCTCATCACTCTGAGTGTCTTTAGGACACTAGGAGCCAGCCTTGGTACAGATTATATTTAGCCTATAGTTGAGTTATTTTTAAAAGATGATCAGGATTTGTACAAAGCTAGCCTTTGTCTTAGGAGGATTCCATAGAGTATCCTTGCTCTTTTCTCATCCAAGGCATTTGCATGCAAAGAGAGCCGCATTCAAAGAAATATTGCAGATGGAGGCCTTTCTTTAAGATGAAAAGTGGGAGAAACTGCGTACGCTCCACTCAAGATAATTAACCTCTTTTTCGTTTGCAGCGTATAAGTAGACATACACGGTTTTGTTATGAAGTACAGGAAGTGACTTCCACTGGGCTGCGCTTTACAGGAGAAGTGGTGTGAAAACATCTGTATCCTGGCAAAGCAGAGCACGCCTTGGATGCTTTATAATTGATCATCCTCCTCAGGAGCAGTGTGACAGGAGGAAGGAGCCGTCTGCTCCTAACACAGAGAGCTGGAGATGATAGCACCCACACACCAACCTGTCTCCTCCAATCAGCCAGACTGCATGTAGCATCACCTGAGAAGGATACCTGGGCATTGCATAGTTGTTTCAAATGAGTCGTTCCCCTCCTGTCCCCCCGTCCCCCCCCATACTATATTTCTCTAAATTCTTCGAGCGAGCACAGGAACCCAATGGGACTGGCTAGCTCAGCAGCAAATGATGGGGTCCATGTAGTGGGAGGACAAGGGGGGGAAGGGGGGTCGTAAATGTGGCCTTTTTCTAAGTGACAGCATGTGGGATAACATTGTCACCGTCCCATGCACTATAAACCACGCCCGCACTCGTTAGTCCCCCTGTTTATTGGTGAGTCTCTTTGCTGTTCCAAGGTGGCGGAGACAGGTAGAGCAGCTGTCAGTCTATAAAAGCCTCGTCACCAGAGCCTTAGTCCTCATTATCTAGGTCATTCTCTCATCATGGCTCCTGAACAAAAGAGGACACACGCACTTTTAATTCAGTCGTCCCCCCCCCCCCCCCGCTCAACGCATAGTGAGCAAGGTAAGCTGATTGAGGTTTGGAAACGAGCGTAAACCTGTTTTGCATCATGCAAATTGCTTCCCTAAGCACGGCACGTATATGATCTCAAACCTGTCAGATGTTTTTTTAATGACAGCGGGGTGGGTCTGACCCCCCTGATATTCTCTGGAAACGCCCCTCTAGCGACGAAGGAAATATTCACAAAACAGGAAAGGCTCAATTTCATCCAGCCAGCCAGACTGCCACCCTCCCCCACAGCACCCCACAGCAGACCTGGTCGCCAAATGTCACCAGTTTTATAATTTACAGGTAACATTGCAAAGCCCACCGGGGGCGAGAGAGAGACAGAGAGAGAGAGAGAGAGAGAGAGAGAGAGAGAGAGAGAGAGAGAGAGAGAGAGAGCACCGCAAATCAATGATGAGTGAGTGTACATAATGCCAGACTCTGCTACATGTAATATTAATGGGGTGAGCAGGGAGAGAGCGGAGGCTGGCGGTGTGTTGATCAGGAGTTTGATGGCGTGTGGCGCTGGCTAGGGGAATTCTACAGCTGTCACACTCCTACTTCAGAGTGGAGAACTGAGGGCTGAATGTCAGCAGCAGCAGCAGCAGCAGTATCGCTGTGACAGCTGTAAGTTGGGTTCCTCTCCTTCTGAAGTGGCTTCTCCAAACTCCTCCAACTACTAAGCTTCACACACACACACACATACAATACAGCAAACTGCTCCAACTTTGCCGTGCTGTGCGCGAAACTCTTAGACCCTCCAGCCCACTGCTAACCTGGGTACAGTATGGAGCCCCCATACACCAGCCCACTGCTAGCCTGGGTACAGTATGGAGCCCCCATACACCAGCCCACTGCTAGCCTGGGTACAGTATGGAGCCCCCATACACCAGCCCACTGCTAGCCTGGGTACAGTATGGAGCCCCCATACACCCACCCACTGCTAGCCTGGGTACAGTATGGAGCCCCCATATGCCAGCCCACTGCTAGCCTGGGTACAGTATGGAGCCCCCATACACCAGCCCACTGCTAGCCTGGGTACAGTATGCAGCCCCCATACACCAGCCCACTGCTAGCCTGGGTACAGTATGGAGCCCCCATACACCAGCCCACTGCTAGCCTGGGTACAGTATGGAGCCCCCATACACCAGCCCACTGCTAGCCTGGGTACAGTATGGAGCCCCCATACACCAGCCCACTGCTAGCCTGGGTACAGTATGGAGCCCCCCATACACCAGCCCCAGCTCCGGTGCTCTGCACTGCCCCCTCACAGCTAGACCGTCCTGGGTCTGATTCCAGTGTGGGGCACTGTTGGCGTCGGGGGGTATCATTCTCCCCCGGGCCTGTGGGTGCTCAGGTGGGCTATCTCCAGGTGTTTCTTTGTGGAGTTGGCATGTTCTGCCCTTCCTTCTGCGTGTTCTATGTTTGAGTTTGAAACGTGGTCTTTTCAGAACTCTCTTTTGCCGTCTGTTGTACATTGTATTCCCGGCTCCTGCAATTCTCTTCCTTATACTATCTCCATTCGACATCGAGGATTGAGTCAAATCGAGCTTTCAGTCTGTATTCCACTTGGCATGGCTCTTCAGTTGGATCGTTTTACCATAGTAGTGTGTTTTTTTTTCTTTTTTCTCGAAAAAACCTACACACCAGATGTCCCGTTCAGCTCAGAAAACGACCCCCCAAACTCCTCAGTAGTCTGATGATCCCACAGGGAGGAGTGTGGGAGGGACTGGAGTGGGAGGGCCAATCAGTTGCAGGAGAAAAGGAAACGAGAGGAGGTTTAAAAGGGAGATTGTGTGTCTGCATGGAGATGAAGACTCACAGCATGCCTGAGCCCGCGCTCTGGGAGGGGAGAGGGAGGATGAGAGGCTGGTCAGGTGGAGGCTTCCTGAGTTTTACCTCTCCACACAGCAGCTGTGTAATGACATTTTTATGAGTGGGGCCCAGTGCGCTTTACCCTGTGTGTATGTGCGGGAGTGTGTGCGTGTGTATGTGACTTTGTGATGCTGTTCTCAACGTAATTTGCTGTGGCTCCAGGTAATTCGCATTAACTATGGAGGATGCACAGGGATTTGCACTCACTAATTAATTTGTCAGAAGTAAATTTTTTCCAGTTGGCGGTTGATTAAAAACAATATTAATTTGAATTAACTATATTCATAATTGTATTCCTATCACTTCACAATTATTGTTCAGTCAAGTTTCAAATATGCGACAGCCTGGAAGCCTCCTGATTTGATACACAGGTCTGGAGTCTAGAAAGCTGAGGAAAAGGGAGAAAAATCTTTTGAACGGCTTTTCTGTTCTAATGCGTGTTTCATCTCTCTATCCTGCGCTCTCTCTCTCTCTCTCTCTCTCTCTCTCTCTCTCTCTCTCTCTCTCTCTCTCTCTCTCTCTCTCTCTCTCTCTCTCTCTCTCTCTCTCTCTCTCTCTCTCTCTCTCTCTCTCTCTTCCTCGCTCTTCCTCTCAGGCCCCATGCAGGAGACGGTCTTTGACTTCTGGAGGATGGTGTGGCAGGAAAACACAGCTGCCATCGTCATGGTCACCAACCTGGTGGAAGTGGGAAGGGTAGGTACTCTGTCACTTGAACTGTTCTTCCCATCCTGGAACGGACCTGACCTACAGCAACCCCACGCTGAGCTGTCTATCTAAAACGAGACAAAAACACATATGATCCATGGGTTAGCATCAAACCCCTGTTTGTGCATTTCACGACTGTGACCTCCTGCTGTTGGAGGACTCAGTGAGCCGCGGGTCCTGTGCGCTGGCAACACGCGCTCTATCTGAACCCTGTGAAGTGAGAGGAAACTGATTGATGGCCTTCATTACGAGGGAGACTGACTACTGTTACATCTGAGTGGATCCATGAAAGGGGGATTATCCAGACCTGGCACCCAGCCTTGACTTAGCTCCTGCTGTAGACACTGGTGCTTTTGACTTTCCTCTAGAAACCACCATCATTTGGTGTTTGAGTTTGAATTGTAGGCCACCCAGTCCTACTGTTAGGGCCATGCTCAATTTTGTCCAACATCTTTGTGGCACGGTGGTAGAGTTCTGTACTTGCTCAGGCCAACAGCCTGGTGCGTTACGTCAGTCCATTACACCACATTAAAACGCCCACCTCCAGCAATCTCTATCCAGCCCATTCCCTCTGATTGTTCCACCAGCAGCACACCTTGATGTGCTGATCTGCATTTCTCTTCTAAATGTACCACAGCAAATGATGATTCATGGAACCTATCTCTGGGCACCTCATTACCTTGTCCCCCTCCAGCGGCCTCCCCCGCCCCGCCCCGCCCCCCACCTTCTCCACACCTGCTTAGCTGCTGTACCACTCTCTGAGGGGCAGGACCCTGGGTTATGTGATCCTTATCCAATGGCAGGCGGCACAGTTGGTCGCGGTGGCGGAGGCTCCGCAGAGGGGCAGATAAAATCAGTCCGCCGTATCACAGCGGGCCATCTGCTCAGCCTCGGCTCGCTGATGAACTCTGGGAGATCCTGGCACGCGCTCCAGTCACACCGCCAGACACACAGGGGCGGCACCATGCGCGCTTTGATGTACGAGAGGTTTGGTTTTTCAGGTGACGCGTCAAGTGGGGTGATGTGCACGGGAGTGTGTGTGTGTGTGCGTTATCTTGTGGGTGTATGTAGGTCGGAGGTGTGTGTGGGTAATCTTGTGTGTGTATGTAGGTAAGAGGTGTGTGTGTGTGAGTAATCTTGTGGGTGTACGTAGGTAGGAGGTGTGTGTGTGTGAGTAATCTTGTGGGTGTACGTAGGTAGGAGGTGTGTGTGTGTGTGAGTAATCTTGTGGGTGTATGTAGGTAGAAGGCGTGTTTTGTATGGTGTTTTGTGCATAGCTGCCTGTCTGAGTGTGTGTGTTTGGGGGGGGGGGGGGGGTATGTGTGTGTTTATCCCTACATCTCTGCATATAGACGTCATATCGCTGAGGACTAATTCTCCAAACCGAGGCGGTGATTTGAAGTGATCAAATAATGTAATGGGTTTTGCTAAATGGAATCGCGGTGGAAACGGTGGATCTGTGATTGTCATCAGGGGTTAGTCATCAGCGATGTCATAGAGTGAGACCTGAAGTTCTCCTCTGTCGGCACCCCAGAGTGTCACTCCATACTGAAATCTCATTTCAGCCCTAATGACAGCATATACTGTTGGACCAAAATTGAATCTGGTTGCCGACTCGCATTTGTCCCTCATGAAAATGATCATTCTGTGTTACACCTCCACGGTCTCCACGGTTTGAGACGCCTTCTCTTGCCTAACTGATTCAACAGTTTAATTGAATATGGGGTAATTCTGCACTCTGATGAAGCCTGATATATGAGATGTATCCAAAGGGGAGCTTTAGTTTGACCATGGGGAAATCTATATTTAACCGTCGATGCTTAGATATCATTTTTGGGATAGTCATTATGACTTGCTCATGAAACCATGCTAGACAGTTTTTCGTGTTTTGTCCTATTTCTTCACCCAGAGCGACATTAAGGTGGAGACAACCCACGGTTCTGAGGACCACATCCCCTCATGTTCTCACAAACAGTCTCACTCCAGAGTCCTGTCCAGGCTACCTTTAGACATGAACTCACTAACACGTCATCTATGTGCGAATGAGAAAAGCAATAACGTGAGAATTAGCTCTCCATCGATACACAAGATTCCCATTTGCAGCTGAGAGGAATCCAAATGAACCTCATTTTTACTTTAGAGAAATTCCTTAGAAATAAAAGTCCTTGAAGAAAATAGGATACAATGCCATGCTGCAGAATGTGACCATCTGCCAATGAAGGGATCCTACTCGAATATTGTACCTTCAGGTGCACATTAACGCCAATGTACATTACAGGACGGTCCATGTGTGTAGGTAAGATGTGTGTTTTAATTGACTGCCATTCTGTTTTTGTTTGTTCTCACAGGTGAAGTGCTGTAAGTACTGGCCAGATGACACAGACATTTACAGAGATATCAAAGTCACACTGATAGAAACACAGCTACTCTCTGAGTACGTTATCAGGACTTTCGCCGTGGAGAAGGTAAGCTACTTTCATCTCTCCGCAACATTACAAGACCTTAATCCCATGAGAAATACTGTTGTCGATGTTGTTGACTTTCGGTTTGACGTTTGAATGTTACTATTCTTAGCCAAAGCTTTTGTTACTAATCAACCACCAGCCAAGTAAATTACACACTTCTTTTTCTTGGAAACTGATCTTGTGATTAGGCTGTAACCATGATTGCTGTTTTAAATTGGAAATATAACCAACAACATATTGTATTGGCACAGTGGCAGAACTTTCCTCCTTAAAGTCAGAGTTTTCTCACGCAGCGTTTCTCTGCTGTATCATGAACACTGTACAGTGTGTTCACCTCCTCTCCTCTTGGCTCCCCTCCATGATGGATGATTGGTATGTGTCCACAGAGAGGGGCCCATGAGATCCGGGAGATCCGCCAGTTCCACTTCACAGGCTGGCCAGACCACGGAGTGCCCTACCACGCCACAGGCCTGCTGGGCTTCATCAGGAGGGTTAAGGCCAAGACCCTCACCAACGCTGGGCCTATGGTGGTCCACTGCAGGTAGAACACAGCAGGACTTGGCTCCTGACCTCTTGGGGCTGAATATGGATTCACTTGTTCACACGCGCCAATCATGTTTCAATAGCTGACAGCATGACCTGGCCTTGTTAATCTGTAATCCTGTATTGGATAGGCATTTGCTTCTCCGTGACTCCTTACTGGTCTCTGACTGCTTTTCCTCCTGCAGTGCCGGGGCGGGCCGAACAGGCTGCTTCATTGTGATTGACATCATGCTGGACATGGCGGAGAGAGAGGGCGTGGTGGACATCTATAACTGTGTGCGGGAGCTGCGTTCACGCAGAGTCAACATGGTGCAGACCGAGGTACGCTAGCGACGACCCGTTAGCCTCCAAGCTAACCACTGCTGATGAGCTCCCCATAGAGACCGACCCCCCCCCCCCCCCCCCCCACCCGAACACGCAACTAGGCTATGTCACAGGCAGACCAATAGCCATCATCTGTCTCCAATAGCAGTCATTCATTTTAGGAGCAGGCTTTCTCGTCGTCTGCTCTGCCATGGTATTCATACATTCATGACACATTCACGTTTGACCATGTTCATCTCATAAGTTGTTTATCTGAGAGCACACCCCGGCTATTTCCGAGGCAGCCATGCTGTATGTTCGTCAGAAGTTAGACAATACAATACGCAATAAAAAAAGGATTTTTAGAGGCTTGTAAATGAGCCCATTTTACTCAGGTTGAGGATGAAAACATCCCCAACTCCTCCTGCCAGCTCTGTGTGCCAGCTCCGGTATGGAAAGACTTTGTGCTTTTTTGAACATGGACCATCTGGACGCATCCATAGTCTCGCTGAATGCATCATTTCACTGTAATTCCTTTTAAATCACAAGCATCATTGGATTTAATGGGCAAATGTTTCATTGTCGACGTGCAAATTGGGATTTGACTATCTGGTGACCAAATGTTGTTCCCCGAGTCACCCTCCTCAACTTCAGTGACCTTCAAAGTGTGTGTGTGTGTGTGTATGTGTGCGTTTCTCCCTCGCAGGTGTTTTGGGGTTTTGGCAGGACTCCGCACCCTCCAGCCGTGCGTTACCTCTCCAACGCTGTGCTGTCAAAATTGCAGACAAAATGTACTTCTTTGAATTTGTGTTTTCTTTGCCAGTTGACCACTTCAGAGTAGTCCTGAAGCAGCCAGGTTGGCAAATGACATTGTGGGGCCGGGCAGACTCAGCCTCATTAAACGACAGCACCGTGACCTGATCTGTAAATCACTGACCTCACGAGTGTCACAGGATTTGGTTTAAAGTGACAAGGAAACATCAGCGCAAAATGTCACTTCAGAACGAATTTACGTCAAGCATTGAGCCACCTCTGGCTGCTTGACTGGCTGGCTGATCTGCTGACTGGTTGGCTGGCTAAGTGATGTGGAGTGAACATAACTCCTCCCCTCCCTCACCACCCACCTGATTCTCAGTCACTTTTAGGAGAGAAGGGGATCATGCTTGATATTGAGAGCATTAAGGACTCTGCTCCATATCCGTCACATGTGAGATGGACCGAGGATGTCTGCCTTAGTGGTACCATCCAAAACTGTTGCCACGGCACAAGTGCAATTTCATCGCCAACACTTTTATTAGGTCCAAACAGTAGATTCACTTTCAACTGATATCGATGGAATTAGTTTCGTTTTTTCGGTGTGTGGCTGTATATAGTTTATTGCACCTTAGTGCTAATAGTCTCTCCAATCTAACCGTGTCAGTGGGTTCCAGTCTAACCAATCGTGATTCTCCTAGGAGCAGTACGTCTTCATCCATGACGCCATCCTGGAGGCGTGTCTCTGTGGGGACACCACTATTCCAGCCAATCAGCTTCGATCGGTCTACTATGACATGAACCGCCTGGATCCCCAGACCAACTCCAGCCAGATCAAAGAGGAATTCAGGGTGAGAGACCGAAACCACAGCCCCAACTCTGTCATGACCGTGCACACCACCCTGCACTGTGGTCAGTGACATCACACACCACCCTGCACTGTGGTCAGTGACATCACACACACCACCCTGCACTGTGGTCAGTGACATCACACACACCACCCTGCACTGTGATCAGTGACATCACACACACCACCCTGCACTGTGATCAGTGACATCACACACACCACCCTGCACTGTGGTCAGTGACATCACACACACCACCCTGCACTGTGGTCAGTGACATCACACACCACCCTGCACTGTGGTCAGTGACATCACACACACCACCCTGCACTGTGGTCAGTGACATCACACACACCACTCTGCACTGTGGTCAGTGACATCACACACCACCCTGCACTGTGGTCAGTGACATCACACACACCACCCTGCACTGTGGTCAGTGACATCACACACCACCCTGCACTGTGGTCAGTGACATCACACACCACCCTGCACTGTGGTCAGTGACATCACACACACCACCCTGCACTGTGGTCAGTGACATCACACACCACCCTGCACTGTGGTCAGTGACATCACACACCACCCTGCACTGTGGTCAGTGACATCACACACCACCCTGCACTGTGGTCAGTGACATCCTACCTATTCTCCCCGTTTTATATTGATGGACACATGCTCTCCCGCTCATCTCTACAGTTCAAATCAGTGGCCCCTGTAACCCATGGAGATTGCCCGACGCTTGTTGGCCAGCGTGTAAAGACAAGAGCTGGTGTGTGTGTGTGTGTGTGTGTCCTCATCAGACCCTGAACATGGTGACTCCCACACTGAGGGTGGAGGACTGCAGCATCGCCCTGCTGCCGCGCAACCACGAGAAGAACCGCTGCATGGACGTGCTGCCCCCAGACCGCTGCCTGCCCTTCCTCATCACCATCGACGGAGAGAGCTCCAACTACATCAACGCTGCCCTCATGGACGTAAGCTGGCGTGGCGCTCCCTCCGTGCCTCAGCGTAGCACCAGACAGGGCCGAGGCTCCACTTTGGCTTTTTATCCTCAGTTAGAGGGACAGGGCGTCCGCAGACAGTAGACATGTACTGCATAGAGTCGGAAATTTATAAATGGAACACATTTTTGCACTCCGTGCCAAATTGGCTCACTCTCTCTCTGGTTCTTTCGCTTTCTCTTTTTTCTTTGTCCGTCCTCCTTTTCAGAGTTACAAGCAACCTTCGGCATTCATTGTTACCCAGCATCCTTTACCAAACACCGTAAAAGACTTCTGGAGATTGGTTTTGGACTACCACTGCACCTCAATAGTGATGCTCAACGATGTGGACCCTGCCCAGGTAGGCCTGGTGACACACACCGACACATTTCCGATAGTGGTATGGATATTGTACGGGATAGACTGTACACTCTTTCAATAGAAACAGATGTCAATGAGACACCACGTGAATTACATTCCCATAGAGAGCAAAACATTGCTTTGTGTGCGCCCGTCTCATGGATAAATCACCATGCCTACACAGACGCGCAAGGACGCGAGAAGCGCGAAAGTAAACAAAGAGAGATATCTGCAAAGAGCTATGCAGGTGGAATGAGAAAGGACCTGTCCATGAAAGCGAGCCCAGGGTGGAGAGAGATGGATAGGCAGGTGTGTGGAGGGAGCTCTCCGGGTGCACCAGCCTGAGGCCTTGTCATAACACCCAGGGATCAAAGCCTGGAGCTGGGCTCCTCGCTCCCCCAATCCCCTTCCCTGGGTGACTGACTGACTGACTGACTGGCTGGCCGGACCTTTCATTCAATATTCTCATTGTAGCCAAGGCAGCACTAGGTGGAGGGGGAGGGTGGAAGAGAGGAGGAGAGGGGAAGGAGATAGATATTTGACTCATCATCTCACCATCATTTTCTTAGTTTTTTGCATCGGGTGAATTTGTCGAGTTTTGATAAGGTCTCACAGGAGGCAAAAATTGAATGTTTTTGTTTCTGATTTTGTACTTGTGCGTGAGAATCTTGGCATGTTGCTGAGGTATGTGTTCTGTTTTGTACACAGTAGTCAGTGTGCATGTGAGCCAGCATGTTTGTATTTGTATTTGCATTGAACCTTTGGTTTTATGTGTGTGGACGTGTGTTTTGTGTGTGTGTGTGGGTGTGTGTTTGTGTGTGTGTGTGTGTGTGTGAGCATGTGTGTGTGTGTGTGTGAGCATGTGTGTGTGAGCATGTGTGTGTGAGCATGTGTGTGTGAGTGTGAGCATGTGTGTGTGTGTGTGTGTCTAGTGTTAGCCTTGTAGTATGCAGGTGCATGTTTCAAACGTAGCTGTCTCCCTAGAGAGGTGAATCGGGGCGATTTGTGTGCTTTCATGAGATTGTCCCAAGAGCTCACTTCTCTGTGCAGTTCAAAACTGATGCCAAAGCAAAGAGTCAATAATCCACTGTAGATGGGAATGAAAGCATTTGAAGAAAAAAGAATTATTTTTTCTTTTTTAAGCCCAGGCTTGATTTCATTGGTCGAAAGATATTACTTGGATCTTTTACTAAACAGGGTAACTCTAGGTCTACAAGGAAATTTTCTTTTCAAGGTTATGTGTTTACCCACCTCACAGTACTGCTTCAGTCAATAATCACTCCTAATTAGTCCTCAGTTCTATTCAAGATGTCCTGGTTCAATGGTGTTCCTGATGTTTGTATGGTGAGGCTGTCGCTCTATTCACTATACAAGGGATATCGATTTATGTGCCAAAACTATTAAATAACTATCTATGCAATTTGTGGATTTGTCGCACCATTCATTTAGTTTATAGTGATGTTGTATAACAGGTAGTCTGAATAGGGTTTTGTACCTAACTCTCCCAAGGAAACTAACTAACCTTTGTTTTCCTCCATGTGCTGTGCTGTGCTCTGTTCTGTCTGTGTGTGTGTGTGTGTGTGTGTACGTGTGTGTGCGTGCGTGTGTGTGTGCGTGTGTCTAAGCTGTGCCCTCAGTACTGGCCAGAAAACGGTGTCCACCGCCATGGGCCAATCCAGGTGGAGTTTGTGTCAGCTGACCTGGAGGAGGACATCATCAGTAGAATTTTCCGGATCTACAATGCTGCACGGGTAAACTGACTGACCCACTAAAACTGACCTTGTCGCCCTGCTCACCTGCTAACAGGACCTTGAGCAGGCTCACCTGCACTCACCCCCTAAGCTCCTTAGAAGTATATCTGTCACAGCCACACAGGCTGGAGGGCTGGCATGAGGGCCTCTGGCCAGCAGAGGGCTTCGCACACACTGACTACAGATTGACGATACACAAACCATGAATACACCCCTCGCTATCTACATCATGACCTGAAGTCTGAATATATGTGTTGACCTGTGTTGACCTGTGTTTACCTGTGTTGAGCTGTGTTGACCTGTGTTGACCTGTGTTTACCTGTGTTGACCTGTGTTGATCTGTGTTGACCTGTGTTGACCTGTGTTGACCTGTGTTGACCTGTGTTGACTTGTGTTGACCTGTGTTGACCTGTGTTGACCTGTGTTTGTGTGCTTGGTGGTGCCGGCAGCCCCAGGACGGCTACAGGATGGTGCAGCAGTTCCAGTTCCTGGGCTGGCCCATGTACCGAGACACGCCCATGTCCAAGCGCTCCTTCCTCAAGCTCATCCGACAGGTGGACAAGTGGCAGGAGGAGTACGACGGAGGGGAGGGCCGGACGGTGGTCCACTGCCTGTAAGTCAGTCATTCCGCGGGGCACAGCTCACCTGAAGATGTGCTGGGCTAACTGTAGGCATTAGAGGAGAAACATCCTCACCTACTGGCTGGACTGGGGAAGTGCATCGCACTGCTTTTTTTTCCTCTCTTTCTTTGTCTTGGTATAACTTTTTTATCCTTCACCCTCTCTGTCTCTCTGTACGCTCTCTCTATCCCTCTCTCTCTCTCTGTGCGTGTGTGTGTGTGCATGCGTCTGTGTGTAGGAATGGAGGAGGGCGCAGTGGGACGTTCTGTGCCATCAGCATCGTGTGTGAGATGCTCCAGCACCAGCGCTCTGTGGACGTGTTCCACGCCGTCAAGACACTGAGGAACAACAAACCCAACATGGTGGACCTACTGGTGAGCACAGCGCTAGCACCGTCACCATCTTGTTACAGTGATTTAGTGTTGAGGTCAACATGTCCATCTTCCATTTTAGGGTTTACAGGTGGATGAGAATGATGGTGTAGCACATAAACCCTACATGGTGAATAACAACACGTTTGTTCTGGTGTGTTTTCCAGGATCAGTACAAGTTCTGTTACGAAGTGGCTCTAGAGTACCTGAACTTGGGCTAACAGGTGTCCAAGTTGTCCACCCAGAAATAGACCACAGACTGAAGGTATGGGACAGTACAGCCAACTGCAATTTGGGTGTGTGTACTGTGTGATCAGACACTCTCCACACAATCTCTTTGAGCATCTCTTCTGCGTTCTGTGATGGGAAGGGAAAAGTACTGGAGTGTACAGTATTGATAATGCAGTCAGCCAGCCAGTGTCTGTCTGTCCCTGCATTGTGTCTGGAACAACACAGAAGCACACACATGTTCTCCTGCAGTCTTTCACTTCTTTGGATCTCTCTCTCTCTGTCTCTCTCTCTGTCTTGCTATTTCTTTCATACTCTCTTTCTTTTGATTTGTCTCTCGCTCGCCTGTGGTCCCGTGGTTGTTGCCTTGATCCTCCCTGGATGACAAACATCATACTTTCCAGCTTTTCCGTGGAATGCGATATAAACTGTACGTAATGTAACGTGTTCATTTGATCTCTCCTGTCATGTTTTTTGCTCAAAGCTAAATAATGTCATGATTCAAGTCATTAAGCAGGCCTAAAATGCCTAAATGTTTCTAAGTGTCCTGTAAATTATGGCATATAGATTATTATTATCGCATTAAATGGGGTGAAGGGAAAGTGGGCACAATATACATTGGCTGACCCTATTTCCTGTACGGGGATCCAAAGCTTGATTTGCACTTCCATTTCCTTATTGCTGTGCATATTGTACATATTTCTGTAGATTATTTATTCATGGTATGTACTTTTTGTGACTTGCAGTAAGTGACAATCATGATTTATGGGTTTGTCGGTTTTATTGGTTGTATTGAGTGCTCTTTTTGATCTGTTGGTCGAATCAATTCCATTGTAAAAAAAAAGAAGAAAGACTAATAAAAAGTGTATATGTGCCTATAATGCAAATCTTGTAATTTGTCCTTTTTTGATCAAGGAGGGCTGGGAAAGTTGTCATGCCACCACTCAAGGAACTTCCTCAAAACTGAAATATGAGGTTGTAGTGACATCTACTGGAGAGAGAGAGAACAGAAAATGTCCACATAACCAATAAGATACATCCTCACGTTTCCTTCAGGCATGAACTGTGGACGGAGTTTGTTTTAATATCAATCCCCTACCGAGCACAGCACAAACACATTTCTTTGAATCCTTCAGTTGTTGTGCGCTTAGAAATGGACATGTGGTGTGACAAACCAGATTATTGATTCTCTCCTGTGCGCCCACGTAAACAAGCCGCTCACTTACAGCAGCAGCGTTCCTAGCAGAGCGCTCGGTGCCTGGCAGCTGTTCCCTCTTTATTCACTTAGCTAGTTTGCTCCTGTCGTCTGCAGCAGGGCCTCTTGGACCAAGGACAGGAAGTGCTGGCACATCATCACGACTGCCTTCCCTTCCAGAACCCTCCAGCTGGTCAGGACCACAGGCACGGAGGTGCCGGTGGAGCTGTTCTCGTCTCACTGTCTTATCCTGTCAGATGATTCCTCTCCTTCCAGGGAGGGAGGGAGGGAGGGAGGGAGGGAGGGAGGGAGGGAGGGAGGGAGGGAGGGAGGGAGGGAGGGAGGGAGGGAGGGAGGGAGGGAGGGAGGGAGGGAGGGAGGGAGGGAGGGAGGGAGGGAGGGAGATGCTGTCTGGGTGGGGGTTGTGCAACTGAAGGGAGGGGTCCATTCCAGATGTTAATTAGGGGGCCCATGTCCAGGCATACACACAGACATGCATACACGCACACGCTCATACATGCTTGGTATAATGAAATGTTGTTGTACTGTGTGCAGGCTATAGTACTATTATTGGCGCTTTGGAGAATGAGATACCAATATGTATGTATGTACCAAGACAGACCAAGATAATGCAATTAAATTGTACTTTTTAGTACAGGGTGCAAAGATATTACAAATCCACCTGATGGCACCATAGATGTAGAAACGTTCTGTTTCACAGTAACAGTGTTACCAATGACTGCCACAGGGGGGTGCTCTCCCATCACCTCCAGTTCAGTTTCATATTTTCTCACTGTAACATGGGATTTATGTGTGGTCTTCACAGTGTTCTAAAGGTCAGTCCTCTGAAGTTATATTAAATACCATAAGAGAAAAAGGAAATGTTGAAAAGTGACATTATAAGGTGGACAGTGTTGAGCTGTACTGCACAGTACTGCACAGTGCAATGTGTTGTATCTACAGCCAGACAACCCAAGCATCACACTTTGTTAGAATATCACTGTAGGTCAGGGGTCAGGGGTCAGAGCTACGAAGCATTTTCTTTCAGGAACTGCATCATTCAGTTTCTTCTCTCTCTCCCTCTCTCTATCTCTCTCTCTCTCTCGCGCTCTCTTTACATGTCTCACACTCTCTCACACACACATACACTATCTCTGTCTTTCTCACCTCTCTCACACACTCTCTGTCAGACGTTATTGTGTCTTCTTCAAGAGCTATCTTTCTTTTCTCTCTCTCTCTCTCTCTCTCTCTCTCTCTCTCTCTCTCTCTCTCTCTCTCTCTCTCTCTCTCTCTCTCTCAGTCTCTCTCTCTACTCTCTCTCTTTCTCTCTCAGTCTCTCCAACTCTCTATAGACAACAGACTGCAGAGAACAGAGGAAGCATCCCATATCCCCAGGTCCTAATACGACGTTTTCCATTAACACCTTGGCCTGCCTACATGGGGAAGGCTTTATAGGTCTGTTTGTAATGGAAAATTATCTTGTATTCCCTTCATTCCCAATATATAGGCCTTTGTCGTTTATAACTACATTGGGCTATTTCTTACATCAGCCTTACACATTTCCCTTAAGTAATTACAGTGTCACAAGGATTGGCTTGAGTTCAGAGCTCAGATGATTCGGGGACAAGTCGTATTTGCTCCTGGCTGCAGTCTACCATCGAGCGTTTGCCAAGGGAGCAAGAGATCAATCAATGGAGCAGCTTGACACACACAAGCACCCCTGTTGAGCTCTCACATCAGCCACTGATCCATATCTCATCTTTCTTTCTTCTTCATGCATATGAAAGAGAGGTGAGAGAGAGAGAAAGGAAGAGAGACAGAGAGACAGAGAGAGAGAGAGAGAGAGACCGAGAGACAGAGAGAGACCGAGAGAGACTGAGAGAGAGACGGAGAGAGACGGAGAGGGGCGGACAGATATAGAAAGGGAGAGATGTCTGTCTTCAGAATTACAGTTATTCTCCCTATGTCATTTAATTATCAGAGTGCACGATCGCAGTGTTTATAATCAAGTAGCTGTCAATTGGATTTCATAGACTGATTATACGTAGTGTGAAAAAGATCCAGCTCGTTCTATTGAATGACAATAGATGGAGCAACAGTCAAAGATGGCATCTCATCCGCAGAAAATACTTCTTCTTGTGAAAAGTCCACTGGAGGTAGTTTGTCCAAATAATAGGTAAGCACATTTCCTCTGCCACGGTCTCATGCGATAAAGCCACACACCACTCCTGTCCGGCCAAGCTCATATCCAACCACACATGGCCACACCAGGACTGAACTATCTTTGGAAATCAGCCGAAGGTCAAGTTCTCATCAAAGTCAATCTCATTTCCTCCCAGTCCTCTTGCTAACTGACGGCTTGGCCCCACGTTGCCGTGGCAGCAACAGCCCCTCTCTGCATATGATCAGTCTGTTGCCATAGCAGCCCCGCGGAGCTTTCCTGCCAGTCAGAGGAGAAGCGGAGCGAACCAGCGGTGCCCCCTTTCAGAGAGGCCTGCACGTCTTCATCTGTTGCCATGGCGCCGTAATAGCGTTGTGGATGGCAAGTGCTGGGTAGTCAGTGCCTCTATCTCCCTCACCTCCCACCACTCAGTATTGAGCTGTAGTAGCAGCATGTGTTCACCGCCTCTCCATGGCAGACAGGAGTCGGATACCAGACACTGATGAACGAGAGATAGTACTTCTGTGTCAGCAGCTCAACAGCTGATTGGCAGCACTCGGCGTCTCAGCCCTGAGGACAGGACCATGAACAAACAACTTCCATTTCCTCCACCGTTCATCCGATGAACCGTAAATGTCATTAAAAGATTCAAACCGGACCGTTTCAAGTTAACAGTCTGCCCCAGCATGCCGTCGTTGGCATTGTCTCCTGATACAGGTCTCTGTAGCGTAGCTTTCCGGCAGTTTCCCCGCTGCACAATAAACCTCTATGAGCAGCTGTTGGGTCAGGTCGTGATAACGACGAGCGATCAGCACACATGGGTGGCAATGTACGAGCAGGTTCCATCCTCTCTGTCTCTATGGTCACTACACAAGGCCCCAATGTCAACATGGGGAGTGTTGAGCATGTGTGCAGCAAACACAGCGATGCCAGAGAGCTAACAATGTAAATACAGTTAACTGAAAACCAATAGTGAATGGGTGAGCTACACAGACAGCACAAGAGTGTTCATTACATTAATACAAATGGTCCCCTGGGAGCTCATAAACAATGTGGGTGTCCCTCTGGGGTCATTAATAATGCTGGGAAAAACAAAGGAATAGATCTGTCACTGTCTTCTCCCTCTTTACTGCTCCAAGTGTGTTTTGGGAGAAAGAGCTGACGAAGCGTTTTTGGTGGCCAATCTGGACAGAAGCCAGCACCAGACTCTCTGAAGAGGAGCAAGGTGATAACAGGTTCCTCAGCGACGACTACATGCACGGCTGTTTGTCCTGCTGCATGAGACTGCTGCTTGGCCAGCCACGGTGTTTATGGAGATAATCAGTATTGTGCACTGGCAGCATTAAGCTACTGTTGTGTGGGTGTGCTTGGTAAGGGGTTTAGAAAGAAGACAATGTATGGGAGTGTTTATCACATCGTTTTCTCTGATCAATATTGCCATCATTAAAATTCATGTCAACGTTTTTTTTTATGTTTTATCAATGGTTGGCCTGCGGGGTCTACTGAAGGAGAGGAGCAGGATCAATACTTGCTAGATGGTTAGATTACAGTGAATGTGTTTATGAAAATGAACATCACAATCTCTGTACAGTGCCTTGCTATGTTGAGTGGGCTTTGCAGGTGAGAGACAGTGGCTGTAACACACCTGGGTCGTAATGTTCCCTGTCAGAAATGTGGAGGAAGACGGCTGGTCAGTACCACTCTGTTATCACAAGGCAGATGACAACTGCTTTTACTCAAGATGGAAACATTCTCATTTGTGACTGAAGCCAGACAGTGGTGATTCTGGCCTGTCCTTGCCTTCCTCAAGCGAAGGTTAATTTGCCCGATAACACAAATGAGTCTGACGCCCTCAGAGGCTTAATTCGTTGGAAAATGTTGATTAACACATTAGCATATGAAAAGCAGGATGACCTCAAAGACTTTGATGATAAAGGGTATCATAAATGGAGATAGTGTAAGGTTGAGGATCAAAATGAGAAACTTTTAATGGGAAAAAGCCTATTTTGTTTACTCTGCTAACATGAAATGTTAATGGAGATGATGATAATAATACACTTTGAATAAGTTATGTACGGATACATTTTGAATTGTAGAATGTGGCAATTATTCTGTTGCAACCAAGCTGAAATTACACAGTCTAATCAACAAATAAAACAAATGTAGTACCCATAAAATGGAAAATAGCTTTTTTTTCTTTTCCTTCTTGAGCTAGTTTAGTTTCTTCACTGTGAAGAAACCTATTTTCTCTATGATTAAGAGTTCTTACAGTGAGAACACCACAGGGACACTTAAACAACACCTATTTAAATGCCTAGATAACACAGAAAGAGATTTATCTCTTAAATTAGCAAGAGCAAACAAACTATGTGAAAATAAACTAGTCCAGGCATCACAAGCATGTGAAGAAAGGAGTGGGCTGATATTATTGAACATATCTCTATGAGAATGAATGTCAATGTACAATACTCCATTTACTGCTAAAGCACCTGCACATTTTCTAACGAGGTTAGACACAGGCATCTATGATGTTTATCGAACTGCACAGCTCTTTGTTCGTCTTAATCACGCATCCAGCTGTCCACTGTTGGCTATCAATTGAAACAAATCAACCGTGGCATCCAAGGCCAACAGCCCCTCTGCTCTCAACCATCCCTGTGCTCCTGTGCTGCAGAATAGCAGTCTGAAGGTCACAGAGACAGGTCCACGTGTAGACAGACCTTGTTCCTTCCACTTCGTTTACCTGCTCAGGTAATGCTGGCTGTGGGCTGCTGTAACCGTGGTGATGGACCCCTGCAAGTGCTCAAAGCCCGAGCTACTCTGACTGGCTGATTAGCATGCATGGATGGTCGCTGATTGGTCCTGTCAGTTCCTGGCATGAGTTCCTCCACACCCCTGCAGAAGACCCATCTGGCTAAATGCCCTCCCAATCCCGCTTGCGTCTGCCTGCCTGCCTCCCTGCTTGCTGCCTGCCTCCCAGCTTGCTGCCTGCCTCCCTGCTTGCTGCCTGCCTCCCTGCTTGCTGCCTGCAGACCTGCTTGCTGCCTGCAGACCTGCTTGCTGCCTGCCTCCCTGCTTTTTGCCTGTCTGTTGACCTGCCTGCTTGCTGCCTGCTGATTTCCACATGACTGAGTGTGTTCTGCAGGACTCCAAGCCCTTGTACAGTGTGTGCACAGTTTCCTCTGTCACCCATCGTCACTTCAGTTTAGACCACCCTATGCGCAGCTGTGCAGACACATCTCTGTTTTTAAAGCATTTGTGAAGCATCTGGGAGGGTATTCATTGTTGCCTCAGTAATTCCTTTGGCCTCTTTGCCTTGGGTCTGGTGTTTTTTCCTTGATTACTGAACCCTGACAACCTTACATGCTGATCTCTCTAGTCTCATCGTTGTTGGGTTTCATCAATACCCTGCTGTCAATAAGCCAGGACAGAGATCATGTCTACTGTAATATGTTTCATTGAGTGCTTGTCTTCTCTACAGGGCTCTTATCTGAGTCATTCTGTACTGCCTCGTCTCCCTTCCACTCCAGATAAAAAACAGCCTCTTCCAAGGTGTTTCATGATGCATTATGGAACTGTTGCCATGGCTACCCTGTCTGAAGGGGCTGCACACACAACAGAATGGGAAATGACAGGTTCAATATTTTACGTTTCAATGTAATTTTTTTCCTGATGATGTGACGTGGCCCTTCAGTTGATACTGCCAAAGATCAAGCCAAGATAAATGTCTGTAAAACTGCGTTTGAAGGGCTTTTTGTTTCTTGTTTGTGCTTCACACAGAGGTGAATTGAATGGTATTTTCCACCTCATTGGTTCTTTGTTGTTTCTCCCTGAAGAGATGACCTATATTATCAAGGATGGGAGATCAAAGCTGGCTGTTCCCTCAGTAATACCACACGTCTCCATTGCTTAGAGTCTATTGGGGGAGGTAGGAGGTAAGAGCTGGCCATACAGAACTGTCTGGCTGACGGCTACAGAACACTGTTGCAGTGAAAATCTGGGAAGACAAGCACTTTGTTGCAGCACTTAAAGTCTTTGTAGCCCAGGGGAATGTAAGAGACAAGGGGAGTTATGGATGTTCATATGGATCCTACCCGCAGAATGTTCTGATCTCCACATGTGCCTTGTCCTGATGAGCAAAGTAGCTCCAGCCCTGTTTGAATGTAGCCAGTGCAGCTTCGCCCCGTGGCCATCCAGCAGGAAGAAACAAGGTCACCTGTGGAGAGCACATCCCTGCAGGAACAAGTGTGCACCTGCTGCTCCCTACCCTACCCTGCTCTTCTCCTCCAGCCCTCGGAATGCCCCCCCACCACCACCCCCCCACCCCAGCTGGCAGCCTGACTGGAGCGCTCCTCCATCTTCTGGTCCTTATCGCTTTGTTCCATTTCCTGTGCTGTGGAGGATGTCAGAGACACATGGATTCTGAACATAGAAACGGAAAGTCTCAGAGACCCCAATATGTCTCAGTGACCTGCATCGGTTGCCCCTTGGTTATGCATCTCATTAAGACAAACACAAGCGGCAGATGGACCAAAGTAATCATTCATCAAAAGGACCTTCTTAGAACTAAATAAAAAGAGAAGGTTCTTTCATATATACGTTCAGCGCTTATGGTCCTTATAGGAACTGATTAAATACTGGTCTCGTTCTGGGTTACCCGTCTGGTGTACATCCCCTCAGCATTGTTTCTTTAGCTGCATTATTTGGATGTAGTTTGAACTCTACTCCCTATGAAACAGCACCTAGGCTAAGCATACAGCATTGCAGCACAGGAGCTGGCAATATAACTCAGACACCCTAATGAGCACAGTACAGTACTTTTACACATTTACATCTTTAGTTCTGATTTTGCAAACCTTTCAGTGTCAGTTTAGTATTTACATAGTACTCAGGCACAGAGATACATGGATATTCAATAATTGAGTTATCCACGTTCCTTTCTAAATGTTTAATTTATTGTCCCAGCATCTACACAGATCTCTAAATGCTCTTAGCACTGAGTGCTCCCTCCCAGAGATCTTTAAAAGAAATGGTGCTTTTATCTTTGGTCCTGCGACTTCCACAGCAATTACAGCTGTGGTTGCTTTCCTCCAGGGTTTGAACCCTTACAGAGGCAATCCACCAACTCCCTACATTCCCAATTACACAACCCCCTGAACCTGGGTAAGGAGAGCCCCAGCAGATCTGGAAGGCTGTAAGCTTCCAGATGGTGCCCCTTTATTTTCAGCCATTAAACAGAGGAAGGGATCTTGTTTCACAGTGCAAGTACCAAAAGAGCTGGAAGACAAAGCAAACTGAAACGTTTGCTAGTTTTATAACCATGCTGGGTTGAGAGAAAGACAAAAGACCCAGAGTGAGAGCAGAGAATGTTAGTGATAACCCTCCACGCAGGTTCTGACCTTCACCGAGTCTTCTTCTGGTATGGTATGTCCTCTGAACAGATAGCCACACTGCACTGGGACTGCACTGTGGACAGTCAGTGGTCGATCCATTGTGGATATGGATGGTGTGAGAATGGTGGGCGCACATCAGATGTCACCTCCACAGAATACCTTTTAAAGGTCCTGTCAGTCATGTGTGGATTCACCTGGGAACAGAGACGACCACACTGCAGTGTGTTCTCAAACACCCAGGACAGATATGAAACCCAATAGAAATCAAACATTTGCCATGTCACCACAATTGAAAATATATGTGTTGATCACGTTTGAGGCAAAATAGAAACGTACAAACATGTTCGCTCTACTATCTCTCTTTGTGTCGATTTCATTCGTAATCCCTATAGGGGGCAACTCCTATAATTCATCAACAGGCTCTAGGTGAGTTTAATTGCTTTTAGATGTCCTGATGATGAATGGTTAATTGTGGAAGAGAGTAAAGTCATTAAGACAAGCTGAGGATTGGGCATTAACCATGTGGTGTTTTTGTAAGAATCCTCTCCTCATTACACTACTGTACAGTCCTGTACTTTATCACGATACAATATTATACTATACTGTGCTATACGTCACTGTCTCACTTTCTGTCTGACACACATACTTTGGGTACAAGCCCAGTCATTGAAATAAAAGGTGACAGGAGCTAACCTGACAATTTCTTGTGTGCCCTACATGGTGCATGGAGGAATGAGTTTCACTTTCCCTCCTCTTCGATGTATCGGCTTAATTAAGTGGAACAGGCGCCAGGTAGCCTTTGCCATAGAGCACATTTGCAAATGTCAACCGTGAGACATGGGGGAGCACACGTCTAGTCCCACACCTCATTTGTAGGGTGGTGAAGTGAAACTAGACTTTGTTTGAATTAGAGATTAGACCCGGAGGAAGACACCGTCAGCACCTGTGGTAATTACAGAGCAGGATAGATTGAAATCAGTGACTGGAGAAGATATAACCACTTTAAAGATGTCCGGGGAACAGGAGATGCACATTGACTCAGGCCTTCCCAAGCTATACACTTATCAGTGGGATTGTATCTGAGGCTGAACATCACGTATAGAGCTAATGTTGGACCCTTCTGTCACATCTGTTGAGTGTCACTTTTGTTTGGGAAGCTGGAGCTTAAATCTGTATTGGAGGCTTGTTCAGTAGTGGGTTGGTAAATCCTGTTTGTTACACTATTGATTACAGAGAAGAAACGTCTTAAAACCTAATTTGCCGTTTATGCATACTATTGAATGAAGCGTAGTGTGTGAAATCTGGAGCTGCTGAACTTCTCCAACCAGTCATTTTATCATAAACAAGACACATTTCTGGGTCACAGCTTCACACTCAAACCTCTGGAGTATCAACACAAGCCTTTGTTATTCATGTTCTTCCTGCCCAATGTATCTCCATCTCCGAAGTTAGCACAAACACATTTAGACACATACTATATCTGGAACCTGTCAAATGTGAGAGCTCTAAACCTTTGTTATGAAGAATGACAGTGTTGTCTGAAAACCAGCCAGAGAGGAACTCATACTTGCATTTATGTTGCACTGTATATTGCCATTATCAGCAATGCTTTTAAATAAAATCGTTAATTTTTATATTTATTTTAATTTTAAATTGTTAAAGCTTTTCTGTTTTACATGTCACGTAGAACGACCTCTTAATCATTGCATGAGAGTCTGATTATGTCATGAAGCATTAAGAGGCAAACTTAAACCTCTCTGTCCAGATGCAACATGTGTCACTGCCCTTCAACCTCTAAACACATACTTTAATCCTGGTAAATTAATCTAAAGTTGCACAACCCAATTCAAGCAACTTGACTACAAAAGAACATTTCATAAAAAACGTTTTACAATCTTTTCATCATTTTGACAAATAGAATAGATTTTACAGTTGCCCAATTATCGACAATAGTTGCCCCGCCCCTTGTGGCCGGATATATTGTTAATCCTTGTTCAAATGATAATCACTCTTCCAGTTTGGTACCAAAGTGGCGCACCAAGGGGAAGCTCTCGAAGCCTTTTGACCACAAAGACGGTACATGCATTTAAAGATGGTTAATCTTCAGAAAGCTGTTTCTGGTAAGATTTGATCTAATGTCAGCGTTTTATTATAATGAATGTCTTTTAAAACTTACAGCGCAATAGTCTTGGTAATGTCGTTTGAATAGTCGTATTTCATTTAATCAACTGCAATGGTACGAAGGTAGACATCATTTAACCCATTCCAAATGGTGTGGTGTAATAAAATAGTCCATATAAATTATATTCATGATAGATAAACGAGTCCACAAATGTGGTGCGAATTTTTTTGAACTATATGCTCGATGCGTCTTTCAGTGAGGTCTGCGCTCCATGTCTTTTTAACCTAATCACTGTGCAGTGGGAAATTGTTGGTTTTTTTTCGGTGTGTAGTAATAATATTCAAGATAGATTTGAGTGAATAGTCCTTAAATTATTCTTTCGTGAATTTGGGTGCGATGTGGACTGTTGTGTAATGTGACTGAGGTAGGCGAAATGTTTGTGGAAGCTTTTTAATAAGCAAAAACTATATAAAAGGTCTAGTGCATTTATTGTTCCATTGTCTTCCGTTGCTTTTATATTGATTAATCCCAGACTCCACTTTCGCTTGTATTCAATTGTTTCTTTAGCGGTCAGAAAGTTATTCGCCTAAATAAATAAAATAAAAACAACAGGCTATGCAAAGATACCAGCCGCACAATTTAATGTAGGCAACATTCAGCATTTGGTAATTTTGTAGAAATAAAATAACTATGACGTACTGAAATAAGATGTCAATATGCATGTTAGATAGCTTAACTCTATTCTGAAGGTAACACCAAAAATAAAGTGGTCCAGGTTGTGTATTCTAGATCGTTTTACAAGTTTGCTTCTGGACTGCATCAGTTGAGATCCAGCTGTACCATTGACCTCAGAGCCACTGTCAACTGTCTCCTTGGCTCTGGGTCGCATAGAAAAAGAAACCCTACTTGATAACAATAACAATACATTAGTCACATAACTGAGTACAAAAGTATGCTTTTCTCAAGATTTTAAAAACATGTTGGTCTGCAATTTCTTTAAACTTTAATGCCAGAATTTATAGCATTACATCTCTCAGAACCTTGAACAGTGACCCTGAATGCAATGCTTTTTCCCATTAAAACCAAATAGATACGCCCACAGTTTCTCTCTTTAGTGCAGGTTGACTTTCCAAAGGTCCCAGAAGACATTTGAGTGCTTGTCTGATGTGACTGAATAGAATATAGTACAAACTGACAAGTGTAAAGAGTCCATAACTATCCATGTAAACATGTTGCAACAATAGTTTGATTCCAATGCATTTTGTTATCCAGACATATCACTGTAGAGCAGTCTGCCATTATATATTGAAAAAGTGACAACTTGGCAATCATACTATTCTGAAAAAGAGTGTTATAATTGGTGCTCAGAAATAATTTGTGAAATGACTTATTCATGAAACTAAGCCCTAAGTCATACATAATTAGGAGTGATTAGTCAAATTAAATACCTACCAGCACAGTCAGGTTAAATCATGCATGAGGCTATCTCTGTAATTAAGAAGTCGTATCCTCACATCAATCAATATTCACTCTGTGATTGGGACGTATCAGGAAATGGCTGCAATCACTGTAGGTCTTAAACCCTCCCCTGGATTTTCCTGTGCTGGAGACAAAAAAAAAACATGGGTCTAAAACATTTTTGATATTATTATGCATTTGGAGTTCAAGAGGGAAAAAGTAGGTAGAAGGAGAGAAACAGAGAGAAAATGCTGTCATAGTGCATTATAGTCCTGGACCCACAACTGAAAATAGATTAATGTCACTGTCTGTTCCCAACTGTCATATTCTTTATCTCATTTCATGAAGTAGCAGGATACCGAAAGGCAGCACTGACAGATGGGCATGATTTATTTTGTATTTTTTATCTATTAAATCAATTTACATTTCATGTCTGACCTTCTGAGAAGGTCACCTTCTCCATATTTAGCATCATTTCAGGATAACCCTTATTGTGTTTACTGTCTGTGTCTCAGGTTGAGTGACTGTTGTCCAGCCGCCACCATGATAGCCACGGGCGGCCTGCTGCGCATGAACAGGCGCCAGGACTCGATCCACTCCAAGAGCCGAGCAGAGAACAGGAGGAAGAGGAAAGCCAAGAAGAGGAAGAAAAACGATGTGGTGGTGGTGAAGGGCAAACTCAACCTGTGCTCTCCTGCAGGTCTGGTAGCTGCTGTGGGAGTTGTAGTTCTTCTAGTAGGGGTAGCCATGGCTGTGTTGGGTTACTGGCCCCACCATGACAACCAGGTGTATGACCAGAAGCTGAGGGAACAAACACATGGCAAGATAAGCTACTCTAAGAGCCCACCAACCACTTTGAATCGAATAAGCAATAAAACCACTTCAGAGCAGAGAGAGTTGGTAAACCAGAGCAATGATAACAGCAGTACTAAGCCTCCTTCTTCCTCTGGGTTCCTGAATGACTTCCTAGCCAACTACCTGTACTCAGACAATCTGAAAGTGTTCGGCCCTTTAGTGATGGGCATCGGCATCTTCTTCTTCATCTGCGCCAATGCAGTACTGCACGAAAACAGAGACAAAAAGACCAAAATCATCAACCTCAGAGACATCTACTCCACAGTCATTGATTTACATCACATACGGACAAAAGACTACTCACCGATCAATGGCTTGGTGAACTACTCGCAGACCTCCAGGGGTGTGGATATGACATCTGGCCTGTACAATACCAGCGCTACCCTGACACGGAGTTCCTGGCCATCAACAACATTGGGGCATCAGGGAGAATCGGGGATCAGCGAACTGTTTCGGCGGCCATCCTTAGCCTGCAGGCCACGCAGCTGGTCCCGAGACGTCCAGAGCTTCACGGAGACGGTCTATAGCATCTACAGAGACCACACCAGGAGCTCCGAGGAGACACCACAGCCCAGAGAGTGGGAGACCACCTCCATTGTCACTTCCTCCGTCAACGCTTTCACCCTCCCTGTCATCAAGCTTAACAACTGTGAGGTGGAGGAGGCTGAGAGGACGGATGCAGAGGAACACAGAGAGGAGACTGCTGCCATACACACTGGAACGGACGGTACCGGAGAGACACAGGCAAGCCCTGACCATAGCAGTAGCACCATCTCAGGCACCAAAAAGAAGGTTCTTTCGACGATGGACTTGCATCTTCCCCAGGAAAGCCAGAAGGTAGCTACCAGTGAACCCCGGGGGGTGCTGATGGCCCTGCCCCAAGGGGCCCAGATGCAACTGCTCCCTCCTTCCCCTGTTGCCAGGGCAATGGGGTCACGACTGTCACTCAACTCCCTGTCTGATCAACCCAGGTCTGCTCGGCGCTGCAGCCTCTCTGTGTCGGGCTGTCGCCAGGGCGATGGGGCTCGGCGGTTCAGCTGCCCCCGTCTGGAGCGTTCTAACAGTAAGGGGTACATCAAACTGACAGACCTGGGGGGAGAGTCTTTCGAGGCACCTGAAGTGGACACGTCCTCATTCGTCATGGACCAGGAAGTGGCAACAACAGCTGAAGAAGGTCAGGGTGCAGAGGTTGTAGTCACTCCCAGCGCTTCAGCAGAACAATAGACTGGGGGTCTTCTGACTGGAGGGTGTCTTCTTCTGAACTCTTAAAAGGTTTTCTTCTCCTTGTAGTTACACACCCCCACCTTTGTTTTCTCTTAGTGGTCACAAAGGAAAAAGAAGCAAGGAAAAGAAGCTGTTCCCAAACTATTGAGTCGCAGCCATGGAAATCAATATAGACACGTATGGCATTGTTGACTAGGAAAATCATCAACACAATTCAATATTAAGATGATAACTGTTCTATTTTTTAATTGTAGCAACAGCAATACTACCATAAATATTAGCTGTCAAATTAATTCTAGGGATGATTGAAAATATGCTTATTAACTTTTGTATGACGTTGGTTTACCTGTAGATTCAAACTATAGGTTTAGGTTGTAAAGTGAGTTGTCATAAAGTAACACATGATAGTGTAGCTATAACTGTGCCACAGAACATTTAAGTGTAGGTTGTTTCTCTAAATGTTAGGTGGAATTACCAGACATGGAATCTCAGGTAGAAAAGTTCTGTTTAGCAATGTGACCTTGAGAATAAGGTCTAACCTGTGCACACTTGTCTAAATATTAAGTAGTTGAATGACTGAATAAACTTAACTGTAACACTTCAGATTTAATATGATGTATTATCTTCTGTTGTCTGATACTACTGGTTTATATTAAGCAAATCATCAAACTCAGACAAAACGTGCCCTAAACAACGTCGAATGGTTCTGGCGACATAAATACTCTAATATTTCGTGCACATTTCAGTGACACTTTTGTGTTTTAAGTAACACTGCCATCTAATGGTCATACATACCAGTTTTTTCTTCTGGCAACCTCGGGGTGGCAGTCTCCCCTATTGGAACTAAGCTACGATGTGGAGTCACTACGTTTATGAGCACGTTTAACTAATGGGCGTATTTACAAACGCAGACCAATGAGAAACAACAGAGGCGGGTACATTCAGCCTCGGTAGAAGCTGCTATCGGGAGCAGGACGAAAGTGGAACTTCTCAGGTGGCAAGTTTCTGTGGAAATTCTTGTCCCTCATTGACGGTTTAGTTCGGTTTGGCATGTGACAGGTTTGTACGGGGATTTCTTTCGACGCTGTTAAGACAGGTAAAGTGCTATTTAGTGGGTCGTTCATATTCCTTTTAGTAGCCTACATAACAACTAAGCCTGTTACAAATGTGTTTAGTATTTTGTAGTCGTGCTGTGAATTAGATTATTTTAGAGGTAGCTTTAGCGGTGTTTTAGCGGTGTAGAGACCACTAAAACACCGCTAAATAACTAAGTTAGCCACGATACTCCAGCGAATTTAGACTATCCCAGGCAATGTGGCCTCTGTTTCTCAACAGTTCTCACATTGTCCACACACAGGTGGATGTTTAGCAGAAAAGTGGTCATTATTTGGTATTTTAAATTAGAAATATTAAGGAAAATAATCAATGTATGTCCTATGTTTTAATTCAGCGGAGAGACGTATTTATGAGAATATAAAATATGAATGAACATAATACATTTGTGTTTCATGTTGTCACTGACACGTTGGACACCGTGGTCCTTTTGAAAATGTTTGGACCTTGTCAACCGGCGTTCTTGGAAATTATTAATGGTGAGTACTTAAGCAGACAGTAAGAAAAACTGCAGTTATTGCTCTGAAGTACTGTTTCAGCATTATGAATCCATCAAACTGACAAGCTATTTGTCCAAGATGCAGACAGATCAGTCATTAGGGTAAAAAAAAGAAGGATGTGTTTCAGAGCGTAAAGTTGTTGCTCGTCAGTACTTGTCAAATTTCTTCACGTGAGCACATCACTTTCTCAAAGTGCTGAATCAGGCTGAAAGTTTCCCTCTCAAAAGCTCATTTGACTAGTCTGAAAGGGGGAAGCTCTGAGAGTGTGTGTGTTTCCTTTTGCTGATGGAGGACGATGGAAGAGGGGGTCAGTGAACTTGGTGCTGTCTCTACTCTTGTGTGTGTGTGTGTGTGTGTGTGTGTGTGTGTGTGTGTGTGTGTGTGTGTGTGTGCTACTAATGTCATTACAGTTTTGCTTTTAAGCAGCTGCTAATGCCAGCCTCAGTTAGCGCTGCCTGTGTTGCTTTGTTCCAGTGTATCTCGCCCTCTCACTATGAGTAGACCCACTGTTTAGTATTTTGTAAAGGGTTCATCAAGTTGAATGTACAGCTAAAGAACCAGTGTTCCTGACAACACCATGGAACTAGTTTATGGATGATAGGGGAGGGTAAAGGCCATATGAAGGAACATTTATTGCCTAATGGTAGTTGGGCCTTTTGTCATCATTGTGGCCTAGTATAAGCCCATAAAAAGAAACGGTTACAGATGCCAGTGATATAAAGTAAGTCCTAAATTGCGTATTCCAGACTACTGGAAGTATTTGAATAATGGGAATATGCAGGGATTTTGCATGGCCTGTTGTCAGTTTGCACATAAGAAAGCCACAGTGCTGGGACGGTTCTCTTACGTGGTCGGACCATGTGTGGGAGACACAGACTGGGGCTGAAGGTCAGAAGAGAGGCTCTGTAAACTACTGTCTCAATCATGATCTGAAGATAACGCTGCACAAAGGTTGAGCCAGAACGCCTCCATGGACGTTCTTAAGGACAAAGGGAAGGGGGGAGGAGTCCTAAGATACTCTCGTACATCATACCCACCACAACTGGTATTGCCATCAGAAACCTGCAGCGCAGACTTTCGACCCCTCGTCCAGCTTCCTGTGCCAGTTGTGCACTCCCCCCCCCCCCCCCCCCCCCCCCCCTCGCTGTGCATGACTAGTTTGGCTTGAACATGCACGTGATGATTGTGCGTAGGTTAGCAAAATCCTAATTTGTGGGTGAGATAACGGGTCTGGGCCAATCTTAGTGCGTTGAGTGATAAGTATGTTAGGATATGGTTATCTCGACTTTGCTGATCACTTGACCGGGGGTATGCTTTGCCTTATAAAGCCATGGTATTAGGGATGGCACCTCGCTTATCGAAGGTTATTTATAGTGGAGAGTAGGGAACTGGGGCTTTCTTTGAAGTTCTCTTGAAGTGTGCCATTGTGAGGTCCCTTTATTTCCTGCCATGAGCTATGTTGGACAAGTCTTTGATTTCTTTTAGCTTCACTTTGGATAGAACGACATTGTGTCTAGCATAATCCTCTGGAAAATATTATCTCTGGTGAACGTAGCACTTAGGAGGCTAAGAAATGCTCATGCACAGCGGAAGGCTAGTGTCATTTATGTGTGCTTATTTGTGACGCTACACATACTCCCATAGTCTCTAAACGCTTTTCTGTGTAATCGCAAGCACAAAAAGGGACACAATCCTTACCCTGGCGCTTTCCAAAGGTTAGAAATCCACATATTTATGAGGCGCAGTCAGGATAAGGTGTGCGGCAAATATGCTGGTCTTATCACATGAAGAACAAAAGATTCTGATAAATCACTAAATCCCCATTTAGTTTTTATTTTCATGGGCCACTTTTCTGTAGCCCAACTTTGTGGCTTCCACCTTATTGGGGTAAGGAACATTAGTCTACTACATGCGGAGAGAATCAGTCATTTGGCATGTGGTCTTGGCCTGCTCTCTGAACAGAGGCCCCTGAGAGTCCAGCTGTAGAAGAGGAAACAGTCAGCAGGCTACTGGGCTCAGACAGACCCATTGCCAAAGTAGAGCTTCATCAGATATTGAGTCTGGCTCCTATTATTTTCCAAGTGCTATCTCTGATACTGTGTGTATCAAAACTACTTCATGGAAGTTGTTTGCTGTTTGTGTACTTCTCTTCTAAGTCAATAGTCCCCCCCCTGCTCTTTGAAGTGCTTGCATAAACCTGAATTGATTTACTTGGGCAGTTTGCCTTTTGTCATTGAACTTCAAACGTGAATGTGGCATAATAAAATGCCAGATTGCTGTATACACTGGACTTCTTATGTTCTTAAAGTTATTGATTTGGGGAATAGGCTCTTTAATACTTTTCTTTGCTTTATATATTAATACAGATTATTATGTAGTTGTTATGTTGGTTGCTAGTGTTCTCAGTGTGTTATTGAGTCATTTGAACCCCGCCTGGCACCTGCCTATATATCATCATCGAGGTCAACTCAAGTTCACCTTTGATGTTTTGTTCGCTCAACCTAGGAAGTCCAACAAGTCAAGAGTGGCATAATATTTTCACATTTAAAATTGAATTGCAGTTACCATTACCCAAACCTGTGACCTATTGAGGTCAAATCAAATCTGGTTTCCCAAAGTCACACGAAGGTCAACTGTCATAGGAGTTTACTCCTGAGTCACACACGCTACAGGTCCGCAGGAGCAAGAAAAGATGAGACGCAGGAATCCAGAAATCACATGATGTCTGTCTGCTGTTAGTCATTGCGCTGACAGAGTTGTTCCATTCGGAGAGACACTCACAAGATCACAGTCCTACCTTCTCTAAGCTACGGAAACAACTGCACAAGCTGCCATGTCTAGGGCTGCTGATTGGGCACATTATTTCTTCTTCTCTTTTGCTATTCTAACAGGCATCTGTTGGCTGTTCTTCAGTTACAGTAGCTTTATCGTCAGTAATCGATGGCTGTCTCAAAATTCAATGTTCGCTCCAGCCTCAAGTTGCACTGTTACTTTACAGGAAGGCTTTATATTGGCATCATACGAATATTAATGTACACAGTGTAGTTCATGGATCATTTTCATAGAAGTTTGATCACGGCACATTAATTTGGTTTGACTGGATTGAGTTTGGCCTCATTAGTGTAGGTTGTAATTGTAGCCTCTATAGGTGATACCCATCACCCTCAATCGTGTCCCTTTACCTCCTCAGTGTGTGTGTGTGTGTAAATGCCAGTGACTCAAGGAGGAGTTATGTCAGAGCTTTGAGCTACGTAGAGCTGCCAAGAATTTGTCTGGAGGTGCAGACAGAGAGGCTATTTCTTATCTTAAAGACTGGACAGTCTCACTCCTACTTCCCATGTTTTAAGTTGGTGTGTTCCAGGGATAATCGCACACACTCTAGACCTGAGACAAGCAAGGTCTAAGACATAAAAACACCAGCCTTTTATAGATAGAATGAATGTTTGTTATGGGAATGTTCACCCACCCGACACTCAATTTATGTTCATATTGTGTGCAACTATTCTAGTGTATTGTGGTCAAGGTGTATTGTGTTCAAGGTTTGTATGGGGTTATTAGAGAAGAGCTTCATACGGTGTTATTGTCCAAGGGGAAAACTTGTATTTTGCTCTGGAAATTCTTAAACCTTCCAAAAGGGTAATACATTACCAACACTACACTTGCCTTGTGAGACTAGCTTTTTAACCTAAATGGTACTCTAGCTATTACAAGTCTCTATTTGAATATACTGAATATCCCACCATGATAAATTAAAGGGTTGTGTGCTTTCTGTCTGCCTGGATACATGTGTTCTTATATACTCTGTGGCATGAAAGCAATTAGATTGGATTAAAGTCAAAATTGACCAGGCTGTGCCAGAAAAGTAGGGTCAAATTCCCACTGGGAGGAGGAAGGCAAACCCCACAAATCCCTTGAGAGGGCAGCCCAAACACTAATTAAAAACATGTGTTCATATGTGTGTTTCTTTAGTATGTAGATGCATGTTTGTGTGTAGTGTGTCAGTGCGTGTTGGTGTTTGTGTCGTTGTGATGGGAGGGATATAGGATGAAGTGGTTGCCCCTAAATAGATAGCCTTACAGTGGGTTCAGGCACAGGAATGTGCTCCTGCCCACTGCAAGTCCTGGAGCACTCCACATGGAAGAACGTGGTGTGTATGTGAGTGACAGTGACAAGGGTGGGGGATACATTTAGTTATTTCAGTTTTGATTTTCTCTGTATAAGAGTTTGTCAGATTTATTGTTGTTGCTCCCACTCAATAATTTGATAATAATTTGCATATTAAAGTGATCCATATAATACACAGACTGATGGAGAAGTCACATGAATTGACTATGATTGCCCTGCTGGGCGGGGTGGCTAAAATAACGTACTGGCTGTCCTACTATCCCACAATGCTGCACTTAACAGCGTAACTAACAGTAGAGTGTGATAGGCTGGTCGAAAAGAGAACTGCAACCGAGCTCCACTTCTGACAGGAAATACTACACTACATATTTAGGCTACCACACGCATACCGATCTGAAGGAGAGGGCATTTCACCGGTAATAACATTATATATATTTTTGAAATATTCTAGTATGTAGGCTTTCTGAGAGAATGTCGTGCGTGTTGTCTAGCATGTCTGTTGCAGTGATTATTTGAAGACGGGGTCGTCTGATCACCCTCGGCCGGTGACAGATAATTGGCTTGAATACATTTTCTGCTTGTTTATTCAGTGATGCGGCGAAGTGAAATTGACATGCTAGATGATTCTTTGCATGTCAGCCATGGCTCATCGCGTGGGTCTTTTATCAAACCTTATTTGCGCAACATTGTAACGGTATGTAATAACATTTTGAGTCAAGTCTTCCATAAAATATTTGTCGCGGACTGACTGTAAATTGAAATGTCTTTGAACAGTTTGTGAAATCAACATCGCACTACAACGCTCTTAAAACTGTCGTTTTCGCCACAGTTGTAGACTGAATTGTGATATTCGAAATATGGTTTGTCATGGACGTCAAATGAATGACGTCAAACTAGCCTTGTGTTTTGGTTGCGTGTTGCTTCTCTTGAGCAAATTACATCAATGCAATTGCCAATAGGCCTACTAGGCAATTCAGTATTTATGATATTCTTTCTCTCTTTTTTTACCGTATGCTTACGGTACAGATACATTTTGTTTTTGATCTGCAGTGCGGTAGGCGTGGTTTAATGCATGTTATTTGTTCCTGTGTATCCTCACTCCACTGGCTTTTGTATCCTGTCTGTACTTCATCTTTAAAAATATGTTGGAAGCGGTCTGGTGTACAGTAATTCTACAGTAGGCCTACGACACATGCAAATAGTCCACAAGCCTGTTTTTAATTAACCGGACATATCTTAGGTCACTCCTCATATCTAGCTAAAGTTATCTAAAGTTATGTCTATCTATTGCACTG
Source organism: Hypomesus nipponensis (assembly GCF_054491055.1). NCBI lineage: Eukaryota > Metazoa > Chordata > Actinopteri > Osmeriformes > Osmeridae > Hypomesus > Hypomesus nipponensis. Next base: position 10,058,987 of record NC_140370.1, on the reverse strand, counting down.
TCCACGATAGTTATGACTAGGCTGGTACGTAGCATTGAGAGACTAGTTGGAGGTGCCATGTAACGTCATGCTGTGCGGCAGACATGACTGGGAATCGAGTCACAGCTGATTTAGTGATTAGCCATAGCTAAGCTCATAAGATGGTGTAAACCATCTGCACACTGTTAAATCCACGTCTCAGCCTCTATAAGCAGACATTAGCACTTCATTGGGTTTACAGTGTTTGGGGCTGATATTCGTCTTTATAAATGTATCTCCGATATGTGTCAGGTCACTGATGACTGCATGCTATAGGCTGATGTTGCAACAGACAAACACTCTGAAGTGGACAATCAGGACAATCCTGTTGAGATAATGGCAGGATGGACTGTGGACTGACTTGGGTGGAGTAGAGGCTTTTGAGGAACAGTAATTACGGGAATGTAAATGCCATTGAAGTCAGAGTCTTATTTGCATCTTATAGGTGAGTCTGTGTTTTTATCTCAGTTAGTTGGTAGTGTTCTGTTTTCCTTAATAGGGTGTAGGTATGAGACTGTGGGCTCAGAGGCCTGTCTCTACCAGCAGAGGTGCTTGTACAGAAGGCCCAAGCCAGCAATGATGTATCCTGTTACAGCACCTCCATGAGTGCCAGCTGTCCCCCCCCCCCCTCCAGCCCTGGCGAGGGGCCTCAGATGGGGCCGGGGGCCTCAGATGGGCCCGGGATGGCTCTGGTTGTGTCAGAAGTGGTCATGCAGTCATCTCTGTGTAACCCTCCTAAGCCCCTGGGGGTCGGGGAAGGGCAGTGGGGCCAGCTGTGGCACATTCTGGGGAATGGCACTCAGCACAGATGGCATCTCTTCCCCCCCCCCAGCCCCTGGCTCTCTGTGGGCAGGCCCTGATCCTGTGGTGTGCATTGCGATCATAAATGGGCCCGAACATCAGCCGAGAAATTCTGAGAACGGCCGGTGGTAATGTTGGGAGTGCAGCGGCAATATGTTCAGTGGGTGACTGTTGGGTAATTGAGCTTAATAGTCATCAAGTTATCACACGCTGACGTTGACCGTCATCAAACTCGGCTCATGGTTTGTATCTGGATTGTCTCTTCTCTTCTGACAATCAATATTCTCATCCTCTTTCCTCCTGTGACCTTTAGGGAAACCAGATTTGTATTGGTGCTATTCAAATGACACACATTTGAACACATTAGTGCAAGTAGCTGAGATTGCCTCTTTGCAGACTGCAGACACACGTGCACATGTTGGGTTAAGCTCCTCGCTTGGTCAAAGGCCTGCCCCACTGACTGGTATTAGGAGTGTCTGTGGAGCAAGGTAGCTGTTTGGATAGAAGGTGGCATTTTTTATAGAGGGCATCGGAACAAGGAACTCCCCATGGCGCTATGAACGCAGTATAATACTTCAGTTGTCCTCCTTCTGTTTTAATAGACTAGGATTTATTCTCAAAACCAAACTCATTGGTTTAGTTATGTCTTCACAGTATGTGAGACAGCATTTAGAATGGACAATGTTTGTGCCTGGCCATAGTGTTGGTGGCACAGAGGGCTAGTGTGGGCTGTTGTTTCACTCTGTGAGGAAGGCCTGTCTTGTCTCCATCGACAAGCTTCAGTACCAACAACAGAGTATTCTTGTTCCTATTTCAATGGTGCCAAGATGTTCCTGTTAGCCCCCCCCCCCCCCCCCCAACTGCCCCAGTCAGTAAAGAGCATCAGAGGTTAGTAAAGATGCGCCGTGTTTCTGCTTCAGTCTCTGACCTCGTAGTAGGTCTGCACTGCCCCACGTGCTGGTGAATGACTCATGAGGAGGACACTGAGAGGACTTGACAGGACCTTGCCTGAATCCCCCTCCCCCCAGCAGTGATTTACAACTTAACTACGTTCCGTTACTAGCATGACCTTGGATATGTTCTGGAGATTCTCCAAAACGGCAACAACATCACAGGGGCTCATGGCTGTCTGTAGGTTCATATCATTTCTAGATAAAGTCAGAATTATCTACAGAATTAAACCTCAATCCCTTTAGAACAAATAGCATTTGCTGTTCTTGTGTGGGCTTTGTTACTTGGCAAAGCATGATTTAGTCTGGCATAGCTTTTATTTAAAATGGATCAATTAAGCAATCCCATCCATAAGAGAACCAACCGTAGTCCTGCGTCACCTCTAGTTGGTGAACATGTGTTCCGTTAGGCAGTGATGCTATGTGACAGGGCAGTACGGCCCCCTCTCCCCAGGAGTGTACTGTAGGATCTGCATGGACACTGCTCCCAGAGGTGGCATCTTCTCTGGGGTCCTGGAGGCTGTTGTCTCTGCCACGGCAAACAGTCTGGAGCCCCCTCTCTGACCCACCCGCCCCAGGGTAAACACCACACTATAAATATCCCCTGTGCGAGGGAGAGGCCTAGACCAGAATGACAGGCATCCATACTACTAACCCAAGACACTCAACAGGGGCCCGCCGGTCTCCCCAGCTCCACTTCCCCAGGCTGGTTTGAAGGGGCCCCAGAGAGCAACAGGATCCTTCATCTCTGTTGGACCAATAGGCAGTTAGATGATTCCTTTCATTACCATGTTTTTCCACTTGAAGGATGTGTTTTTGCTGCGGTGGTCGATGGAAAAGGGGTTTGGTTAAAGTGTGCGTGTATCCATTTGAGTTTTAAACATAGGACAGCTTTGTATCTTTGAACAACTACGACTTCCACAGTTACTTATAAAAGGGGGGGATCATCCTAAACACAAAGTGGATTTGAGACCAGACCTTACAGCTCACTCTGTTTAGTCTCTGAACGCTTTTTGGACATGAGAAAGACCAGTGTTCAGGTTCATATGGCTATACTTCACAGTCTACTACTAAAGAGTTGTTTTTTGGGATTAGCATTACAAACGAGAGATTAGATGATGATACGAAGGACCCGTTTTGACCAGATAAGCTTTAGTCTTAATCCTTTCGATACCACTGAGCTAGTGAGGTAGAAGACAACAGAAGACTTTGCCCTTTTTGACAATAAACTATGGATGGCCCTGAGATTAGAAGTAAACCAGATGGAACTGGAAATGTGGAAGATGATGCATAGGAATATGTTTGTGCGTGTGTGTGTGTGTGTGTCTGTGTTACTCTGCATGCCATGCATAATGTAAATCCTGCTTTTGATGTCCTGATGGGTTCACATCTGTGAATCCAAGACTCCCTGAATGAGGTCGGTTGACTCATTTCATTCCTCCCCCCAGTGTGATCTGCCATGACGACTGAATCAGGTGCAGACTCCGACCCAAAGCAGTCGGAGAAGGAGAAAGGGAAGGAGAAAGGGCAGAGTGGACAGCCTTGTCAGGTGCCCCCAGCAGCCACATCCTCGCCACAGTCCTCGCCACTTCCACCTGCCGCCGGACACAGCACGCCTGTCAAGAAGGAGCAGGTGAACCACCACACACGCTTCTTTTCCATCCTCCTTCTTAAAGATGCAGTACGTGATCCCTGAAGGGGGATACGGAAGGGCTCGCGCTTAAAGATTGCCCCTTAGTGCCACGCAGTGCATCCGATGGACCTGGATTTTGAAAGTCACCCCGAGTCCCAAACAATGAGAGATGTCCTCCTCACCCCGGATTCTAGAGCTTTGTGGAAAGGGAGTGCCCAGCCAGACACATGAGCTGATTCGTTGCTGTGAATGTGGGGATTATAACTAGAGCCCATAGTGTCCCTGCTGCTCAGAAGATCCCCATGACGATGATTGCACTGGCTTTGTTGTCATGTTCTCTAAATATGAGCTCAAACGGGAAACCCAAAACAGTGTGTTTTCTCTCATTATGTGCAAAAAGGAAGTATGGAAATGGGTTGTTGGCCTGCAAGAGGAAATGGAGCATAAAATGATTGTGATGCATTGTGGGTTTGAGGTGAGGGAGGAGGGTGGGGGACAGCCTGGGAATGATGGATGGTTCTTTTCTCCACTGTGAGGGAGGTGCTATCAGGCGCAGAGCTGATGGAAACCATACCTGTTTTCTCTGAGACCTTAGCTGCACTTCTGCTTAGACCAAACCTTGATCCAGGCTTTTATGTAAGTCATACAAGCACAGTGGTGGTGTTCATAGGCTGACGGACCTAGCCAGCACAGGAACATCTATATTGAAATCAGTTCAAGGAAGGACTTCAAACGTCCTGGAGCCAAAGCACTTCACATAAAAACATCTAGAAGCAGTGCTTTGTTTTCAGTGAACTGGAAAATTGGATTTTCTCTTGAAGTCAAAATGGCGGTGTGCCTTTACAGTCAGGTCATGAAGTGGACTCAGTCTTGTGTAATGTGGGACTATTGTTTACCACCCATGTACTTTCAAATAACACCACACATGGACAATGACCGGTGTCACTTCCAATGAATACGTGCTCCATGTCTACTTGTTGCAGTGTCTCCATCAAGTTGGTTGTGCAGGATGTTCTCTGTGCTCTGAAAGCAGTCAGTGCCCTGACAGATGTTGTGGTTCCCTCAGGGGCAGATTGAGGAGGAGCAGGCATCCCACCAGTCGTCTACCAGTCGCCTGTCCAGGTCTCCTCTGAGGGGAGGGAAGAAGGTGAAGGTCATGCAGTGTAAGATCACCCTGCTGGACGGCTCCGACTACACCCTCACGGTGGAGGTGAGCCTGGGGGGGCACGCTCTCACGGGGTGGGGGGGATCATACAAACCTGTCTGTCTGTGTTTAACTAATCATGATTTGTGTTAAGGGATATCATTTCATGTTGGTTTGTTTGAAATTGATTTTTAAGGTGGTTTAGTTGAACAAAAGTTCATTCTGCGATACCGGTGTTTTGTTGAAGTTTTGTTTTGGTCAAGTTGAAGATTGAACAGTGACTCAGACCAGAATCCCTGCTAACCGGATTCCTCTCCACTCAGGGATTGGGTCCAGGGATTAGCTGGGTGTTTGAGTGGGACTGAGAAATAGAAGCACTTTGTGTGGAGGGAATAAGTGTCACACAATTAGTTTGTCGTTACGATTACAGGCCAGCTTGATCTCCCACTGTGACCAGTCAGGACTCGTAAGGACACAAGACCTGCTTAGTTTGCAAACTGGACACGGGGTCATGCCGACTGGTCATGTCCATCAGCATGGAGTTCCATGACTAGTGGACTGATGGAGTAGATGTTTCCCTGCTCCAACACACCTGATTCCAATGAATGTGGTTAGTCGGCACAGTGCTGCAGGTTCGGCCTCAGTATCCTGCTGTTGTGGCTGTAGTGTGGAGGAGGAAGAGAGCCCCCTGAGATATCCCTGGCCTGGCCATCTGCCTCCAGCCCTGCCCCTGCCCAGACACCCTGCTGCTCAGCCCTGAGCCACCAGGACTGGGGAGGGGGGGACTCCTTAGCTGACCTTGGGTCAGCATCTAGGTGTAACCTGAGCCCCCCTCATGCCAGGACCTCATCCTGTCCCAGGGAAACATGTACATTCGTTTTTGTTTTGTTTTTTACATCGGGCAGTTTTAAGAGCACCTAAACTGCCACTGTGGTACTGAAGCATCAACACATCCTGGTTGAAACTTGTGCATGTTCTCACAGCGGTCCTGTGGAGGTTAAACAAGAATCCTGAGGTAACCCGAGGGAGGGTTAGGCCTCCAATTAATTCCGATAAGAGTCCATACGTGGGGGAAAAGTGAAGTATTTCCTTGACTGTCTAGTTTCAACACTGTATACGCGACCCTCTCTCCCTGCAGGGAAAAAATGCTTTTGTAGCTATTCATCAGTCTGTGTGACATAAAACCCTCTCCCTGCCTCAGCCGGTATCTTCACCTCCTCCGGGCTTGATACTCAAGCTTGGTGGTTTTACTCTGCACCAAAAAAAATCCCTCTCAACATCCTAACAATGTTTGTGTATACCCTACCTCCCAGCTTCATTTGATTATTATCTTTTCATAGTTGGTGCTAATATCCTGTGTTCCTATTTCTGTTTGTTTACTCTCCCAGCGTCTCATAGAGCTCCATAAGCCTCTGTTAGTTTTTGGGATCCGCAGTACATTTACAATCATTTGGCAAGGAAGAGCAGCCCTCCCAGTATGGGCTCAGTCCCCGAGGCAGCATCACTGAGACAAGACTCTGCTAATTCTCCAGGAGATGCTCCTGCTGGATTAACTACTCTGCCTGCATGTCTTGATGGGCTTGTAAATCATACAAAAGCATGTCAGATCTACCCTGAATAATAAAGAGGTGTGTGTGTGTGCACACTTGTGTATTATGTGTGTTTGTGTGTGTGCCGGCTTGTCTGAGTCTGTCACACTCGGGGGAGATTAGGAGGCTGTGTGTTTGGGTGGAGGGGGGGCAGGGTGAGCTGGGGGGGGGGGGGGGGGGCTAGAGGATTTGTTCTCCTGAGGAGGGGGGAAGGAGGAGGAGGAGGGGGGACATGGTAACACCAACCTAAAAATAACCCCTCTGTGAAGCAATCCAAACTCGTCTCCAGAATGAACTCCAGCACAGGCCCTGCTTGGGAGCTGATGGGGCGGAAGCCAACCGCCACGCTGTGTATACATGACTCTCACTGCTCTATGGATCGATCCAAGCCTTTGAGCCCCACTGATGGTCATCGCTCACTAATGGCACGTGCCAAACACGGACTGAGAATCCCGTCAGTCTGCTCCTTCCACAGAGACCTCCAGCCATGTGACACTTGCCCTATGACCTCTTGTTAAGAAACTGTTTTGTTTGTTTGTTTGTTTTTGGTCTGCAGAAGCGAGCCAAGGGCCAGCTACTGTTTGACAAGATGTGCGACCATCTCAACCTGCTGGAGAAGGACTACTTTGGCATCACATACAGGGATGTGGAGAACCAGAAGGTACTGGAGGCAGAATTTGATGTGTGAATAGTAAACGGGCAAAATCCACTGTGTCACTCAATGATCAGTCAGACTTTGACTTTCTAAATCACAACTGTTTACAGTTTTCTCTCTTTTTATTTCTTGTTAAATAGGAGCAGTGATTAATTACTTTTTCTCTTGTCTTAGAATTGGTTGGATTCTGCCAAAGAGTTGAAGAAGCAGATCAGGGGTAAGTAAACCAATAGGGGCATCACAACACTAATTTATTTACGTACTTTCTCCATTTAGAAGAGTTATATTCTGATGTACCTTGTTGACTTCCAGCTGGCCCTTGGAACTTTGCCTTCAACGTGAAGTTCTACCCTCCAGACCCCGCCCAGTTGTCCGAGGACATTACTAGGTAAAGGTGGCCGACACATTTAGAACGGCTGAAATATGCAGCAAATTCCTGGCCGGCACATCGTGTGACGACAACATGGAGACTCCCTCCGTCTGTCTCTGTCTCACTCACATCCACACGAGCAAACACTCCCGTCTCTCTCGTTCTCACCCTCGGCAACAGACTTTCTCTCTCTTTCCCCCTCTTTCTTGCTCTCTCTCCTCTGTCTCGTTTTCTCTCATTCTTCTTCTCTCCATGTCTCTTTCTTATTTTCTCTGTCTCTCCCCCCCCCCACCCCACCCCCCCAGGTACTACCTGTGCCTGCAGCTGAGGGATGACGTGGTGTCGGGCCGTCTGCCCTGCTCCTTCGCCACCCACACGGTGCTGGGCGCCTACACCGCCCAGTCTGAGCTGGGGGACTCTGACCCCGAGGAGCTGGGCAGCGACTACATCAGCGAGCTGCGCTTTGCCCCCAACCAGACCAAGGAGCTGGAGGAGAGCGTCATGGAGCTGCACAAGAACCACAAGTCAGTCTCTCTCTCTCTGTCTCTCTCTCTGTCTCTGTCTCTCTCTCTCTCTCTCTCTCTCTCTCTCTCTCTCTCTCTCTCTCTCTCTCTCCAGAGCCTCTTCCTGTCTCCTCGTAGATCAGCTCTGTGAGTTATGGACTACATTGAATAGACCCTTGTAGTCTTTAGTGCTCCTGGTGTTGCAAGCACCGTGTTCCTGGGAGATGGGTCATGCAGGACCCTCATGTCTTCCTGCTCCAGTGTGTGATCAGCGTGTTTGTCTTCCTGTCCCCTCAGGGGGATGACACCAGCTGAAGCGGAAATGCGCTTCCTGGAGAATGCCAAGAAGCTGTCTATGTACGGCGTGGACCTCCACCACGCCAAGGTACACACACACACACACACACGTGTCGTCATCCTGCTTTAACAATAAACACTAGCTTGTGTGTTCATGTTTCGTAAACACCCAGCGAAGGTAAACTGGATTTGCTGTGTGTTGCCGTGTGCCAAACGAACCGCACTCTGTGGCGGCTTTGATGCTTGCCACAGCGCTGCTCGAAACATCCCCACCCGCTGCCACCTTAGTGTCACGCTTCACATGCCAGCATGCCCCCAGCCGAGGACAGCTCTTGATGTATCTGTGGGCCGGGCCGTGCGCCACGCTGGTGTGACTCTAATCCACGGGCGGAGGAGATCACGCACAGCGGTAGAGCGGCGGGGAGACGAGGAGCGACGGCAGCAGCTATCTGCTGTCAGCCGAGCAAATCCCAGACATCCCTCGCCTTGTGGGGGAATTAGAACGGCCGTTATCAGAGTGGCCCTGGGGACAAGTCAGACCCCTGCGGAGGGAGATGAGAGATCTTGGTGGAGTCCGTTAGGTCTGTGGTCACTGTGGTGCTGAGATGTGGACGTCCTTGGTCCCTGTCTGGAGCTGAATCAGATCATGCGTTGTGTTTTCTCTCCTCTCTCACTGAATGGCCTAGTTGGTAGGAAACCTGTTAGAGTGCTTGGCACCAGCCAGAGGGGAGGTAAGAGGCCGCATTCCATCCATGCACATCCATACTTGTAGATGCGTTTGTGTGTGTGTGTGTGTGTGTGTCTCCCTCTGCATGGTAGTGTGTTTCAGACCACTTGATCGACCTGCACAGGTTGCCACCCCACCCCCCCCCCCCCCACCTCTCGTTGGCTCAGTTCAATGGGCCATGTTCCCGCTTGCTTTCAGAGAAGAGCCTGTTGACCTCCGCTTCCTTCATCACGTCCCCCACACCCACCTGGGGGGGGGGGGCTGCTGCGGTGGTTGCTGTGCTCGCACGGCACCGCCTATCACCCCCCTCCTCCCCTCGCTCTGCTCATGTAGAATACCAAGCGCCTGATTCCATGTTCCATCTGCCTGCTTTACAACCTTGCCCTGTTTAAAGAAACCTGACTGCAAGGGTTAGGAACTAGGCACTGGACTGTATGGTAGACGAGACTATTGAGGTGTCCTGTTGAAAATGTTCCTGCTTGTGTTCCCCGGAGCAGTAGATGGAGGTGTTGATGCGAGCGTGTGTGTGTGTGTGTGTGTGTGTTGTCTAGGACTCTGAGGGTGTGGAGATCATGCTGGGGGTGTGTGCTAGCGGGCTGCTCATCTACAGAGACAGGCTGCGCATCAACAGGTTCGCCTGGCCCAAGGTCCTCAAGATCTCCTACAAGAGGAACAACTTCTACATCAAGATCCGGCCAGGAGAGGTGCGCATGAGGCCCGCTCACGGGAACGACCCCGGCTCTCCGAGGGAAGGGGGATATCATGTGCTCGTACGGACATACAGCATGTGCCTGTTTTGTGCTCTTCTGTGCAGTTTGAGCAGTTCGAGAGCACGATTGGTTTCAAGCTGCCTAATCACCGCGCCGCCAAGAGGCTGTGGAAGGTGTGTGTGGAGCACCACACGTTCTTCAGGTGAGCCGTCACAAGCCTCTCCGCTGGAACATGCAGTCCTGGCTGCAGCTCCTTCCTGGGCCCGTGGGGAATAGAGCCTCCCCCGCACACGTCTGGCCTGGCCTCATGTCTGCCTTTTGTTCTCCCCCCCCCCCCCCTCCTCTGGGGCAGGTTGGTGTCCCCTGAGGCTCCCTCGAAGAAGTTCCTGGGCCTGGGTTCAAAGTTCCGCTACAGCGGGAGAACGCAGGCCCAGACCCGCCGGGCCAGCTCTCAGATCATCCGACCTGCGCCTCTGTTTGAGCGCTCCTCCAGCAAGCGCTACACCATGTCCCGGAGCCTGGATGGAGGTATGACCCAGCCCACATCTCTGAGCTGGATGTGGACGACCGCACTGCAACACCCACATTCCCTCAGGTTCTAAAGCGGTGCTGAGGGAGACAGTGTGACTGTGTCCGTCTGCCCGCCGTCTCTGTGAAAAGGGTGGGACTAGTCTAGACGCTGGCTGAAGGTCACTCTGGGATGGGAGCCATCAAAGGTTAATGGTAGTGCTTTGGCAAGCTCAGATGATGCCGAATGTCCGCCTGTCCAACGGCATTGGCTCTAAATGCATCTCATTAATCACTTCCACTGAGACTCACTGACCCCCTGCTCGGCTGGGCTAATAGACAACTTTACCTAATGTAGTCCAGTGCTATTTGATTCATTATAGACACAACTGTGCAAAAAGACTTCCTTTCCTCCTTCAATAAACAATGATGCCACCTGTGCTTCGGAGGATACATTCAACCTTTTGGCCGTTTTTGCTCAGAAATGCAAATGAGTGCCTTGTTCCCATGCTCATTTACATAAGGCTCTTTCTTTTGAGACAAAGGAGCAGCTTTTCACCCCCTTTCCCAGAAAGCTGGCAAGCTGCTGTTTCTGCAGTAAACATGAGCTCAGATCAGACCGCAACAGTGACCATGATAACTTGGCACAACATCCAGAGGAAAAGTGACTGAATTGCTACTTTTAGAACACAAAGGAAAATAGCAGTACATTGAGGTTTTGGGAAAATGTGTCCCAACTTTGGACTGGTACTGTATATTTTCCCCTTTAGTGGGGGACTTTTTGCGGTGGACTCTGTTCTGACTTTCCCTCTGTTCTCCTCTCTAGAAGCATCTCTGCTTTAAGGTCACACTAAGGTCTTTAGCACTGTCTCGTTCCCCGTCTGCCCCCCGCCCCCCCCTCCAGCCCCCATCACAGAGAACCACGACACCCTCATGAAGGACGCCTCTGTCGACGGGCTGGGCAAGGCCGGCGCCAAGGGAGACCTGATCACCACGGTGACGCCCGAGAAGAAGGCGGAGGAGGAGCTGGCAGAGCAGGAGGAGGCCCAGGCCAACGGCACCGAGCCCCCGGAGCCCTCCACCCCCCTGCGACACGACAATAAGGTAACCCCGCCCCCCTCTCACCTCCCCGTCAGAGGAGCTGAGGTTGAGGGAGAACGTAGTGTTCTGACAGGTCTCCTGTCGTGCAGAACATTAGCCTGCGTAGCATCACATTAGTCAAGTGTTCATGAGCCGGAAAAACGGTGGAACTTTTATGTTTTGAGTGCCTGTGCTCGACAGAGTAAGGGCCTGTAACTGTCAGTTTGATCCTGGAGGTATCTCATGTGTGGAGAACACCAGACGGCTACAAGGTTTGTCTGGGTGTCCGGCGCCTATTTCCAGTGAACATTTGATTTACTTAAATACATAGATTTTCCGTAAAAAAATAAATACAAAAACGTTGTTTGACTGCTGTTCTAATATGAAAGATGGGCTGAGCTTACCCACTGCTTCAGAATAGACTTGACATGCTTTTTGTCTGGAGTACGCTTAACTAATTCGCTTTTCTTTTCTCGTCCTTCATCTGACCCTTACACTACACTCGTGTGTGCTCATGCGTTTTGGCCCCCCCCCCCGGTCCCCTCATCCACATCACGCTCCTCCCACCCCATCAGCGCTCCCCCTGTCTGTACTCCACCGACCCCCTCCGCTCCGAGCTCTCCCTCCCCTCCTCCCCCGTGTCGTCCACCAAAGTGCGCCGGCGGCGCAGGGAGAACTCGCGCAAGCGGGCGGCGTCGGTCAGCCCGGCCAAGAGCGGCGCGGGGTGCCGGCGGCGGCAGGCCCGCGCCGACCGCCGGGCGGCCCTGCTGGAGGAGCGAGCCCTGCTGCTGTCGGCCCGCAAGCAGAGGCTGGAGGGGGGCAAGGGCCGCGGCGGCGGCACCCTCTTCTCCTTCTCCCTGCACCTGCCCGACCTGGCCTCTTTCCTGGACGACGACGGCTACATCACCTTTCCCGACCTGTCGGAGCTGCGCTTCCTGCCGGAGAGCGTGCAGCACTTCCTGCCCATCAAGTCCCCCTCGCTCATCCCCTGCTTCCTCTTCATCTTCTTCTTCCTGCTCTCCACCTCCTTCTCCGTCCCCTACGCCCTCACCCTGTCCTTCCCCCTGGCTCTGTGTCTCTGCTACCTGGAGCCCAAGGCGGCCTCCCTGACGGCATCCATAGCCCAGGGCCTCCATGACCATGACAGTTCAGAGGAAGAGGAGGAGGTGTGTGTGTGTGTGTTCTTTGTTACTCTGGCCCGTTCTATAGTAGACCCACTGGGGTTACCTGACCACCTGACCTGGTTCAGACCACGTGACTGACTATGTCAGGGCTCCCCGCTTTCAAAACCTCATCATCGCCACTCGCTCATCCTTAGACGGCATCGTCACATCGACACCGCAGCGCTGAGATGCTCGTGCAAGTCCGGCCATCTCTCTCTGGTCTGCAGAGCGCAAGCTTGCTGTCCTCTCCATGTGGGTCGAGAGAGGGTTAGACACAAATCTATACGAATGTTTACGTAAGGGCAGCAGTCACACAGACCAGCCTTGGCGCTGCGTTATACCACCAACGAGGCATGGCCACGCCGCCACGGCGACCATCCATCAGTCCCGGAGATAGATAGCTCTGTGCCTAACCCCTCTCAGCTGTCATCTGTAGTCCATTTCCCGCCGTACAGTGTTAGCTGCATGAAGAAGCGTCACACACATTTTCCTCACTCCTTCGAGCCCGGAGTCTCTCTGCGTAGCGCCACGCCTCAAGCGAGGCCGTTGAAACATCGCCGTCAAAACTAAAAGGAGCATTGCAGTCGAGTGCTAGAGCTTTCAGCTGATAAATAGGAATGCAGCTGAGAGGAGTGCTTAGTCATGATTCCAGGCAGGCCTGTGTTCCAGGTAGAGAGGATGCCCCATACACAATGAAGTCCCACATATTGAGTTACAGTAATGCAGAGAGGCTGACTGCACAGCACTGCCCACCACATGCCTTGGATCATCTTGCACATGGATGGCGAAGAGGGGGGCCTGAAAGTCAGCTTACTGTTTCACCAGCATCATTAGCCCAGCCTGTGCTACCTGGAAAGACATGGAGCATCCAAAATGTGGAGGAGGCGAGAAGTCCAACTGATTTCACACTGCCTCGCTCTAATGTTTTAATTGAATTTTCGGTCCTTCGCTGAAGTAGCAAGGACAGCCTTGAAAACCTTTTTAAAGGTTCAAACTTCCTCTGAGTCTGTATGCTAATTCTGCTTGCTTCAGTCTTCTTTAGTTTTCTGCCTTTTTTCGCTCTGCCTTCTCTGTGTGACTGACCTATATTTTGAGTCTTTCGTTCGTGAGATGATCTGTACATTCCCATACTCCCCATCCGTGTTTGTGAAAAATCTGTGTTGAGGGCTGGTGTGCATCCGAGAGTTCACAAGATGGCTTCTCTTTCATTTCCTGCTTCCCGATGGGATGGTTTGTCTGTGGACCCAAACAGACGGACAGTGAGCAAACTGACTTTAACGTGGACGGGGAGACCACCGCCACAGAGGTTTGTAGAGATCTCTGGAGACGTGTCCAATCTCACACGCGTGAGCGGCACGTTGAAGCCGCCCTCTCTAGTGTTCCTCGCCTGTTTATAGAACAGCGGGAGTGTTTCCGATAGGGATGCTTGTGTCTACAGTGTATACAGGGCTGCACTATTTTTGGCATGCATTGATAATCATACCCATGAGTGATATCTGATAGGAATCTAGATTCTGCACTGTGTAATCTCTGTAGCCTCCCTCTAACATCCTTCTCTCTGCCCTGCCCTCACACACTGTCTCTCCTTCTACCTGCCCCCCCCCCCCTCCTAATTGCTGTCCCCCTTTCCCCGTACATGTCTCACCCCCCCCCCCCCCCTCTCTCTCTCTGCTGTCAGTCGGAGCCAGAGGAGGACTCTGAGATGAGGACTCAGGTACTCCAGGCTCCATTCTCTGTCCAGCTCTGTGCATACCAGCACCTAGTCTGTAGGTCCTAGTGCACCGAGCTGCCACTGTAGATGCTCACCCTGTGCTTCTGCCACTGCTGCCACTGCCATCGCCCACTTGTCGTCACCTCTCCTTTTGACATTTTGAGTTAACCCTCGAGTTAACTGTTCAGACCGGCGCCAAAACGTCACAGATGTACCCTTTTTGTTGATTTTTGTTGTCGTGATTTTTTAATTATTTTTTTATTTTATTATTGGTGCAGTCCCATTCATGTTCTGTTGCTGCGCCGCATTTCTGTCATGTTGAGGACCCTTCAGGAGGGGAGACCTGGTCACGGTGTCTGAGGTGGGGACGCCGTCACGGGGACCCTCCTGAAGAGTCGCCTGGAACCATGGTCTCATCCACAGGACAAAACTCCCTACCTCTCTCCACATAAAGCTTCAACAATCTTGTCAAATGCCCCTTTGAATCTCTTGTCTCTCCCCTTGTCTGTCCAGTATAGTTTCATAAGGCGAGTAAAGGGGGAGAACGTTTTTATCAAGCATAGTAACCTGATGTTGGAGGTTGGTACAAAGACCCAAGTGCATGATGCCAGTATGCATGGAGGGACTTTGGTGTGAAGAGTCCTTAGCTGGAGATCACATGAAGCCTGACTTTGTTAGCACTTAGTTTATTCTTGACAGTTACGTCAGTGTGACAACATCTACTAATGTAATAGCAGTACTCACTGTTTCAACTTGACTTTGCCCTGAGAGCCACTTTTGTGAAATAATACAATAACAACAGATTATTGGATTACTGTGACGGTTTCACGAATCTTTGAATCCTGAGGAGAAGTGGGAGTGTTGTACTAAACTCATTAAGCTATGCACGAAGCTTTACGTTTTCATTCCAGTCAGCTGGACTTAAATGTATTTGGAGCATTTAAGTACCTGCTACTATCTGTTATCTGTTCAAAACACCAAACACATTATTTTCTTGGACATGGACAAACGCATTGGCTTATGATTTCCGCCGACACCGCCGGACACCTCAAATTCCATGTGTCCTGATTGGCTGGTCCCTCAGGACGCGGAGCCCCCGGAGGAGCTGGTGAAACACCAGAGCAACATCAGCGAGCTGAAGCGCTCCTTCCTGGAGACGGGCAGCAGCGCCCCCGGGATGACCGAGTGGGAGAAGAGGCTGTCCTCGTCCCCAGCCCACTCCCCCAGGACGGACGAGGCCCCCATGATCGAACCCCTCCTCAGCCAGGATGTAAGCTGGAGGGCAGACTAGCAGCATGGTTAGCACTGTGGGGATGCACGACCTGGAGACCAGACCTGCCACACATGCTAGGACACGTCACAATCCAGGATAAGAGTAGAACATAGACCAATATTGCAGGTTTCAGGACACATTTATATGTTTATTATTTTCATCCAAGTTTTGTATATTTTTGCTTTGAATTAAACATATATGTATAGGAGAGTACATTTTGTATTTTTGTATGTTAAACTGCATGCTCTGTATTTTACAATGTGTGTTCTGTATTTATTTTTTTATTTTAAAATGTAGTTGACTAATCATTTGGTTTGAAATAAAATATGGGTGTGTGCTTTCTTAAAATGTCTCTTTGTTTTGCGGCAAACACTACTCATGTGTTTTGCATGACCTTAACTCGTGTTCTGCATGACTTGTCAACTGGGTGGTCAACACATCTGACTGTGTTCTTGTCCTCTGCAGGATAACGAGCAGGTACCTGAGGGGGAGCAGGAGAAGCAGGTGGTAGCAGCCGGGGCCTCTGAGGTAAGGCCCCTCCCCCTTTACATGTGTGCTCACTCTTTCAAAGTTCTGTGTGTGTGTGTCTCTCTCTCTCTTTGTCTCTGTGTTTGTGGTTCCTCCCTGGTCGTGACATCAAAGGGTTGATCCCTATGAAGACTGCAGACGATGCATGTTAAGGGACATGTGTAGACGGGCGTTCTCCACCATGCTAAGCCCTAAAGAGAACACGGCTCTGATCCATGAGGGTTGTTGTGTAAACTTGTGTCGGCTGTGTCCTTCACCTCCGCCATTTCACATGTACACTACACCAGTTCACATGTACACTACACCAGTTCACATGTACACTACACCAGTTCACATGTACACTACACCAGTTCACATGTACACTACACCAGTTCCTGGATGGGGAGCAGCCATTTCACATGTACACTACACCAGTTCCTGGATGGGGAGCAGCCATTTCACATGTACACTACAGCAGTTCACATGTACACTACACCAGTTCACATGTACACTACACACCAGTTTCTGAATGGGGAGCAGCCATTTCACATGTACACTACACCAGTTCCTGGATGGGGAGCAGCCATTTTGAGATCACAAATCGAATGAGAGTCGAGTTAACTGGCCAAATTAAATTCCCCCCATACAGAGGTGTTCTTTTCAGGTTATTTTTAAGCGAGGTGAGACCTAGCCCTCTCACAGCTTGCATTGTTTCCTCAGACATGTCTCGTTAAGAATTGGCGTTCCATTTATTAAAACCAGATGTGTCTAGCAAACTAGATGTGCTGTATCTGTCGAGGTCACCTGCTCTGTTGTGTTGAAGCATTAGACCTTGCTCTGTCTGCCTGTGTGTTTAACTCTGAGCAAGTCCCAGTAAGCGGTGTCTTCCAGACTGCAGACAAAGGTGTGGCAGAAGGCCGTGTAGAGGCTGCCGCGCTGGGGGGGGATCTGTCGGCCACATTGGAGGACGTCCGAGGCAGCTTGTCCTCGGAGCACGAGGAGAGGAGCCCGGAGCCCCAGGAAGAGGTGAAGATCAGCCCGGGGTCTGTCAGACAGGAGGTCACCCAGGCCATCAGCACCAAGAGAGGAACCCTCATCATCCTGAAAGAGCTGGGATCTGAAGAGCAGGGGGACAGTGACGGCACCTACATGGAGATAGACAGGGGGGACAGTGACGGCACCTACATGGAGATTGATGGCGTGAACGGATATCGTCCTGCTCCCGACGAGGCTCGAGGGAACCAGATGGATTCTCTTCCCCTCAAAGAGAACGAGTCCCAGAGGACCTTGGAAGAAGATGAAGCTAGCGAGAGAGAATCTCTGACCACCTGTATTGAGGTCAACGACGAGACGGAGGCTCCCTTCAGCGCCAAGCAGGTCGAGACCGACGTCATGGAGAGCATTACATCTCCTAAGAAGGCCATGGCTCCGTGGTTGTCTGAGATCATAGAAACGGAAGAAGTAACCATGGTCACCAAGCGCTCCTATGAGGAAGTGAAAGAGCTGAGCACCTCCGAAGGGGAGCTGGGGAAAGGCCGGATTGAGCAATCCCAGCTGAGCCTCACCGCAACTTGCTCTGTAACTGAATCGTCAGCAGCCTCTTTAGCAGTGGTACCGTATGAACATCCACTATAGCTGCTGCTCCCTCACCCATCCCCCGCCTCCCACATGCCTAGCTCCACCTACCTGCCCCAGCAGTGCTCCAACCAGTTTAACCGCAAAGTAACTACCGCCCTAACCACTGCACGGCTGTGGTGCCAAGCAAACAATTATCATCTTTTGACCTGGCAACCTCAAGGTTTCCGTTGCTCCTAAACTGCTTTGCTTGTTGTTGTTGTTTTGTTTTTTTTAACAACTGCTTCGATTTTCTTTTGTGGTTGGGAGGCTGTGCAAGTCAACAGGGGGGGGGGGGGGGGGGGGTATTTTTTTCTGTTTTGACAGTTGGACTTAACACCATTTTTGCCAGCTGTGTTATCAGTCCCCAAGCAGTGAGTTCACCCCCTGGCCCCATGCCACAGCTCCGCCCCCCCCATCCCACACTCCCTCCTCAGCTCCCTGCTGGCTTCTCCTGCAGCCCCTGAGCAGCACAAACATTGTATGGGTCTCATGTAAGAGAGTCGGGCTTCTGGAACGGCTGTGTGTTCCAGCACAGGCGTGCGATGCCCTTTTGTCGCCGCTCATCACGATTGAACGATTCCAAGCAAGACTTTACACAATGTCATGACCATACAATAGTTTCGCTTTCCTCCTCCTCCTAAATATTCCCAACTAAAGCAATCCTCTTTTCCTTTCTTTCTGTGTGTTTTTTCTGTGTTTGCTTTTTGGAATTGTGACTGTCCCCTCTCTTTCTCTCTGTCCACCTGTCTGTGTTCCCTCTGTTCCTCCCTCCCTCCTTCAGTCTCCACTTGGATGGGCCTCCTCCTCTCTGAGTCCCATCTCACACAAGGTGACCCCTCTCATCTGGTTGTTATAGACACAGTCTCAGCAGTCATTTCTGTTCAGTCACATTAGAATGTTTCAAACGGCTCCATTGTCTGTTCCACTGCACACGGGTGCTTGTGTGATTTGCAATCCTTTTTCGTAACGGGTGTTACTCAAACTGTCTGTTGAATACCTCCACTGTGCTGCGCCGACTGCACTGTAAAGTGACTCTCTTGTCTTTCACAGACGGAGGAGGGTGTAGCCGAGGCGACCGAGGCAGAACCGGCGGAGTCGTCAGGGGCTACGGTGAATATTCCCTCAGTAGAAGCTGCAGAGGCAGGGCCAGCACATGCTGCAGAGCAGCTCCTTCCTGTGGAGCCCACTGTCAGCACACACACTGAGCCAGACCACCCAGCAGGGGCAGGGGTTACATTGATACCACCAGACTCCAACACAGCAGCAGCTGTCAGTGAAAGCCCCTCAGAGCCACCAGGTAGTCCTGCTGATATTGAGGCCTTTGAAGACAGAAGAGAGAGGCCTTCCACTCTGGAGGCAAGTCTGCCTGAAGAAACAGAGGCAGGTCTGTGTGAGGGACCAGAGGCAGGTTTACCAGAGGCAGGTCTGTGTGAGGGACCAGAGGCAGGTTTACCAGAGGCAGGTCTGTGTGAGGGACCAGAGGCAGGTTTACCAGAGGCAGGTCTGTGTGAGGGACCAGAGGCAGGTTTAGCAGAGGCAGGTTTAGCAGAGGCAGGTTTAGCAGAGGCAGGTTTAGCAGAGGCAGGTTTAGCAGAGGCAGGTTTAGCAGAGGCAGGTTTAGCAGAGGCAGGTTTAGCAGAGGCAGGTTTAGCAGAGGCAGGTCTGTGTGAGGGACCAGGGGCAGGGGGGGAGTCACAGATGCCAGAATGTAAGGAAAGCTTCAGCCAATCAGAGAGTTGTGCAGATATAGCCTTTCTGCAGACAGAGTCTACTACACCAGCCTCCACAACATGGGTGGAGGACGACGATGATGATGATGATGGGGTTGGAGAAGAAATAGAGGAGCAGGAGGTTGAAAGGGAGGATGGTACATGGAGAGGGGTGGAGGAAGAGATTGAAGCGGTCAGCGTGTCGAACCCAAGAGAACCATTCAAGTATGAGCTGTCAGCAGAGGAAGAGGGAGGTCGCAGTGAAGAAAAAGTAGACCATTGTGAAATGTTTCTGGAAGACCCAGGAAATGATGTGGCTGCCATAAATCCTCTGGTCCTGACCCCTGAGAAGAAGGTGAAGTTCTCAGAGGTAGACCGTGTTATGGAGTGTCCCATGGATGAAGAGGAGGAGGAGGAGAATGATGAGAAGTCTGACGAAGGCTCAGAAGAAGCTGTGGAAAGCCACGACGGTGACATGGAGAGCTGTGCAGATGTGGAGGCCCCCACAGATGTTCACCATGACACGGGCTCGGAAGGTTCCGTGGAGGTGGAAGATGACATGGAGGGGGTGAGGAAGGAGAAGAGCAGAGACAGCCAGGAGGCCGAAGGACCTACTGAGGACCAGACCAGTGATACGGAGCTCTCTGGGGCATTCGACCAGTCCAGCTCTAAAGAGACAGAGGAGAAAGAGAAAAGTCAGAATGAAGAAGATGAGCAGAATGAAGAATGGAATGATGACGAGGACGTTGGGGAGGACTACGGGAAATCCCCCGCACGTGAAATAGATCAGACTGAGGACCTAGGAGCCCCTAGCACACACGCACCTCCAGCCATGCCTCTGTCTGAGGTAACCCCACCCCATCCCGGTGGCCCCAGACTGGGCCCTAACCCCACCGCTGCCCCCTCCCTCTGGCTGGCACAATCTGCCGCTATTAATCAAGGGCAACACAGAGCATGGACCTCCATCTCCACTTTCTTACTACACTGATGAATGGAGTTGATCAGGGAATGTATGAACTGGCACACACCTGACAGGAGCCATGTGATTTGCATTTGCCGTGTCGTATCCACTATATTTCCACTCGGTATCCACTTTTCACTGAATAGCGTTTTCTGATGCATGTCTGCATGACATTTTAGCGAGCAGTTACTCTCTCTACCAGCATGCAGCACGTATTTGGTGAACTTGATCAGAATGACGTTGGTGTTTTGAGTTAAAAGATTCGCTAAACTGTGATAAATGGGTTTGAACAGAGCACACACGAGCACAAACTCCCCAGAGACTGAACACCTAGATCTATGTGAGTGTGGATATGTGGCCCCATGCTGTCGTCCTGCCTGACGGTGTTCTCTGGCCCCTGGCTGCCCGTGTCCCCAGGAGTCTGAGGCTGTCCTGCAGGAGGAGCTGTCCTCCAAGGAGGCGCCTGTGGTCCACACCGAGACCAAAACCATCACGTACGAATCCTCCCAGGTACGTAGGCACTCGGGTCTGAAGAGAGGGCTCGAGGAGGGAGCCATGGGCCCCGGCCCGGTTTGTACAGCTCAGCCGGTGACGTTGAAGCTCACGGGACGCTTGTGTTAATGTCCACAGGCCGACACCAACGGCGACGCCGACCCGGGGGTTTTGATGAGCGCTCAAACCATCACCTCGGAAACGACCAGCACCACGACGACCACGCACATCACTAAGGTCAGGGGGGGGGGGTCGTCGGGTCGCCCTTCAGACCTCAGAGGGGGTTTTAGTCTGCCAGACGCGTGCGTTCCCAGGCCTGCTGCGGTCATAACAGAGACTTGTGCCCGTCTCCCACTGAGCAGACGGTGAAAGGGGGCGTGTCGGAGACGAGGATCGAGAAACGGATCGTCATCACGGGAGACACAGACATCGACCATGATCAGGTCTCTTAGTCTCTCTCTTTCTTCCTCAGCGCACCGCACTACATTCCCGTGCTTTTACTCCTGTGCTTCATTTCTTCTGTCAGTGATTTTGTAGAACAGATGATAATTGCCGATGTCTCCCCAAACTCCTAACCACGCTCTCTCTGTCAGTGATCCAGCTTCACCCCAAAATGTTTTGATGAATGAATCTTTTAACATGTGACGTGACTTAACCTGAATTGTCCAGTTGATATAACCAGTAGAAGCTTTTGGCACAAACACTGACATCCGTCCCTCCTCCCTCCCTCCCTCCCCTCTCTGTCTCCACCTGGTGGCGTCTCATGGTGTTGCGTCTGTGTTGTGGCTCTAGGCTCTGGCTCAGGCCATAAAAGAAGCCAAAGAGCAGCACCCTGACATGTCAGTGACCAAAGTAGTGGTACATAAAGAGACAGAAATCACGCCCGAGGAGGGGGAGGACTGACCCAGGTAAGGAAAGGATCTCATGCAGCGCCGGTCCGGTTTGGGCTGGGTTTGGCGTGGCCTGGTTTGGGGTCAGCTGGGCTTGCGAGCTGGTCTTCATTTCGGGCATGCGGCTGCTCCTCCATCAACACTCCTCCTCACTAGCACAGAGCGCCGCTTCTGAGGCACTAACAGGAAATGCACTTCAATGCCGCCGTCACCCATCTCCTCTATCCTGCCTGGCTGATACCATATTAGTTTTTGTTTCTGTTACAGTAACCAAGTGCACAGTACAACTCCACTGTAACTCAGGCTGATGAAGCTCCACTCCTCCCAGGTCACCCATGTGATTGTATGAGACTGAGCCACATTCAAGCACAAAAGCCATTTGTCTGCAACCCTCCCTTCTCCCGCTAAGGCTGCAAGTCTGAGGCCTACTAACTCATCTGTGCACTGATCACTGACCTACATACACAGGACTAGATGTGCTCTACACTGGAGATCTGTCCATTATGTCTGACCCGCTGATTGGAATAGAATACTTAACAATCCAAACATGCAAATAATTTGAAGAAGAAAAAAAAGCTGTCTGCAGTTCCAGTATCTTCTTCCCCCTGTGTTTGAGTCAGTCCAGTTGAGCACATCCAGTCTACTGTGTGTAGTTCAGAGATTCATCGTCTGCTCTGGTTGCAGCATTGCCAACTTGGGTTTCAGGTTTGTCTTGATTGATTGGCAAGCAGGAGCTGTGCGATGGAGCCTCATTCCACCCCATCAACATTCCTCCTTCTTTCGGATATCTTTTAACCCCTCGGATATTTTCTTTGTGCATCTCTTCATTGGACGTTTTCTCATTATTTATCTTTTTTGTATTGCTTTCTAACTTATTTCATCAGATTCAGACTTAAATAACCTGATTGGACCCAAGTTTGTGTGTGTGGGGGGGGGGGTGTTGGGGGTGAGCTTATGTGACTCACCAGAAGGGAATGACTGTGGGTTTGCCTTCAGCCCGCTGTGCTGTGCTGTGCTGTGCTGTGCTGTGCTGTGCTGTGCTGTGCTGTGCTGTGCTGTGCTGTGCTGTGCTGTGCTGTGCTGTGCTGTGTTCTGCTGTGAGTCTGCCTGTCAAAAGGAGGGTGTAATGTTGCCATATTGTTAACCTTTCTAATGTGTGTATTGTGGGATGCCTGGCTCTCAACAATACATATAATGTGTCTATGGCATGGGTTGTCTCCTGTTGTTATGATATAAATCTAATGTAACTAAAACACTCCATTTCCTGTATTCCAGGAATAAACCTGAGGACTGTTTTCTATCACCTGCCAAGACTCAACCTCCCAACATGCAACGCCCACATCATGCACTACATTACTGTGCTGGGACATGGAAACTTAGATGCCTCTTCCTTCCATCTCTGCTCTCAATCAGTCCCCTCCGTCACTGGCAAATGCATATTGCATGAGACAGACACAATTGTGCATTATTCAAGAATGACAAGATAAAACATATACAACTGTTCAAATACACCGGTTCTTGATCCATCTGCACGCTGACTGTGCAACAGGCAAAAGTATTATTTCACTGCCTTTAGAATTTGATAAATAGGCTATTGCGTATTATGATAATTATTGTAGCATCATTTTATTTATGAAATAAAGCCATCACTCAAATAAAGTGCTGTAGGTTGTACATGTTAAAGCGCACAGTTATATAACCTTGCCCTGTAAGTGCCAACTTCATACCAATAAGCATCTCCTCACTGCCTCAGTGATTTTCAGTAATATGGGCCGTAACCAAATCAAGCTTTACAAATTCATCATGATCATGAATTGTATAAAGCCTACATAGCTGTACTTTCCTAGACAAAGGCTAATTATATCTTTAACAAATAGTTGAATGCCTTTTAATTTTTTTTCCTCCTTACCAAATGATTCCACCCTAATACAGAATTTGAGGCTGGGAGATACTATGTCTGTTTACTCTGAAATACAGAAAAACGTTTTCATTTTAGGAAGGTTCTGTTTGTTAAGTTACAAGCAAGCCTTTGATTGGTGTTGGTTCTGGTTGTATTCATGTCTGGACCAGAGCTACCAGTACTCTGTAAGCAGGCCAAAGACTCAGACTGGACAACTGTGTACTGGTGGATGCAAAAGCCAACAGTTCATCAGATATCTGACCCTCATCTGTGTTCCACTATCAAATGAGTTTCATTCATGTACAGTGGTTTCCTCAACAGTTAAATAAAAGCGGCATAGCCTATGCATTTATTGTGGTTTGTTTAGTCTTGTTTTTGAATAAACGATGGATTATATTATTCAATATCTTCATTGTGAGAGTTTAAATATTAAACGCGAGGGGGGGAGGTCTGTTCAATTCTGACAGTGAATAGCTGTGTAAACCTAAATTAAAACTTTTAATTATATTAGCTACGAGCGTTAATAATGAGGAAGTACACTTAATATTCACAACAGTTAAAGCTGGTCTCTGGAGGTCATATAAAAGGACATTGTTGTTAGAGGGATCATGTTGCGAAAAAGCCCCAATGCTATAGGTGGCAGCAATACAACAACAGCGTTTCCTCTTGAGCTCCACAGTCACAACAACTGAAGGAAGAGGAAGAGCGACATCCTGGATCGTCGTCGACTGCCTTGCGTGACAACACCAGGATCGCCTTCAAGCTTTGGGAATCGCCTTTTTCTCGACAATATATTGTTTTATAAGGGGAAAGTAAATACCTCACTACGTTGTATGGTTCGTAATTGTGGTGGGTTATTTTCTGATTCCCGACGTGGATAAAGTCACGGAAACATGCTAATGGAGCTTTGCTGAGCAAAATGGCTGGGCGCAGTGAAATGTGAAACATTATAAGGTTATCCTCATACACGAAACAACTCGCACGCAACGAGATCAAGCAAGTGATTGCTTCTTTCGTTTTGAACCTCACCTTCATCTCAGCATAGTAGTGAGTTGAGTAATGTTTTATCTCTTTTGCAACTGCGTTTTGTCAAGATATTCGGTATTTTTCAAGGGTTTTCTGCATGACTGATTCGGCCACTTTTGTTGTTTACTGGCAGTGATTTTCGACGTTGAACCTCCGTCAACAGTCAAATTAACAACCCAGAGTTTGTATACCATTCCTGGGTGGCCTCTGCTGTCGTGTTTACTTGTCTTGATTCGATGTCGCATACTACGTAATCTGTTCAGATAATCATCAAGATATTCAGTCTTTACCGTAGTTGGGTCAAAACTTGACACGATTGGAGTTTTCTGGACACAATAACGTGGTTAACGTCATATTACAAGGAACAAAGTTTACTGTTACGGATTATATTAGTATCGCGAATCGACCAGAACCATGTCAGAATTACTGAAATACATTGATTATGACCACAAAAACACCTTCCTGAAGATGCTCAATCAGCAACGAATGGAGGGAGACCACTGTGATGTTATAGTGGTTGTGGAAAACATAGAGTTCCGGGCTCACCGCTGTGTCTTGGCAGCTTGTAGTTTATACTTCAAAAAGCTCTTCAAGAAACAAAGTGATGAGGACAACTCCATCGTAGAGCTGGATTTCATCCGCTCCGACATCTTCGAAGAGGTGCTGAACTACATGTACACTGCCAGGCTGGCTGTCAGGAAGAAGGACATCAACATGATGATGTCTTCAGGACAGATTCTGGGCATCAACTTCCTGGACAACCTGTGCTCCCAGAAACGAGAGCTGACCAGTATGAAGACCAGGGAGAACCAAGACCCGGGGGCCTCTGTGGATGACCGTGGAGTCAACCGTGTCCAGGACGCCATCCTCAAAGAGCTGGCCATGGAGGAGGTGAGGAAGAACAGCTTCTACGACCAAGGTATGGAGGCCATGGGTTCAGGGCTCAAAGACATGGGCCCGCATGGTGCTCAGCCTCACAACTACAGTACCAACATGGTCAAAGACCCCCACGGTCACAGCTGGACCTCCTCCTCATCCTCCTCCAGCGACATGAAGCTGGAGTACCTGCTGTATGGCCATCGTGAGCACGGCGCGTGCCAGTCTGGTGGCAAGCCTGTTCCCGTGGACAACATACGGAATAAAGACAAGCTCCAGTCTGCCCAGAGGCCCTTTGCCTGCGAGCATTGCCCAAAAGCCTTCACCACCCAGGCCCATCTTAAGGAGCACCTGAAGATCCACACAGGCTTCAAGCCACACCGCTGCCTGGTCTGTGGCAAGGCTTTCATAAGAGGGCCCGACCTCAAGAGGCATGAGAGGGTCCATAGCAACGAGAGGCCCTTCGCCTGTCAGATGTGTGAAAAGGCCTTCAAGCACAAGTCCCACCTGAAGGACCACGAGAGGCAGCACCGAGGCGAGAGGCCCTTCAACTGCGGCTCGTGCGACAAGGCCTTCATCAAAGCGTCCGACCTGAAGCGCCACTGGAACACCATGCACAGCCAGCGCACACGACAGATGTCGCCTGCCGCTGCCCAGCAAGGAGACTCCTCTGACCAGAGGGACTGGAAGCTAGAGACTGGGCCGCATTCCTGAGTCGTCTGACTGTACCACAGACACACCCACATACACATATGTGCACACAGACACACACACGTACACGGTCCTGTGATATTGGTCATTAGCCTATCACATGGACAATGATGAGTGATGGCAAGAGGTGGGCCTGAGGTCACATGGCTGGACTGAATTGAAAGAAATTGTCAAACGATTGTTCTTTTCCCGCTTGTAAAATCATGTAAATGTTTTAGTTCACTCTACTATATAAGAATATTTTCCACACAAAAAAAACATCTTTGCTATTTAGACTTGGGTCTTCATAACTTTATTTCTCTTTACTTTATGGAATATGTAACATTTAAATGTTTTGTTTAACCTAACTGGATTCTAAGAAAAAATGATTTTTTTTCTGCATAACATTTGTTGCGTTGAATATATTCATGTTGGTGTTTTAATGGATGTTTAGTTGTATTGATTGATATTACACTGTAAGAGTAAGTCACCGTTCTGCATTTGACACAGATTATACCAAAGTCTTGGGACTTTGATTGACTGCCCGAGGGGCTTTGTTACCCAAGCATAAGTCCAACTAGATTTACTGTTATACAGTATAACTGTCATCAAACTATCATCGGTAATAAAAGATGTCTGTATATACAGTAGCTTAGTTTGTTGCACAGTAAAATTATTAGAACACAATTATGAGAGATGCATCTATAACATTGTTCTCCTACACTTTGACAATAAACTCCATTTGATGAGTGGATTTTGATTGTGTTGATGTGATTTATGTCCTTCATTTAATGCTAGGCTTTTCATCTCAGTATGTGTCTCGCATAGGTAAGGATATGCACTTTATAACCCAGTGCTTTTATGAAAGTATGTTTATCATTGGGTTTGGCACTCTAACTATGCTGTTATAAAGAGCTCTGAGTCAGCAATTTGTTTAATAAAAATATATATTTTCATTTGATTCAACATAATACTTGAGTCACATAACACATTAGTCTCATTTGCTTTCCCAATGTTGTCAAATTTGAACACTGAATTATCAATCATATGATGGAACAAGCCATCAAATATAACCTGTTGTGATCACAGGATACAAAATATCACAGTTGTGTTATATCATTTCACAGAAATGCTTAAGAGAGAAATTGTGTCAGCCATCTGACTGACATGGTGTCAGACACTAGATGGTGCCATGCTCTCAGCAACTAAGGAGGGTGCTCGGCATCAATTTGTACAGCTTGTGTTCTTGTCCTGGTCAAGCTAACCACAAATTAGAGTAGGCATGCAAACGTTTGATTTGATTTGACAGTATTGGTCTCAGGTGAAGCAGATGACATACTTTTGGTGTATGTGAGCAGACACGTTTAGTGTGGATTCCTTTAGAATCCTCCATATTCTGAAGGCTGGACAGACACACTCAGTTGTGCTGTCAGTCTGCATAGAGAAGGCCGTTTAACAAATGCTCTAATAAATTGAATATCTTGCTAGATCGTCGTGCTATCCAGAGGAAACAATCCCCCTTTATAAACACTCCAGCCAGAACTGCATGTAATATATAAGATAGATCTATTCTTAACTGCAAACAGAGGAAGGGTTTGATCTCCTATAATTTGGGGTGAAATGGCTTTGTGGAAAAATGACGTCAACTGCTAATGGAAAAGGCGGGCCTTGCCTCACTGGTGTCGGTGGATGCCCAAGATCTGTTTTCTGCATTTTCTGGCCCTGGTGTGTGAGCATTAAGCCTGGAGGATAATACAGACTGGGTTTGGTATCAGAGTGTTTATGAGGCTGATTGGTCTGTATAAACATGAGTGGATGTAGTGAATGTGTTTGTTTTTCTGTGTGTCCCCATGTTTGGAGATTATAATACAG
This sequence comes from Hypomesus nipponensis, assembly GCF_054491055.1. Lineage (NCBI taxonomy): Eukaryota > Metazoa > Chordata > Actinopteri > Osmeriformes > Osmeridae > Hypomesus > Hypomesus nipponensis. The sequence goes on along the minus strand of NC_140370.1, from coordinate 10,031,316 downwards.
AAAATGAACAATAGATATTTGTGGAGGATTATTTTGTGTGTTTGGGCGTGCGTGCGTGCATCCATGCATGTGTGTGCAAAGCGTTCTCTTGTAAGGGAGGTGGGTGCGTGTGTGCCTTTGTGGGGGTCCATGCATGCGTGAAAGCATCCATGCATGTGCGTGCAATGTGCAACTGCATTGTGACGGATCTGTGTGTGTGTGTGTATATGTTGTGAACACCCGGTTTCCATTACCACGGCATGGTTCCCTCAGCCAGACCACAAACCTCCTGTCTCCACTCTGACTCCACCCAGTGGTGCCACAGGCTTCCCAGAAAAGAGCAGGGGCTCATTAAAAACTTTAATTACATTCATCTCATCATACATATTGGGGGGGGGGGGGGGGAGAGAAGCAACTATACACAAACAATTTCATGAGAATAAAAGGCTAATCCAACACGTTTTTCCATATGTAATGGTTTTTAATCAAATCTGCTGACATTTATAAACCATATAGTCTCCCATGGTGTCGTCCTCACGAACAACATCTGGATTTGTAGAGCTGCCTGGTGAGGACCTAATGTTTGTACCATGGGGTTCCACATCTTAATACCATCATGAAATGATCCTAAAGAAGAATTTTGATGAGCCTTTTCAGATCTCACAATGTAAAATACAGATTAAGTCCAAATGTTCATTTAAAAGCCTTCAAGTGACTGTCACAGTAATGAAAGAAAAACATGGACCTCTCAGCAGAATTTCAAAGGCTTTCTGCTATCTGCTGTTTTGCATAGGAACTACTATCTGTCTGGCTTCCTTCTTTCTCATCAGACCACGTAGTTACACTTTTATTAACCATGACCTGCCAGTGGAGCCACAGACAAGGTATGCCTTTGTTGAACAGCATGGAGGTGACCTCAGAAGTCTGCCTTAGTTAAAGGATCTCCCTTTGACCAGCCTCCCCCTGTTGGGGCTGGGGGTTATCAGGCCATCTCTCCAAGCCTGAGAGCGGGCCTAGCGCCTCGGCCAGCCGCGACCTGCTATCTGGACCCTCCATTGTCCAGGTTTGGACCAGATGTTCCAGCTGAGAGATTAGAATCGCATCAGTCCTGCTGGCCAGGGTGCCTCTCCCCCCAGACGAACTAGCCCCTTGCCATCCTGCAGAGATCATGAGCAAGGGCTGTCCCTGGTTAAACACAGCTAGCACTGTTATCCTCCCTCCCTCCCGCCTTCCCTCCCGCCTTCCCTCCCTCCCTTCCTCCTTGCCTTTCTCTGGCTATAGCTGTTATCAGGTTCACTCATGCAAGTCTCACCCTAATGAAATTCCCTGTGTGATTGAGTTGAGGGATCTAAAGCCCAAAGTTCTAATTTGGCAGTGTATAGTTTTATGAGGGACATGTATTTTTCGACTTGAAATTATATTTAGCTTGGACTTTCTTATATGTACACTGTGCACGTCATGAGGATCCGCTTTTCATTGTTTCTGTTGCTGAAGGAAAATGTTTATGCCTTCCTCTTTTACACTGTAGAATCAGTCTCAAAGGATTCTCTTGCTTTGTGTAGGCAACTCTGAGTAACTTTCCTGACAAACGCAATTATCTAAATGACGCTTTACTTGAAACTTTCTTGGAAGAGTCTGATCGAGAGCATGGATAATTGTCTCCAGACCTACCCTGGAGGCAGCTCGACCCCTTCACCCTGCCTCTGCTGTTTCTGTCAACTGTCTCATCCTCAGTCAGTGCCCACAACAATACAAAAGAAATCCTCTGAGATATAACACTTGTTACATAGGCTAGATGGCAGCTCTCGCCCCAAGGACTCTGCCATTGTTATCATAACAGTCTGTCAATAAAGATGTGGGATGGCCGAGATTCTTTCAGAGTGGAAGACACAGAATAATAAATGAATCGTACATGGTTGTCAGAGTCAACAGCGTGAACAATGGAGGCTGCCGTTGCCGTGGCGCTCCTCTCCATTGGACAAAATCCAAACGAGCCGAAGTTCAGAAGCTTTGCTTTCCATACCTCAGCAGGTGTTCAAATATCAATTAAAGGAGGCTTGTTTCTTCAATCCCTGATTCCAGGGGTGTCTTGTGTTTTCATGTTTAATCTGAAGACCTTTCTGTCTCACTCCCCTGCTGAAGGAAAATAAATGATAAAAGGTATCAGTTCTGCCTCGCGGCCGCTCAGCCTGTCTGCCTCCTGCCTGTCTCAGAACACGGAGGTGACCTTTGAAGTGGTGCGGACGGGCTCTGGGTTTCATGAGAGAGGCCTCTGTTCCCTCCAGCCAGACATACGCAGGGTCCACAGGACCCTCCGTGTGCACACAAGACGACTGGGGAGTCCCTGCAAATATTGACGAATCGTTTGAGGCATTTGTCATGTGGAATGTGATTCAGAGCCGGAGGCCTGTATTTCACAAATTTTCTGAATAAATGAAAAACATCTCTTCTCTATTTTTACTTTACTTTCTGCCTCTCTCCCTTTCCCTCTTTTCGCTCTCTTTTGTTTTGTAATCGTTTAAGAAATACGTCGCCATGACATTGCTGTGGTGACTGCAGCCTCGACACACAAAGCCAGGCCTCAGTGGCCCCCTGAACTAAAGGCATGGAAGAGGAGTTTACATTTCTTTATCGTACTCTCGCACAATCTAGGGTTTCAAAACGAGGCTTAGCCATCGAGGGGCTGGAGCTGAGGAATGACTGGCCTGTTTTTACATTAGAGTCTGGTCGGCGGGGGGAGGGGGTCACATAGCTCAAGAGCCTAGAACACAACCTTCAGTCATAAACACCTCATAAGAAGAAGGTCAGCGGCCTGCTTTCAGAGGCTTTCACTCCAGCCCAGCAGTTGGTGCGTCTGCACTGAACGGGATAGAGATAGAGGCTGCAGAGAGAACAGGTGTGATCACACCACACTGAGCTGGAGCGCTGCGATCCTGAACACAATCATTTATATTGGCAAGTTGGAAACTCCAGCTATAGAAAATATTGTTCTGACTTTGCACATACTTAATTCTTGAACATGACTACAGAATGTTATTAGCTAATGCCAGGGAGTGTGCAAATGTAAACAGGATATGGTGTTGACTCTAAGTCTATACAAACACTCACTTAGAGCATGCCTTTCCCTTACATGTACACACACCTATGACACGACCCTGTTAGCTGTCAGGAAGGCGTTTGGAGAGCCATAGAAACCAGAATGATTAAATGCTTCTGTCTGTGAATAATTGGCCAGCTTGATAAGTGGATTTAGATAGAGACTGAAGGGTGACCTAAGTGATGAAAAGAAAAAGTGTAATCCTGCACACACACACACACACACTCACACAAGTTAAACATGTGAATAAATGGGTTGCAAAAACAATCCATATTCGGGGTATTTTAAACGCGCCCACATGCGATAGCAGGCCTCTGATCTTAAGTGTTTCCTGTCTTGTGTCCACAGAGGTGATGATTTATTTCTGACCCCACCATGCCTCTCCACACCGACACCTACACAGGCCCAAATGTTAGCCTGCTTTTTCTTACTCAGGCAAGGCCACAGAAACCGCCAGTCTGGAGATGATTGCATCAAATCTATTGACTTATTCAAAGATGTTTTCAAGCCCCATGGGAGGAACGCCTGTCATGACCCTGAAAGATCCCGGCTCAGCCTGTGGTGCTGTGTCAGGCTACTGACCATCACAGTCAGCCTCAGAAGCTGTCTTTCATGCAGTGTACTGAGAGGAAAACAATCCCAAATTGTATGGAGCCCTGACAAAACCCAGAATAATAATAGACTTGGTGAATGTTGAAAAGAGGCTTGACAGCCACAAGTTTTCCCACTGGGGGAAGAATAGATCAGCCTTTTCTGATGTATTTCTTCCAATTCTCTGTTGATTAAGGCTGTTCAATGTGATGTTTAAATCTTATAATGCATCCCGTTACATTTGTAGTTTAACCTATTCTTTGAACATGCTGAAAACATTAAGGACTGAGTCCTTTTTAGTTTCATTTTTCGGAAAAGAGTATGAAAGCCACTCCAGTCTGAATTTGTGGCCGACTGGTTCACATTGAGCTCTTGCTATTTAATGAGAAGCATTCCTGACGAGGAGCGGAATAGATGGCTGCCTCACAGTCCTTTAATTTTCATTATATGTGCATTAGATTTTGGCCTTCCCCCTAATCGCTGCTTTCAAGCGACACCAGGTTGTCAGTGCCTGTGTGTGTGTGTCTGTGTGTGTTTGTGTGTGTGTGCGTGTGTGTGTGTGTGTGTGTGCATGTGTGTGCATGTGTGTGTGTGGGTGGGTAAATGTGGAGAGGGGGGAAGGGGGATTCACACATGTGGTTTGGAGTAGTGTTCAAGGGCAAGCCACATGTTTCACGGCTACTATCTGCCTGGCAAGCTGGTGCAAGAGATGAAACGTGATCGTCAATGTTTTTATGCCTCTGCCCTGCACCTAGGAATGCAGCCAGTGTTTGGCTGGCGAGCTTTGCACTTGTGAAGAAGTGGTTGTGATTTGAAAGAACCATAATAATCACATCTTCACTGTGTAGTGTACTTTAAATTGATGAACAATTTTCTTAGTAGTTTCCAAGTCTTATACAGCTACATTGACATACATACTTTAAATCTTTAAATCTACTTTCGCATTACATTAATCCATTGGATAGATGTGAATTCTGTAGACATACTGTATGTATGTCTTTACCAGTAACAACTTGTCATGGAGGAGTGTGTGTGTGTGTATGAGTTGTGTGAGTGTGTGTGTTTAGAATTACTTTTACATTTTGGTTGCAATACACTATAATTTGTTAGCTTGACAGCTCTTGATTGCTTTCTCATAAACTCCAGAATTGGAGTTCAAGAGAGAACATTGAATGACCTGTCTCTCCATGTGACTCTCTGTCTCAGTCGGTCTCTCCATGTGGCTTTGTCACATGGAGAGACATTTAAAGGTAGACTTTGCATCAACATTTCCGTGATTCAATACATTTGAAAACCAATTGGCTTGTGTGTGTTTGCATTCAGTGCTTAGTGTGTAGTGAAGTGTGTAGTGTAGTGTAGTGTAGTGTAGTGTAGTGTAGTGTAGTGTAGTGTAGTGTAGTGTAGTGTAGTGTAGTGTGTAGTGTAGTGTAGTGTGTAGTGTATTGTAGTGTAGTGTGTAGTGTAGTGTAGTGTGTAGTGTGTAGTGTAGTGTAGTGTAGTGTAGTGTAGTGTAGTGTGTAGTGTGTAGTGTAGTGTAGTGTGTAGTGTGTAGTGTGTAGTGTGTAGTGTGTAGTGTAGTGTGTAGTGTAGTGTAGTGTAGTGTAGTGTAGTGTAGTGTAGTGTAGTGTAGTGTGTAGTGTGTAGTGTGTAGTGTAGTGTAGTGTAGTGTGTAGTGTAGTGTAGTGTAGTGTAGTGTAGTGTAGTGTAGTGTAGTGTAGTGTAGTGTAGTGTAGTGTGTAGTGTAGTGTGTAGTGTAGTGTAGTGTGTAGTGTAGTGTAGTGTAGTGTGTAGTGTAGTGTAGTGTGTAGTGTAGTGTAGTGTGTAGTGTAGTGTAGTGTAGTGTAGTGTAGTGTGTAGTGTAGTGTGTAGTGTAGTGTAGTGTAGTGTAGTGTGTAGTGTAGTGTAGTGTAGTGTAGTGTAGTGTAGTGTAGTGTGTAGTGTGTAGTGTAGTGTAGTGTGTAGTGTAGTGTAGTGTGTAGTGTAGTGTAGTGTAGTGTAGTGTAGTGTAGTGTAGTGTAGTGTGTAGTGTAGTGTGTAGTGTAGTGTAGTGTAGTGTGTAGTGTAGTGTAGTGTAGTGTAGTGTAGTGTAGTGTAGTGTGTAGTGTAGTGTAGTGTGTAGTGTAGTGTGTAGTGTAGTGTAGTGTAGTGTGTAGTGTAGTGTAGTGTAGTGTAGTGTAGTGTAGTGTAGTGTAGTGTGTAGTGTAGTGTGTAGTGTGTAGTGTAGTGTAGTGTAGTGTGTAGTCTAGTGTAGTGTAGTGTGTAGTCTAGTGTAGTGTAGTGTGTAGTGTAGTGTATTGTAGTGTAGTGTAGTGTGTAGTGGCCATTGGAGGTAGAATGCATCAGGTCTAAAGTCCCAGAGCTGTGGGACAGATGCACACGATTAACTCAAGCTACTTCAGATTAGTTGCCTTTTGAAGTTCAAGTTCCTTTTTTGTGACAGTTTCTTTTGGAGACTGGCGATGCCGTGTAACCCGAGACTTTGGGCGGTCTGGGGGAGAGGGGCGTGGGGGGCGTGGGGGTCTTTTTGGGTGGTCCCCCTAGAATAAGGAATGCAGGAGGTTAGCCTCTGAGCTCATACAGATTGCTTTGTCACACAGCATCTGATAGGCTCCCTGAAAAAGCCCTCTCACTGCCTCTAAACAAGCTTCAGTATTTCCTGGCCTCTGATCAAATGCTTCAATAGACACAATTATCTTACAATAGAAATATGTGATGTGATAAAAAAAAAAAATCAAAATAGTAGTGGGAAAATTACATGTTCTGTTTGATATAAGATGGACTATACTGTGATAGGATGGTTGTCTATTGTTGATCAGAAGTATGACATGTCCTTGGTAGAACCACAATGCATCCCTTAGCCCCCCCCCCACACACACACACACACTCTCCCCAGGCTAATCCCCTCCCTTCACAAGTCCCTTTGGACTTGGAGAAACTTCCACGAGCTGATGACAAACACCCCTGAAATATGACATGTTTAATCCAAGATTGGACTGTATTAAATATCCGGAGCAACACAGCCATCAGTCTGTGCTTCCACGGCTCTGGGCTGCATAACAGCTACGAGTCCTTCTCTGAGTCCTTCTCTGAGTCCTTCTCTGAGTCCTTCTCTGAGTCCTTCTCTGAGTCCTTCTCTGAGTCCTTCTCTGAGTCCTTCTCTGAGTCCTTCTCTGAGTCCTTCTCTGAGTCCTTCTCTGAGTCCTTCTCTGAGTCCTTCTCTGAGTCCTTCTCTGAGTCCTTCTCTGAGTCCTTCTCTGAGTCCTTCTCTGAGTCCTTCTCTGAGTCCTTCTCTGAGTCCTTCTCTGAGTCCTTCTCTGAGTCCTTCTCTGTTCTATACCTCAACCTCATGTCTGCATGTTTCCAAAAGAAAAAGGTTCTGGACAGTTCTCCTTTAGCTTGCCATGTACTCTCATAGAATGGTTATATTGAATTGGAAGCATCATTAGGGGAGTTAATATTTGCATGTGAAGTGTTCCATCTTTACCTGTCCACACTGGTTTAGAAGACTGGTTTACAATGAGATAGAGAAAGGAAAATTCTGAATTGAATGCTGTATGTCAGAATATCCTAAAGTTAGCCAATAATGTGTCTCTTTGTTAAGCAGCAAGTCATAAAGCATGCTGGGGTAAGGTGTAGTGTCAAGCCAAGTAAGAAAGACAGATTGCTGGTGAAACGAGCTGAAGACTCCTTGGTCGTAAATAATAGTATGTATTGCATTTTGGAAATGACAGCTAAAAGTTTATTGTAGATGAATTACTGCATTGTCACCATCAGTTGCAGAAAGGAAAGTTCCTCTCCCCCTCAGAGCGAATCCAGAATAATCTTGTCATTCCAAACAAAGTTGCTTCTGCACTTGCATGATGAGGTACAAGAATCCTAAAACTGAGGAACGAGCAACCTTAGAAAGAGGAGAAGATATTAATGGCAACAAACACGAAAAACTAAAGGAATATTCCTGTTGAACACTGCTGAATAATGAGGAGGATTCTACAAGGAGACATGCATCGGAGATTAGAGTTCATCACGGTGATAATGTGGTTGTTTATCCATGGTCATCAAACATCTGTTTCAAACCTGCAGGATCTCTAGACAGGAAGAGCTCTGTGAGGAGATGGAGTCAATGTTTGAAAATATGTTTCCTCACAACTCATCAGTAATGAAGTGTTTAAACAGTGTGGGTGCTGGGGGCCAAGGGAGACCGTCTTCCCTGCAGATCAAAACATCTCCTCTGTTTCTAATGGTTTAAAATGTCACAAAACACTCAGACCTGACAATTTATTATCTTAGCCAGATGCCTGTTGGACGCATACCTTGACTGATGTTTCTTGGAGATCTAATGTGTGACTGACTGGCAAGCATGAATAGCTTAAAAAGGGCATTTGCCTTTGAACCTCAAGTCGTTTTTGCCTGGCAGGCTTTAGGAACCAGCATAGGCCAGATTTCACATCTTGCACCATCGTTTATCAAACTTTCTCCACCTTGTAACACACTCACATGAATTGTATCTACTTTATCAATTGTCTCTGGCCTTAAAACAGTCGCTTTTGTTGTGAAAGCAAAAGTGACTTAACCTTGACAAAATTGGCTTTCTGGCATTGGGACCTCAGGGAAAATGATCTGTCAAGATTTTGTCCTAATGTACTGCAGCTGATCCTCCCCCTGCTTTCTCAAGCTCATTCCATCTCTCCATAGCCAGTTCAGAAGAGATTCTTAATGAGACACAGGCCCGACATTCCTCCTGTAAATAAAAGCCTGTGGGCTCCAAAACGTATTGTTCATATTCAAGAAGAAGGACGCAGGATGACAACTGTCTTGTGACTGACGGGAGCAGAAAAGCACACACACTGTTCTCATGAAAAGCTGGCCAGGAGGAGGATGGATGGTTCTGCATGCTGGGACAGAGGAGCTGGGACTGAGGAAGGGTGGGGTTAGGCGGGGGGGGCATGATCTGGGTGTCTGGGTAGTGACAGGACAGTGTCGACAGACAGACAGACAGACAGACAGACAGACAGACAGACAGACACACACACACACACACACAGACAGACAGACAGACAGACAGACAGGCAGGCAGGCAGGCAGACAGACAGGCAGGCAGGCAGGCAGGCAGGCAGGCAGGCAGATAGAGGGAGGAAGTTGTGTGGGATTGTGTTTCACGCACACACACACAGTGACCTCTGTGGGTAAATCAGACACTGATGAGTGGTCACATTGTTGATGACAAGAGTCCAAGACTGGCCTCCCATCAAAGATCATGTTGTCATGGAGACAGTCGAGGCCCAGTCGAATACATTACCCAGACCACCCTTTGATCCTTTAGAGACGATAGGGTCATGTATCCACCACATGAAATAAGCCACTTACTTGAGCACTTGAGTTATTTAGGCAGAAACTTTCAATGTTGATCACTAAGCACAAATGAAAAATAATATTTTTTAAAACCTAGTTTAGTAACATGTTGTGTGTTTGTGATTGCTCTGATTGTTAGCTTCACCCTGACTAAACTCAACTGGTCTGAGTGTTTGTGAATAGGTTATGTTATTGATTTGATCGTCAAGGCAAGACTGTTGCACCACGGTTTACATATGCCGTAAACATCCCTCTACATCTCTCTCACATGGTCATGGAAACACTGACATCATCCCAAGCTCACCCAGAGGAGCTCACAGCCAGCGTCTGTCAGACAGATAGCATGGCGAGGCGTGGGACAAAGAGAGGGACCCAGCTGGGACACTTTGAAGTTGACAGAGAGGGCCTGACCTGCTTTTGTGGGAGTCCCGTTGAGTTCAGTGGTGGTGCTCCTCACCTCAGCGCGCCCAGAGAAACAGTCTTAATGTAGGTCTTCATGTTGCTGTGGTCAGACTACCAAGGATAGAGCTCTAGGATTCTTGCTGAGAGCCAGACCCTACGGTGTCACGTGAGGGACATAAATCAAGCCTTAATGGGGTTTCAGAATGGTGCACTACCAAGGGCATGGCTGAGATGAGATGTTTCTGGCTTGGTCTGATGTGTTTTCTGTTGTTTTCTGCTGCACAATATGGCCCTGGATGCTACATAACAATCCTAACATGAGACTATTAGACATAAAGTTTTGTATTTCCAGAATACAGAGGGCTCCTTATGACAATGTTTTCACGAGCTTCAGGAGAATAACAGCACAACAGAGGAGAAATTGTTGCCTGTGGAAGCTGCTGACGAGAGATGAAAGATGATGCAGATAGCAGAACTGTGACTGTTCTGTTTCCACGGTGCCGTGTAAAATCTCTCAGGAAGAAGACACCCATGTCTGTCTGCTTCAGTGTGGGAGAACTTTCAAGTCATCTTGGCTGGCATGGCGGCAGTGGTCCCCCACCCCCATCGTGTTATTTATATATGCCTCTCAGCCACAAGCCGGTCCTAACAGCATCTGGTTCTTCTTGGGCCTGCGGTCACAACACTGAGAGGGAGCCACATCAAAGCTCCATCCAGCTAGCCCACAGAGGAGACAGGGGGAGGAAAAGGACGACAGAGATCTGGGACAAATTCTATTTCTCACACACTTACCACAATCTGACTTCGCTCACGGAAAGATTGCAGTTCACATCATTTAGGTCGCATTGAGAATCGATGAATCTTCAGCCCTGACCGTTTTGCTTGTAGAACTTTCCGGTTATAGCTCTCTTCCCTCACTAAGGGCTCTTACAGCTATTTGTAAGCTGTTGTGTGGGAGCAGTGCTGCTCATCTGCATTGTAAACGAGTAACAAACACACACACACACACTAACGTGCACACACACACTCACACACACACACACAGACACACACGTACACGTACGTAGTATACGCCACAGATCAAAAGAGTTGGGGGGGTGGGCCCTTGTGTTGTGAAATGTGACTCCACAGTCATTTTCCTTTCAATCAAGTATACTGCAGCTCTAACATGAGAGAACATGCCCTATGGCCCTTCCAGTGAACATTTCTTTTAATACATAGACTTTGCAGGGAACAGTAGAACGAAGAAGATTACCATTAGAGATTAGGAACTACTGTTTGCCATGCAGGCAAATAGTGTGTGGTTTGATTATTTTATTGTTTGATTATTTCTGGTGTTGTAGACCCTCTGTGTGTTCCTCAAGAAGGCCAGGCTGTCAGCAGGAAACTGGAGCCACCTGTCCATCTTCAGGGTGATGATATCAGCAGGGTCAGAGCCACAGGAAGGTGGATTCCAGCCAACAAGTCTGTCTACAAGCCCTCGGGGAGAAACTCCCCTAAATACCTATGGATAGCCGACATACTAAAACCCTCCTAAAACATGCTGTACACAAAAATTTCTACTGAAAACAGACAATTAGATGGCACAGATATCGCCACAATTAGTGAAAAAAACTTGGGATTTTTTTTTTTTTTAAACAACCAACAAAACATTCATGTGTCATGTACTTAGAACAGGTGATTTGTTTGTATGCATTCTGTGAATGCCATTTTTTGGTGGCATGAAAATAATTGAGTTTTAGAGACAGCTCCCTAGCCATGCTCTTGACACTTGAGTGTAGAATGTCCTAGATGGCTGGGGAACGTTTCACAGCTAACTGTTGCCCGTCAGTCGTGGCGTGCCTTAGTGTTTGATCCCTGCAGCTATCTGCCTCACCCGGTGGGGAAAACCCCGGAAAGACAGAAAGGAAAACCTTGACGGTGGACAGACAGATCAAAGCTTTATGACAACATTCAGTTCAATGAATTGATGGATATTCTAAAGGGATTCAAATAAAGCTGTACTTCTGAAATGACTTCCCTTCAGTCACTTTGAGGAGTTGGTTTTATTTGGTTTGTAGAATATGTCCTGTTTGTTGACTGTGGCATTGTTATTGTGTGTCTCCTCTGTTGTGGCTGGGGGAATGAGACTTAAAGTAAGACCTCAACTTCCTGCCCCTTGAGTGTAGTAAGAGAGGATCTAAGAAGTAGCCGAGCCGTGAGTTCATCCAGCAGCTGGTACTGCAGTGTACAAGGAGGGCCTTTTGTATGGGGCTTGGGAGGGTTGCATGGAACAGCAGCCACACCACAAAGATTCCAGTTCTGGCACCAGTGACAAATGGCAGCCTCTGCCTCAGCTTTGGCCCACATCCTCTCATGGCCCAACATTGGCACTGGTGGAGGAGGAGGGGGTCAACTGAACACCATCAAGTACACCAAGTACTTTCTCTAACTCTCTCTATCGTTCTCTCTCTCTTAAGTTTCTCTTTATCTCTCGATCAGCCTTTTCCGGTCTCTTAGTCCATCTCGCTCTCTCCTCACTCTCCATCTCTTTCTCTCCCTATTTCTCTCTCTCTATTTCTGTCTGATGAGAAAAGCTGAGAACAGAGTCCCTGTGTTCCCCTCCATTGTTTGTGTTTCTGTGGTGGATGAGTTCTGTTGTTTCCGTCCCAGTACTGGGGTTTGGGGGAAGATCTCTTTAATCACCAAACAGGGCTTCATAGCATGCTTTGCTAACATCAGTGGGATTTCACACAAAGGGGCCTCTTATTGCACATGGGAGTATTTACCAATGCAACATGGCCAAGCAGAGTTTCTGCCCTTCCTCTCGGCTCTCCCCAATCTGGATTGATTTAACTGTGCCGCTGCCATTGTCTATACAGCAGATGCTGGCCATATTGACACAGAGCTTTGGCACAGCAGCTTCAGACAACCTTTCCTGTAGACTATGCAAGACTGCCTTATCCGTGTGACTCATTATTTGGCTGAGGACATTGTTTCTGGTAGCAAAGTAGAACGATGAGAGGAGAGACCCAGTCTGCATCACAGTCAGCTTGATCACAGTCTGTAGATGCAGAGGGAATGTGGGTAGAGTAGTGATGATGCAATTCAAAATGATGGAAGGGTATCTTCTACAACACACATGATGCTGTTAGCAGGCTGTTGTCGTGCACCACACCCTTCTTCAATCTCTTACTTTATTTCTCTCCAGAAATTACACCAATGTCTAAAGATGTCTAAAGGGACACACGGAAAGAACACAAGGAGAGAACAGCACATCCAGACAATTATTTTCAACATGTCTTTAATCAGATCCAGAAAGACAACAACTTTGAAATGTCCCTCACATCATCCATCTGTGCTGACATGTTATGGGAAGCAAGCAGTAAACTTTAATTAGAAAAATATGTTTATACCCTTCTGTCATGCTCTAAAATATAAGGTAAATGTCCATTTGTACCTGTGAACTTTAGTAGTAAACAAACTTTGGAAAGTTCTCAATGGTCAAGAAAACCTCCCTAATGAAATTACATTTCATGCGCATTTATAGATTCCATGTGTTAACACTGACTCACAAGAGATTGGACTTTGTGACTATTTCAATTTCAGAACAATGCTCATGTTCACCCCTATCTCCCTCTCATCTAGATAACACAAAGGAGGTGCAGTGAGCCTTTGATTAGCCACATTGGACAACACAAGGGTCAACGCACCATAACAGCCCTCTGCTCAACTCCCTGTTCCTGTTGCAGCTCAATGGGATCCCTCCAGCTAATATGCCTCTCTCTTTCCTGGACCCACCAAATCCTGTCGCTTCTAGGGTGTTTGTCCGGATATAACACAGGGCCTTTCCGGAACGATAGAACAGGGGGAATAAAAGAAGGAGGGCTGGAGTCATTCTCCCAGAGCACAGATCCAGGATTAGAGGAGGGAGAGTAGATTCCATGGTGACTACCAGGGAAACCTAGTGATGAGGCCAAGCTGTCAGACAATAGAGATTACTGAGAGCCTTGCCTGGACACTGATCTCCTGGTGAATGCTGCTGTTATTCTCGGTCAACGATTGAAGCATTCTAAAAAATCTTAACTGAGGGTTCTGTTTGCACATGCTGCATGTGGCTGTTCACACACAGAATTCTGCTCTTCTTCTTGTTTCCCTGATGCCATTGAAAAGGTGACTGAACGAGAAAATAAAAAACAAAGTTGAACATTTGAGTTAAAGACTTGGAAAAATACCTTGCCCATCTGTGCTAGCTGGATCACAAGGATTGAGGAGTAGAGGTTGAGATGGGAAAGGTGTTACTGTGTCGCCCGAGGGTCAATAAGATTAGAGAGGAACGCAAAGTCTGCAGTTCAAAGAAACAGGAGGTCAAAGTCAATAGGCCAAATCTTTGACGGCAGTTTGGCTCCCCCCCTCTCGATTTTGTTCTATATGCAGGTGTTTGTCTGCCTTTCTTTGATATTTTTCCCTTCAAGCATATAAAGATAAAAAGACAAAGTATGTAGGCCTACGTGCCAGAGTCAAAGACAAATGTGCAGCGATAATCGCATCAGTTATGACTTGTAATCTCTAATTGCTTTGTGTTCAAACTCCGCATGTTTTGGCCATATTGGGCTTGATCCCTAAAAGACAGAGACATGAAAACTAGAGGCTCAGTATTACACCGGCTATACAAGGTAGTAAACTCCAAGATATGCATTTCAAATATTAAATTTAATAAAATCATTCAGTTATTGCATACATGTTGTGAAAAAGCAGGGCTAAATCTTATGCACGTAGACTACTATGAGTTGTATTATACCACGCCCCTAACAATCCATCACAGGCGGGGGCGTAAAGTTGCTCCAAACTTTCCACACGAGGAACGCGCTGCGCGTTGAAGACGTGCGCAAAAATGCAGTGGTCGATTACTTTATTGAAGTAAGACAAGTTTTTGTTCGCAAGGTGCATAACCGATGAAGATCGTATGCACATTACATCTCCAGGCCTATAGCTTTGTTCACAATTTAGAAAGCTAGTCATGCTGCGGATTTATAGTTTGGCGATTTAGTCGAACTTGAACTTCGGATGGATCAGGTGCCCTGTTTTGGTCCCTTGTACCTATATGGACGAAGATTTTTTTATCAATTGATTTAAGTTGCATCAACGGCAATAGGCATGGTGTTTTAATATAAATAATTCACCCACACTGGATAAATCATGTCGAAATTAATCTCGGAAATAAGGACGGAGGGCTGATCATTCTCGTCAGACAAGTGAAGCTGTTCAGCAGTTTGCAGAAATGGAGTCACCTATAGTATTGCTTCTAATTGTCCTTTTAGGTAAGACCATATCACGTCTGCTTGATTTCTATATTGTTCTGTATTTATAAAGAATATCAATGGAAATGTGAAAAACGAATGGGTCAGACTTCAATTCTGGCAATTGATGAAGTGGTAATATCCTACAGTTGGTTGTAGATCAACAGATTCCAAAATATATCTCGTTATTGGTACATGGTGTATAAAAAGCCCATAAAAATATTGCCTGCCCTACAGGTCTGCTGTGCGTCTGTCCAGAATATAGGCATAGAAGCACAGTAGAAACCTGCATGGCTGAAGCGGGACTTGCAACTGCTTTAACGAGTCATTTACACCTGTTTACACCGCTGCCGCTTATTAATGTAGCATGTATGTGTGTATGTGTGTATGCGCATGCAATATAGGTTACAAAATTTCAGCAGTGATATAGACCTGTTAATAACTTTATTTGTGTCTGCTGATACCATGTTTGGAATTAGTCTTCAACAGGTAATTCACCATAACTATGTCTGTTTTGCCTCATTGATGTACGTTATTGAAAGACAAAAGCAATAAAGGGTAGCCTTGGGCTATCGGCTGGATAAAAGCATTGGGAGAGTTAAGACCTTTCAAGTTTAAAGTATTCTATCCGGCCAAAAAACCACAGAAGTGGCGGATTACTGGAATGGAGTTGACCTGTTCCATCTGGTGGTAATAACAGTGGAAGCAGCCTCTTGGCTACAACTTCAGATGAACTGAGATTAAAAGTTTATATTTTAGAAACCACTGGCTCCTAAGTGTGTTTAAGTGTATCTAACATGTAATAAATATTGTTAGAAGTGATTAAACCACTGTCAAGGTTTACTAGTGTGTGCTGTAAATTTATAGGGAAAAGATTTTCAGGAGATAGTCTGATGCATCGAGTTCATAGAGAAAATGGAGTCCTTGAAAATGCTCACATCAATATTTCTATTCTGTAATAATCGATTTAACCCACAAATAATCAAATTTAGACAGACAAATACATGATCACGTGGTGGATTAAAATTACATTTTAGACAGACTACAAACTGTTCACATGGTGGATTAAAGATTCATATTTAAATGGGTGATATGTTTAGAGATTAATGAGTAAACATTCTCCAAAAATCCAGCCATAATGCCATTGGAGCTCTATGAATAATTCAACTTAATATAGAAAGCATACTAATGTTTAAGGTTTATTAGTATGAAACTACATGCAGTCCTAGTTGATGATGTGCTATTGGAACGGTTCCGCTTTTTCTGTTCCCAAAATGATCTGAAATACTTCAGTTTGTCAGGGGTCCCAAAATTGTTACCTCACTGGTAGGAGCTCGCCAACTGGAAATGTTCTCTGTGGTTGAGAGCTGTAGGGAGTTTTGTGGGCTCTTTGATTTAGATAGAGGGCAATGGTTTGGGAAAGTGGTGAGGGACCAGAAAGTCTGGAGTCTGCTTTTTGGCCTCGGCTATGGAAGGCTTAAAGATATGACAACTGAAGGGTTAAAGACAGTAAGTTGAGGAGACTTTCAACAGCTCACTCAGCTCTCACCCATGCAGCAGTCTAACTACTGCTGGTTTGCACAGCCATGGCTGAGAGTGCTGGGATCATTGATCAGCTTTAGATTACTTTTGAAACTGATTTTACCTTACATACACATTCTAGAAAAAGAGCATGCATTCTAGATACACATAGCAGAAAGCCACTATGATAACATGATGGATGTTAATGCAAAACTTGTAAGAAACCAAATAGCCTGATGTCTCACCAGTGGTATTATCCAGTCCAGCTGACTGTATTTTGTATCAGGTGTACGGTTATTCAGCATGGCTCAATGCTCAGGAATTGTGTTTTATGTTTGGCATGGGAAAGTGATATCTTTACCTCAGTGTAAATCTTTACATTTTCAAGAGCTATCGTTCCATCATGTTTAGTGTAAATCCTGACCACAACTGTGAATGAGTGTGTGTGTGTGTGTACACTGTTTGTGTGGGGAGGTCCTAACCTGAGATTCAACCTGCTATTAAACTAGTGGTCCGGTGTGACTAGCAGTGGAGTAAAGAGTATGTTTACACAACACATCTCTCCAGGAAGTTCACAACAGTGGTTTCTGGTTTCCTCAGTTATAAAACAAGCTCTTGGCAGCCGCTGTGGGTCTGTCCTCTGGAAAAGGCCAAGCTGCAGGTGCAAACAGTCTAGAAAGATCCACAGAGCAAACTGAAAAGCAATCTCTTTGATATGCGTACAGCTCCCGCCAGCACTTCAGCATTACTAATGATACCAGCTGAGTCCTAAGATCATGTGTGCTCACTCTTCTACTGAGAAATACTATCATGTGGTAGTTAAAATCTTTGAGATCTGATATTGAGTAGATACACTTAATAGGCTAAAATAGTCAGATTCATGTTTGGTGATTTAATTTAATAGTTTCCTTAATTCTATGTTTCCCCAACAGTAGTAGTTTCAAATCAAACACTAACTTAGAATATAGTTAATACTATTACACCATCATTTCATGTGGTCAAGTGATATTGCTGTGCAAATCATGTAGAAAACTTTAAATCATGTTTAAAGCCAAGTCTTTATTTCAAGGAAGATTTTTATGAAATTACAGCAATACTTGTAATAAATCTGCTGCTTTGAAGGCTTTTCTTTGGATGCTCAGATGTTCTTTGCCTCAGGCTTTGAAAAAACTTTAATTTCCGACATTTCGTCCTCTTAAGCCTGGCCCATTGTTAAAGGTTTTGTTATTACATGTGGTGCGCCAGCAGCGCACTAATGAAACTGAAGGCTTTGAATACTTTTTGGATTGCTCAGCAACTTTAAAGTCTGAGTAGGTAAAATATAATGAAAATAAATAACTAAATATAAACCGTGTTTTCATCACAAATAATTGTTATCGTGAGAGTCATCTACAGTATACTGACTGATGACATACCTGGTGTAACAGGTCATTGATCCTCTCTAGTTAATCCCTAAGTGATGACAAGGGTTAAATTGACTACCTTAAACCTCTTTGTACTTCAAAGATGTTCAGTTGAATGAAGCACAGCAAATCAGAGTAAAAGTTGATTACATTTCGCTCAAAGCCAAATCCAGACAAATTCGTAAATGTTGTACTGTAAAACATTTGAAGAAAACTTCAGATGTACTTAATTGCTGCGGGAGTCTCCTGATCTTTTCCTTGTGACTTCAAATCATCCCCACTGGTTTGTAAGCATGGACATAAAATTTTTTGACAACATTTGTCAGGTGCTTTTGGGGCAGTTTAAAACAGGAAGGTTTTTTTCAATGTGGATTTTTGTGGGCCAGACACTACTGCAACGTTTAAATGTTCATGCTGCTGTTGTTTTTCTGCGCAGGTTGGAGTGAAGGTTCCTCTCTGCATTACTCCGATGGCAGGACCAACCATTTCTCCCTAGAGAAAACTTTTGGTAGGCCAGTCAAGGAGTCCCAGTGCCACCATATGCTCAAGCATCTGCACAACGGTGCCCGCATCACAGTGCAGATGCCACCCAACATAGAGGGTCATTGGGTGTCAACCAGGTGAGTCGTCTGTCTGGAGTATGAACATAGATCCCTTTCGTCCACTTTTGAGAAGAAACAAAAACAGTTTCTCTTCTTTGTGTCAGCTGTGAGGTGAGACCAGGCCCTGAGTTCCTCACCCGCTCCTACCAGTTCTACCCAAACAACACCTTCCGGGCCCACCAGTTCTACTACGGGGACAACCACTGCACCACCCCCACCTACACCCTGGTGGTGAGAGGGAGGCTGCGCCTACGCCAAGCCTCCTGGATCATCCGGGGGGGCACCGAGGCCGACTATCAGCTCCACCGCACCCAGCTGGTGTGCCACAGTGCGGCTGTGGCCAAAGACCTGAGCCAGAGGCTCAACCGCAGCTGCCGTGGGGCCGTGAGGGCCAAGGGGCCCTGGAAGCCCAACGTGAGCTACGAGCTGTGGAGCGAGGAGGGCGGCTGTGACTGCTCGCAGGAGCTCAACTTTGCCATGCACGAGCTGCAGCTGCTGCGGGTGGAGAAGCAGTACCTGCACCACAACCTGGACAATCTGGTGGAGGAGCTGTTCCTGGGAGACATCCACACAGAGCCGGCCCAGAGGATGTATTACCGGCCTTCCAGCTACCAGGCGGCACTGCAGAACGCCAAGGTCAGTGGGTGTTAGTGGGTGATAATGGGTGTTAATGGTTGTTAGAGTTGTTGTCACATGAGGTTTTACAGTGCTTGTTGTCACAGTTGGTGTTTCGATGGTGGTTAGTGGTTATTAGACTGTCTGTCATAAAGGGTGTTACAGGGGTGGGTGGGGCATTCCGGTGATTACCCTTGCACTGTTAGTCATCCTTTTTTTGATCAAAATGTCGGCTGTTGAAGAGTTATGTGTCCAGTTGTACTGGGGAGGTGGGTCAGTGTGTCTTAATACTGTCACAAGAAAGCCAATTAATTCAGCGTCCATAAAGGAAGACATTTCAAGTTTTTACACAGAGCAACAGTTGTCCCTCTCTGCGAAACCCGATAGCAATGCACCAACTGTCACCCTTTAAGTGGATTACTTTGAAATCCTTTTAGTCTCCTGTCTAAACAAACACACATTTGTCCTGAGATGATAGGGCTTGGTATCGTTGATCTCAATGTAAACAGGGCACGGGTGAGGAGCTGTGATCAGAGTAAGTCCCCCGTGGCTCTGTAAATGACCAGTGTAGTGCTCTTAAGCTCCACTGGGCTCCAGAGAAGAAACGTGAAACCCGACCTACTGTATCTCTGGGAGTGATCAACATGTGGGATTCCTAGAATCTGGTATCGTGCGTC
The DNA here is from genome assembly GCF_054491055.1 of Hypomesus nipponensis. Lineage (NCBI taxonomy): Eukaryota > Metazoa > Chordata > Actinopteri > Osmeriformes > Osmeridae > Hypomesus > Hypomesus nipponensis. The sequence continues at coordinate 10,011,801 of NC_140370.1, read as the reverse complement.
CTTGGGAATTATTCCGCCCAGCGCATAGCAGGTCTGATTTCATACATGCCTGAGGCCATATCAAAACGTTTGCATGCATTTTTCTCCTCTCCTCTTTTTTTTATTTTTTTTTTATCCCTTTCTGTTTTTTAGGCTGCAGACTGTATCAACCATATTTCATTGCAGCTGGCTTTAACTCAACACCAGTATGAATCATCTGCACTTTGTTTGCAAACAGTTCAGCTTGTACCAGTAAAAGGAGTAGATGTTGTAATGGAGGCATCTGCATGGAGCCTGATGCTCAGAGAATTGCCGTTGTCCTTCTTTTAAGAAAACATCAAAATAAAATCATCAACCAGACCATTTAGTGAGGCTGTAACAGTTATTCGGTTGCCATGGTGACTGTCCATTCCATTCATCTGAAGTGGCATGATTAGGTCTGGTCTGAGTCCAGTCCATTATGTAATGCTGCCATAATGTTCCTTTGAGGGTATTGGATAGATTCTCAGCAGCGATGCAAGAGCAAGACATCGTTTGTTTTTACTTTATTCTGTGTTGCTAATTTTGATGTAACTCAAAAAGCATGCTCTGCCAGACTAGTGCGCTACCCAGTGGTACGGAAACACAATTTGTGACCAAGATCTCTATTATGAACGTAGATGAATCTATCCCATGCAGCACTATGTGAAGTCACCATAAGTTTGTAGACAGGTAAGGCAAGGGGGATAAAGGGTGTCAGGAATGAGCCCAGCAGTAAGGAAGCCTGTGTTTTATGAGCTGAGGACTACTTTTAGAGGCTGGAACATCTTTTACTCACATGCAATCTCTCTCTCCTCTCTTTCCTATATATTCCTCTCTCCCATTATCTTTATTGTCCCCTTCATACATGGAACAGTCCACATGAGAGGCCACTGCTTCAGTGGTCCTGTCAACCCCTTCACACTGAGCAGCTCATGGACTGCACCAATGTGGTTTTAGCCCAGCAAAGGGTTGAAAAGTCTGCTTTCCTTTCTGGTGATTTATTGTCCCTTGCCTGCCTTAAATCTTATAAAATCATAACGTTGTCTGTGAAGGAACTGGACTTAATAGTGTGTTACCACAACATATTGAATTCTTGTCAGTTTTTCTTGATTTGTCCCTATGGAAGAGTGTCTGTAGAACCTATAAGATGTAGAAGGCATAGGTGTCCATGATGGAACCTTTTTCTAGTCTTAACAGGATGTCTGCTTTAGGAATTTGGCAAAGCATACATGACATGCAATAAATGAGATAAATAGCCTTGTCTACGATACCTTTGACCTTCTATCCATAATCCCAACGGTGTCATTCATTCCTAGAACCATGACCACGGCTGCATAGCCTGTCGCATCATCTACCGCTCCGACGAGTTCCACCCGCCCATCCTACCTCCACGGGCAGACATGACGGTGGGTCTGTACGGCCAGTGGGTGAGCCAGCGCTGTGAGGTCCGGCCAGAGGTCCTGTTCCTCACCCGCCACTTTGTCTTCCATGACAACAACCACACTTGGGAAGGCTACTACTACCACTACTCTGACCCCATTTGCAAACACCCCACCTTCAGCATCTACGCCCGCGGGCGCTACAGCCGAGGGCTGCACTCCACCGATGTTATGGGTGGCACTGAGTTTGTCTTCAAAGGTGACTATGAAATTGTTTGTGCATGTGAGTGGGTGGACTGTTGAGACATGTATGGTTAAACACGGGGTAATGATATTGGAATGAGAACTGAAAATGATGAATCGCCTCCTCTCTCTCTCCCCTCTCCAGTGAACCACATGAGAGTGAGGCCCATGGATTTGGCAACCACCTCCTTGCTCAACGTGTTCAATGGGAACGAATGTGGAGCCGAGGGCTCCTGGCAGGTGGGGGTCGAGCAGGACGTCACCCTGACCAATGGCTGCGTGGCACTGGGCATCCGGCTGCCCCACACTGAGTATGAGCTGTTCCGGATGGATCAGGACGCCCACGGACGCTACCTGCTCTACAACGGCCAGCGGCCCAGTGACGGCTCCAGTCCTGACCGTCCCGACAAGCGGGCCACGTCCTACCAGATGCCTCTGGTCCAGTGCTCTGCCAGCAGCCAGCACTCAGAGGCCGGCGGGGAGGACAACGACCGGCCCCTGAGGCTTAGCAACAGCTGTGAAACGTGTCACAGAGGCCAGCCCAGGGACGGCACACTGCTTCTGGCTTTATTGGTGACTCTTCTGTTCCCTTGGGGCTGCAGCTTTTAAACTGTTTGGCTGAACCCGAGAGCCAATGATGAAAGGAGTGGCACAAGCACCAGGAAAGAACTGACAAGAAGACTGCTTGTTAACTTGACACACTTGAACTTTTTTTCTCTGCTCTTGGAACTATGGAAGCTGGGGTCACCAAGGTGGAGAGCCAGTTGAGACTTGTTCTTTTGATACCTGTTCTTTGAACTCCTTACCAATTACCAAAGACTTGACACTGCTGCACCAGAGAAACTGCACTTTAGTAGAGAAGAGGAAAAGTCTGAAAAGTTGATGTACTAACAGACAGGACTGTCTGTGATTCGAGTTTAACTTGAGATGTTATGTTTTTTGGTACTACAAGCAGATAAAACACTATGAAGACAATTGTGGTCTCTTGTTTTATAAAGACAAATAGATTTTCAGGATGTAGGGTAAAAGGGAAATAAGTTGAGTGAACGAATTTTTAAATGATTTGACCAATAGAAGGAGTTTGATTCATGTAGCCTTCAGTCCTATTGGCTGGCCCACACAAACTTTGACCCCCTAATGGTGAGATGACTGCTGCTGAACTGTGTGTGTGTGTGACAAACCCAACTACACCCAACCAAAGATGGTATAACAGAGTTGTAGTGTTAAAGTTGAGCGCATACAGGAGGTGTTTTTTAGGCCTGAATTGCTCAGGAGGTAGGCGGGGGTGGTCAACAGATTATTACAGCTGGCTGTGTCCTTGTCCTAAATGAATCAAAAAACAGGAACGGAGAGAGAGACTAAAAACAGATCAGAAAATAACTAAGTGATGAACAATGTAAAGCAAAAAAACCATATGAACAATGTTAAGAACTTAGTCATTTTCTAATCTTAATATTTGCACCAAGTTCAAGACAACATTAACTAAATGCCAATTATTAACAGTATTTTGGAAGATGAAGACCATATTTACCTCAAATCACTGACATCGCTCTCATCCACAGAGTAGCCAAAATGGCAAGGTGAGTAGCTCCCCGATGCAAACGAGCCATTTTCCGAACGTCCTGTTGTTCCAGAGCCTTGCGTGGATGGAGAAGTTGTAGATGTCTCATAGTAACTATAGTACACTATAAATATTTAATATATAAACTACATCATAAATATTTAGTATACTTAACTATGAATATGAGTATGAAGATTGTTTTTTCCTTCACCTATATACTTCCATGACAAAATATCACTACTCAGTTATGAAGCACAAGTGGCACTTATTTGGTATTTTCCTATTTATCTGAAATGAGGAAGAACCTGGTTATGATGATCTCATAATCCATACTATAGTAGCAAAGCTGGCCAGTTCTCAAAGTTCTAGTGCTCCCCCATTCCCATGTCTTCACCTGGGTTTGAAACCAGGACGTAAAACAAGATGACAAGTTGGTAAGCTAGCCGGCAAATGACATTAAACATTCAAAACAATAAAAACACTTCTCTTCAATATTAATAGAACTGTTAGTGTGTAGATGATCCAAGTACACTTTAAGGGAGACATGAAATACTATCAAAACCAAATTTTTTCTGTTTTATTTTTTTTCAATGCTTAATACCATGGGACAGGATTTAAGAATGGAGACCTTATTTTCAGTCAACATTTGCCTCAAAGGGATATATGATTTGTATTGAGAAAAAAAACAATAATAATATTAATAATAATAATATAAAGTCTGCATTGGTATTGTCAGGGATAGGAAAGGACAGAAATGTACAAGAAAGGAGGCACCTATATCCCCAGCTGGACTCAAAACATTCCCCAAGAGAAAGTAGAAATTACAAACTGAACAAATTAAGTTGATTTCAGAGGCAATCCAGCAACAGGTAGCAAGGTCTTTTTGATGGAAGTTCTTTCCTTTTGTTAAAAGGATTAAAATAACATTTACAAGACACTTAACATTCCATTCAACTCCTATTAAAACGACAGAGAGAGAGAAAACGATTATTTTATTTGACTGCTTCTCACCAAGGTCACTCTAGGTGCATAGCAACAGTCCTTCATGTTGATTGATAGTGTACACCTTTCTTCAAAACCTCCACAAACCTGTCCATCTATCTATCAAAAACAGAAACGAAAAAAGGAGCACTCTTTTTCATTCTTTCGCCTTTCTGCATGTGTTCTAACCGTGTGTGAGAGATTGTAAAAAGGCGATGCCCTCATATGATGCTGTACAGACGTGTTCACTGTAGGCCGCACTACCAATGATATGGCAAAGTCAACAGAAAGACTTGTTGGTTAATCCAGGCCTTTGGGTTCCGGAGCCAGGGTGGGGGATACAGCAGGCATGCGTCTCCCAGTCTACAAGATGAACTTCCCTAGGAAGAATCCAATGAAGATGGCTGCTATGACAACGAGGAGGGAAGGAAGTGAGGCGGTGCTTGTTTCTCGGCCAAGGAAGGTTGAAGCGTTTGATGTCATGTGGTCGGAGCGTGTGGCCTTTCTCATTCTAATACCATCATCCTGATAAGAGACAGGAGTTAGACACAGGAGTTGGGAAAGATCAAACTTTTTAAACACAACCCCCCAACCCCCACCATATAATTCAGACAACAACAAAAAACAATGTATACATGACTCCCAGCATGCCTAGCGGTACGTCTCACCTTGAGTTGCCGGTTGTCCTCCGCCAATTTCCCCATCTCAGACTGCAGCCTCTTGCACTCCTCCAGCAGCTTCTTCATCTCCGTGTCGTCCAGCGAGGCGCTCACAGGCTTGGCCGGCGCCGCCGCCGCCAAGGGCCCTTCAGCCTTGGCAGAGTTCAGCACGGGGGCGGCTTTGTTGCTCGCGTCCACATCATTCTGCAGACACAAACCACGTCAGTGAAATGCAGCCTGACCTGGGGACGAGCTGGGGACGTTAACCACCCCCCAGAGGCTTGTCTGGAGGCTGAGGAGCCTGAAGCGGAGGGCACGCACCAGCCTCTCTGAGAACAGATGGGGCTTTGATCTAGGTGGGTCAATGTGACATCATAGAATTGCAGGAGGTGGGTTAAGAAATCCACCCATTGGGGAACACTGGCAAACGACTGAGGAGGGTTGTTCATATTCCGTTGGTACACATTTATTCGGTCATCAGTCGTCTGTGCAAGGTTGTTGGCACCATTTGTGAATGCAGCAGTAACATTAATTACCACTACTCTGCTGTTCTCCCCCCACTGTCTGTCGGTCAGTGCCTACCTCGAGGTCTGGCTGGCCTACCCTCACAAACCTGCATTCTGCTCCTCACTTTAACCTCAGAGCTGGGGGCTGTCCTGAATCCCTGCAGGTCACTCCTGTTGCTAACGCTGCACGGGGTGGGGGGCAGGCCTGACCTGCTGCTGAAGGGGGTGCGGAATTCCCCAGAGCCAGGAGTGGCTCTGGGGGGCAGACGACAGCCCCCGTCATAGCCTGGCTCCCCAGAGAACATGGAGGCCTGCCTGTCTGTCTGCCTCGGGGTGGCTAACCCCCAGCCGGCTTTAGACAAGGATCTACCCTCCCCAGTCTCTGAGCTGCTGACCTGAGAGGGAACCACAGCCGTGACAGGATGAGCACACACTTCTGCACCGCTGTCACATTAACACGTTTGACTGCAATGGAAGTAGATAGTAGAATAGAGGTGGAGTGCAGAGCCTTGGTGTTAAATGTGGAGAGTGGACTGTACATGGGCAGCAGGTCTTACCACTTTATCGTTTTCAGAAGGCAGTTCAAAGACACATCTCAGCTTGGAATCCATGAGGTCATCGGTTTTTGCATCTTTCCACTGGAGATGAAGAAGGCATGTTATTCATCAAGTTAACCCGGCAGCAGCTGAATCCTATCCACACACCTTGACACTACTGTAACTCAGCCTGCACCTCCTCGCACGCACAAACGGGATTAAACAAGCTGGTGCATGCAGAACCATTGTAGCATCACTGTCATTCAAGCTCCAAAGGAAAAAAAGCTGTAAATCAGTCAGCAACCCAGCGTTAGATTATTGAGTGGAAAAGGCTTTCCAGTAGTTGAAGTTATTTCTTGAGACTGGGAGCATGTACATGACTTTCTCCTAGTGTTCTCAGTTGTAACCAGAAGGGGGCAGACTACAGCTACAAGGAGTTTCAGAAATGTGTCGGCCCACTGATTTGGTGGTTGATGCCCTCTGCTGGACATGAATCCAATCCACCACAACTGAACCTGACTCAAGACAGGGAGGCTGGCTATTATTGCTAATCCCACAAAGGTGACTAAGGGACGATAGACAATCCAAAGAGATGCATAGATTAAATCCCCTGATGAATGCAAAAAATACTCACCATTGAATCCATGTCAGATGAGTTTGAAGGAGCGAAGATTGTTTGCACCATGAATTTGTGTTTACTTTTCTCATTCGGGTCATAGTCAAAGGGCTGTAGCATTACTGCAATATAAGAGACACAAATACATTTTCAGCAAATACCTAAGATAAGTCAATGTATTTCTAGCTTTGAAATATCCCAACTTCATTATAGCCATGCCCTTCATCATTTCACCATTACGTTTTGTAGGTGCCTTTTCAGCATCATCTACACAGAGCATCATTCATTCAAACTAAATGGTGTTTTTCTCTGAAAGCCTTGAATAAGCAGCTCATTCTAGGTCTGGCCTGCGTGCGAAAAGACACTGACCTGCTTTGCCCTTAATGTTGGGTCAAGTTTCCAATCCAACCGTAAATTAACCATGCTCACTTTCTGATATTAATTATAAATAGATGAACACATCAATGCATAAGCAGAATCATGTGTCAGAGATTCCCAGTAATAACCCATGCGTCTCTCCATTTAATATCCAGCCCAGTACATTTAGTCTAAAGTGAAATGGCGTCACCATTTTGCAATCCCATTGGATTCCCATAGTCCCACCAGCTATGGGGGGCGGGGCTCCTGTCCTCTCACCATGTCGTCCCAGTTCAGACGGAGCTTCCTTTGGCACTCACCAGATATAGTGACGGTGGCCCCGGCGTCGATGATGCCACTGTTTGGCCGTACGCAGTACCTGCGTGGTGCTGTTGTCTTCACTTTGAAACATACTCTCCTATCAGACGGGTTCTTCAGTTTCAGGTTGGTGGTGACTACATCTGTAAAGGGCCCTGGACAGAGACACGACACAGAAAGTAGTTATTTATTTTATGTTTTAAGCATCTCCCCTGGTTAAAATATATTACAACAATCTGATGTGTTACATATGCGTCTTCTGAAGCCAGGTGTGAGTGAGAAAGTTTCAATATCGCTAATCAGTTGATTGATTTTGAGAGCTCTTGGAAGAGGTCCCTGCACACTGGCCCTCTAATGAAGCAGGGAGGAACTGAGAGGACCAGAAGCAGGGAGCAACTGAGAGGACCAGAAGTAGGGAGCAACTGAGAGGACCAGAAGCAGGGAGGAACTGAGAGGACCAGAAGCAGGGAGGAACTGAGAGGACCAGAAGCAGGGAGCAACTGAGAGGACCAGAAGCAGGGAGGAACTGAGAGGACCAGAAGTAGGGAGGAACTGAGAGGACCAGAAGTAGGGAGGAACTGAGAGGACCAGAAGTAGGGAGGAACTGAGAGGACCAGAAGTAGGGAGGAACTGAGAGGACCAGAAGTAGGGAGGAACTGAAAGGACCAGAAGTAGGGAGCAACTGAGAGGACCAGAAGTAGGGAGGAACTGAAAGGACCAGAAGTAGGGAGCAACTGAGAGGACCAGAAGTAGGGAGCAACTGAGAGGACCAGAAGTAGGGAGGAACTGAGAGGACCAGAAGCAGGGAGGAACTGAGAGGACCAGACATTCCCAGGGAGAAGATCCTCAAAGACCCAATCAGGAACCTCAAAACAGGGGAGTTTAAATGCCATCACGCAGTTCCTCTGTCCTCAATTAGGAATTAAATTAAATAACTCAGAACGCAAAGTCCCTAGGCTAAACGACTAGGTCCTGATATGACAGTAGGGGTGGGCGAGGCTAGCTGTTCCTTCTCTTATCGAGTTTCCTTCTCAGCTTTCACCGAAACATTGCATGAATACACTGCTGTGAATTTATCAAGACAATCAAATAAATACATTTTGCCTACATGGTTCTTTAGGTAGGTAAACAACACAAAGAGCAGGGATTGAATCAAGAAGACACAGAACTGACCCCCAACATGAAGTTGCCTACAGATATACAAAAGATCATTTGAGTCATTGGATCATATTGTAATGTCATCTTTTCCAGACCTAATGTCACTTCAATCATGAATTTATCCCAATGTACAGAGTAAACGTGGTCTGAAATTTTACTGGGAAAAACCCTTCTCCACAAGTCCAGAATTTGAGATAATTTCACATGGGCGTCCCATGTCTGTCTGTATAAAGTCTCCTCAGGTCATATATGGAGAGACCATTAGTCCTGTCTCCATCTTGTGACAAGGTTGTTTGCCCCAAATTAGAACCTTAATGACTGTTCACATGGTCCAGCTTTGATGACCATACTGTAAACACAGCTGTATGCCAAGTGAAAGTCAACCAAACTCAATCAGAGCAATTAGACTGTCAGGACCGAATGAACCATCTTATTGTAGCTACCTGGCTTCATGCAGATAAGTCTGAAAGTAGGTCCAGTGCCTTCCCATACCTGTGTTGAATCATAACTTGTCAGGCACAGTCTTTAAATAGGCCATGTGCTAAGACCTGGACTGTCCTTCAAATATTATGTGGCACCCTTTCTTCTCATGGTGTTGGTAAAGTTTAGTTCAAAGTAGTGGCCTCAGAACTACAAAGGATAGAATACCCTTATCCATTTTCAAATGAAAATAAGATTAAACGATAAGTCAACTTGTACAAGGAGTATCATTTTCTTCAAATTGCAGTATTGCATCAAGTTCAAATTCAGTTTATTTGCTGTCATGACATCAACAACTTAATCAAATGTCGGTCTACATTACATTATCTATGAAAACTGAGGCTGCAACCCATGACACATCGTCTGACTTCAGTAGCTTGTAAAACAGCTCAGTGACAATCTAGATCCAGTTCCGGAACAATGAGTACTCCCTCCACACAGCCCACCACTCAAAATGTTCATGCTAGACTACAGGATCTGTGGCAGAGCACTGGAGGGCAGAAATACTGCTGAACACAACAAAGAGCATCCCTGGGAGACCAACTTTATGTTACACTCAACTGTGAAATACTGGGTACACCAATGACGGTATGCTTGCCTGGCTACAGTGGTTGTTGCAATACCAAGCAGGGTAGAAACTGGCCTGCTTGGAAAACTGACTTTGAAACTGACTGCCACAAGACAAAAAAATTAGGCTAGTTGAACCATTCCTGGTGTACAGTTTGAAACACCAACTGCCACACACTGAAGTTTCAACAACTGGAGTAGATGGTAGAGTTGAAATCATTGTTAAGCCTATTTGAGTTTTACATAGACTTTATCATGCTGCCTAAATTCAATAAGAATGTAAACAAACACATTTAGCCTATATAAAAACCTTTAGCCCTTGTATACCTTCCAGTTGGCTCTCTCCAGCATGATTGTACACCCTTTGAACTGAGAACATAGGCTGCTATGCATGATAAGACTGAGTGGGCTTTGGACATCGTGAAAGGTGAAACATGGACCACTGATTAAAATGTCCTGATTTCTACAAACCGGTAAAACCTAAAGCTGGGCTTCATCAGACAGTATTTTAGTGCCAAAGGTCAATTTCACTTCCATATCCCCTGTCACTGCAGGCTCTATGATCTAGATCTACTTGCAACCACATGGTTTAGGTCTAGTGAAAAGAGCAGGCTTCCCCTTCTGAACAAAAACCTCCACTCACTGAGAACAAGTTATAATATACAGACACATGAAAACATACATCAGGCCCCTTTTTGGAGTGCTACGGCCCAAGCACTACTCCAATGTTTGGATGTTTACTTAGGTAGGCCCCCTGGCTTGCTTAATGCTAAAAATACAAGCAGAGGAAAGGAAGGCTGTCCCCTCTAGCTTGCTGGAGAAATCCCAGCAGAGTCTCTAAACCAGAGCAGCCCCAGGATCCACACAGACATATTTAGCTCAGTCTGTGTGACAAGCAGGAGCAAGGGCCATCTTACCTCACACAGTAATCACAATCACCCATGAAAGATGCTAACCCACTCTAAAATCATGGAGATATTGAGAATGTGGTGCTACCCAAAAATAACCAAACGGGAAAGAATAACATCGAACTGAAAACAACATAATAGTGCTTTGAAATGTTGGACAATGTCAGATACATTTACGTAATTAGCATAGTATTGACAATGTTTGCAACAAATGCCAAAACACAAAAGTGCAGATTTGCATTACATGCATGCTAAAAATTATGTTGAGGTGACATGATGCTTTTAAGAAACTTAACATTGTGGCTTTAGAAAAAGGCTTGACATAATTTCTCAAACTAGTCAGATTAATAATCTAACTGGTCAAATTAATGTGTACCAAAGTTATCAATATTAGTTGTCAAATCATTTTTTATTTACTAAATGGGACAAATGTTTAATCTGAAGATGGATAGTATAAACCTCATGATTTAACCAGATGTCAAGTCTTAATCTAAATTAGGGGCATCCACCTTAACTGTATAATATGGGGAGTTGAAAACCATTACGACCAGACTATGCAACCTTCTTTAGGCATAGCTCTACCTTTCGACCAATGTATTTGTGTGGAGGAAACCCTACATTTACCCTGAAACACAGCATTTCTTTCAGACGTACATTGGCAGGAAAGGCCCATAACTAGTTTGGCTAGTTTGCTCAATCTACGAATTCCAATAGCAACATGTGAGCTTGCACTCCCAGAAGTACTGCCATTGCAATGTCAACGTGAAAATCAGTCTAGATAAGACAATTGCAAGTCTTAAGTGAATTTTTCTTTTTCAGTGACCAGAGAGGGTTGCTAACTAATCAGTTGGCTGGGTAACGGTGACTAGCGTTAACTAGCTAGTCGCCTTCTGTATTTAACGATATACTGTACTGCTGCTTGTCTACCGTTAGTTCTCGAGACTGAGAGAAATAACTTGTATGGCTATCTAGACAAATCTTCAGAGTGGCTAATAGGAAGTTCAGTTTAGTTTTTTGGCTTGCCAATTCAGCTGTTACAGTACGCTTTTGAATCCCCCATCTAGCTTGTTAGCCATCTAGCTCGGTTACAACAAGAACAGGGTTGGTCATGTAGCTAACTTACTTACAGTAGCACCAAGTCAGCTGACTAAACCGGCTAACCCTGACTGCCACCCGGCATTGACATATACCCTTATCTAACTTCAGATGAGTGAATTTTTTTACCATACTGATATGACATGTATAGACTACCGACTGCATAACTAAAGCGCCACTCAATTCTCACGCTAGTGCAGAGCTAGCTAACCCACATCGTTTAGCTTGCGTCTTCAAGTCGTTGGCATATCCATGGTGGACTTGGACCACGATTAAACAAGCTAGCTAGTAGCTGTCACTGCTTCTTAACACTAAGCTATATTATTACAAATGTAGACTAACTAAACGCATGACGGCATACGACCATTCAGAACGGATGCATTCATTTGACTTTTTACAGTACGATTTCATTACAAGTTCCTAAACACTCTGCCACGCCGGTTTTCCACGTCACTACAGTCCGGGGCTTTGCAGTTTTGCAACAGCGGCCCGACTCTCCCCCAACGCAAAATGGCGGAAATGCTAACTGGTAGTTCGCTAGCAAAACTCATTGGAGGGAGTGTGAAATCATTTCGTTTGACCGAAGTTCTCTCGGTTTGTCTAAATGCTCAGCGATTTAACGCACTTACCTTTAAATCTGAGGTCAGACGATGGGTCAAGAATAAGGATCTGCTCCAACTTTGACATTTTCGAGGGGGAGACACACTTGATAGCGACGCCAGAGAGTCACTGACAAGTAGAAATCCTAGATCCCTACTACTGAGTCAATCGCTGACTGGGCGCTGAGAACGAGCATGCGGGTGCAAATATTTGTACGCGCGAGTGCGCGACTTTGTTGCGCGCTCACGTGATACACGTCCACCGGGTGATTTGTTTCTAACGTGGCCCTTAGCGCCATGTCTTTAACCTCTTTGAAAATATGCTTGTAAAATATTATGTTTGCACTTTGCTGAAAGGGATTTTCACTCCGATTGAGTTAACTTAAATCATTTGACACACACATGCCAAACAAACAAACACAGAGATGCTTTTAAATTCTTCAATCTTATTTACCCTAATGTAGGCTATCCATAAATAGATCACAAGTCCTTGCTAAATGTAATATGTACTACATATGGCTGTGGAAATCAATGCATACTCTGCATTCCTTCCCATTGAACCAATTACATCATTTGCAGCCTGCAGTCTCTTGTATCATTCTCTAGCTTGTGGCTTTCTGAGTGTCTTGAGTGTCACTGTTTAACTAGACTCAATTCCTGTTTTTTTTATTGCAATTCCTAAATAGTCTGAATCTGTTGACTATCTTGGCCGTGGTTAAGTCCATCTTTGTGTTAAGTAGTGCAACATACCCCCCTTCAGAATATGCAAGCTGTTCCAAGGTAATCCAGTGCACGACTGAAACAGAGCCTGTGGAATCCTGTACTCTCCATCTCATTTGCTCTATTTACAGCATTTCAAAAGGTCACGCAAGCACACATTGACTGAATAGAACAAACACATTGAACCATTGATAGAAAAGTAGGCAATAAGGAGTGTCAGACCTGGACATTTGTATCCCATTATATACATGATTTAACAATGATAAAACTACAGGCCTTTGAGATAACAATGAAAATAAAAGGGTGGATAACAGTTCTATTATCTGACTGCAGCCCTACTTCAAGGTGGGGTAGTTTTGCATTTCATTTATGTACAGCCAATGTGTCTGTACAATAGCCAACGAGTGAGTAGAGACAAAGTATTGTTTACAAACGCCCATTCCAACTGACACTCGATCAGTTTGCACTTCCTTGATTCTTAAATAGCAACCTCTTCTCCAGTCAAAATCTTTAAATTACATAAGTGACAGTGTTAGGTGTTATATTTAATAAATACATTTAAAGAAAACCTTTGAATCTGAGGCTCAGATGGCATTTGGACAAAACAGATCCAGGTCATGATTATTTAAATTATATCGTAATACAAGAACAACTAAAGAAAAAAACCTTTATTGTCATAAAAAAGAATATAAAAAGTATATGTAGTCTGTCACGTAGTCTGGATGAAATGCGAATAAATCACTTAAGCACATCACGTACTGTGAAAATGTATACAGGCCTACCATGCTTAACATTTAAAGGGTGGTCTGGCATGTCTAAACATGGCATGTATGATTTATTACTAACAATCAAGCATGAAACTAGTAGTATGTCCTACTCAGCTGTTTAATATGATTTATTTACAAAAGCAAAAAGAAAAGACAAAAGGCACTTGTCATCTTACAATAAAAAGCCATGAAAATGTTTTGCAAAATTACCTTAGTCAAAATTGTCAAGTCAGATGATAAACCTGCATCTGAGTATTAGTTGATCACATGCAAAATGTCACTTCTAGAATTGTGTTACAACAATCAGTAACTAGAAAAAAACACATTATAAAATACATTTGAGTAAAAAGTGTAAACATTTTAATAAAAAAGCAAATCTGAACCTCAAATATTTTAATTTTAAGTGTACTCTACTTACCAAAAAAAAGTATTCTGAAGTTGTAAAGTGCCAGATAAACAAATTGAGCCTCCTCTCCGGATGGTCAAATCCAATTGACATGTACTTCATTTACTGGGAATGTATTTTTCATAATTCACAACCACTGCATGTGTTACAAACTTAAAAGTTTGCGTTGTAATTCCATTGTAACAAAATGGAAGCTATTGAAATACAAGTCCCTTTCACTACTCACCTTAAGCATATGTTACACTCAAAGTACATGAGCTGTACTTTATAGACTAATGTGTATCACTTTTTGCAGTTGATCAGAGAATGATATCTGCAAAGACCAAATTAATGTGAGTAATGTCTTGAACCACAGTGCAATCACTTGATCTACACTGCTTAAGACTAAAAACATGTTCCGGATATAAATGTGTACATAATCATAACCAACTTTGACCAAATCAAAGTAGTCTTGTTAAATCCATTTAAACTACAAAAAATGTTTAGCAACTTTTTGCTATTGTCATCATTTGAGAATTTGGAGAATGTCATTAAGACGTGATCGGGGGTGTCGCCAGGAATTTTGGGCCCCATGAAAAAGAAAATATGTATTTATATTTTTTGATCATTTCTATAAGTTGTTCTTTTTTTGGGGCCCCTTAGAATGGTCCGAACTTTTCCCCCCTATACAGCGCCCCTGGACGTGATTACTCTTGTCACTGTATGCATGGTTATAATACAGCCTCTGAAACGCAGAAATATTACAAATTGTATTTAAGGATAACCTCTTGCTCTCCGTCCAACACTAGAGGGAGACAAATAGCACTACATAAAGTTGGTCAATCAAATAGTAAAATATTTCAATCGGGTCCAGGTCTTCCCCTCCAATCCTTCCCTAGGGGTCACTGCAGGCACAGTCGAACCTGTGTCAGAGTGAAGAGGAAGACATGTTCCTGAAGCCGGACGTCTCACTGGCCATTCCTGGTTTTACTAGCAACAGCGCTTTGTTGAGGAAGGAGGCTGTCGGCTCAGTTTAAAGGATTCGTTACTGTCTACCTCAGGATTCTCCAGGGGAGGGATCTGTCGACCTGAAATCATTGAGAGAGTAGAACATATTGTATATTGCTGTTTTATATGCAACTACTATTTGTTAGGGTTAAATATTATGTAATGGTCGTATTGTTGAAACACAGAATTTACTAGAAACACTTACTGATTTTCTGAAAGAGTTCCTCGACATTAATAGCATTTCTGGCACTAGTCTCGATGAAAATTGCTGCAATTGACTCAGCAAAGTCCTTGGCTTCCTTCATCGGGACTTCCCTGTTGTGGGACAATATAATGAGCTATAGCATTATCAAAATACCTGTGTAACTAAACTTGCGTCCACACAGATCACTTTTGTGATAGGTTTATATTTCTTATTTCAAATTCTTGTATTTCTCAATAGGGAAATACATTTGTGACTATAGTTGAACTCTTGTGCCAAGCTTTGAATCGTCTTTTCGTTTGAAGAGAATTACATCACATCCTGAATTCTGGTGCTTGTGTATTGTACTGCAGATCAAGATGGTAAAGCCTTACAAAAGAAACGTCATACCTGATGTCTCCCAGATCATTTTTGTTCCCTGCGATCGCTACAACAATGTCCTCAGGACCATGCTCCTTCAGCTCCTTCACCCATTTCTTCAGTGTCTGGAAAGAGTCCTGCAAGACAGAGCCAGGCCACAAAGAAAAGTGTAAATCTATGAGGTATCTGTTACTCTTGTGGAGATCTGTAACTGAGATTGATTTTAAAAGGAATCAGCCTTGTCACTTATTTTCTAAGGAAACAAATATTCATACCAGTTTGGTGATGTCATAGACAATGACAGCAGCAGCTGAACCTCTGTAGTACATTGGGGCCAGTGAGTGAAACTGGTAACAAAGAATAGAACAAATACACAAACATAAGCAAAACAAGAATATACAAAAAATAAAAAATCCTACTTCCCAATTTATAAACAGAAGTGATATTTTCCAATGGCAATATTCAAGTTACTGTTTCTTCTGTCACACATTTTAGCATACACCCAGTGAATCACTGAACAGAACTAGACCTAAAAATAGTAGCTAAGTGAATTAATGTCATGGGGGCACTTGATTAGATGATTAGTCAGGGTGACTAAGAAACAGTGTGTCCCAGTTTTGTGCTTATTTCAACAAAACTCAAAAGTATTAGAAATAAATATGTGATAAGAAGACTTAGGATGAATTCTGTGGATGTACACACCCTTTCTTGTCCTGCTGTGTCCCAGATAAGGAATTTGTGAAGTTCATTTCCACATGGCACCGTTTTCGTTAAAAATGATGCCCTGTGTTTGACAAACAGCATACACCAAAACAAATGAGCCTCATCGAGAAAGCAGTGTTTCATCACATTTCTGCAACTTTGATTTGGAGAATCCAGGTTGAGATTTTATACATAAGACATGTATTCCAAGACGAACTGACAGCTTTGTGTCATCCTCAATGGACATCAGTGGATCTCAAGGCGAGTCATGTGCAGGTGTGTTTCATTTGGTTTTCAATTAAATTACTTTGAGCTCCGATAACAAAACAATCTTTATAATTACTTTTTTTTTTACTTACCCTATTGTTGGACTTATGTTGTGGCTAAAATGATCTTGAACAAAACGACATACAATACTGGACTTTCCTACTCCTGTATCCTGGGAAACAATATAAATTGATTAGTCCCAATACTCTTAGCATTATACATTGCACTGAGACAAGGAAGTTGGGTTAAATCTCCTTTTTGCACCCCATAAGGTATTTCTACAATACTAAGCCACCTGGGAGTTGAAGACGATACAGTCTACAAATGCACGTCAAAGGCTGCAAAATTGGTCGAAAACCTACCGCAAGAAATATAGAAGCTAACTGGTTACTTTAGGTGATGACGTAATGGCTGGTATTTAATTGTAAGAGTAATTCCACAAATACAAAAAGATGCCCCCCTTTTAAATACACACACAAAACAACCACAGTCATTGACAAAATAACATACATTTTGACATTGAATATAATCTAGCGTCCTATTTTACCGGCTAGAAAGTTTTTTCATGGGCGAATGGTAGCGGTTTTTTCCCAAGGGGTTGTTATTTTCGACAAAGTCGGCTAACATGTAACTAGCTAAATTAGGCTACATTTGGTCAGTAAAATATTTTGTAGGCTTCCTGGATTAAAACACCTTTGTTACTGTCAAGTATAATGTCTGTTCTCTTTTCCATGTTTCAATGCTGTCGATACAGAACCGACAGCAGACAGATTTTTTTGGAGTCAACAAGAAGTTCACTTACCCCTAAAAGACAGACTTTAAGTTCCCTTATTGCCATTTTAGAAGGCTACTGCTACTCACATATCTCTTCAATATATTTTCAAAACTTTTGTCTCCACATGCTTACAGCAGAAATATTTTTCTTAAAAAAGGAGACACCCAAACTCTACGACAGACTGATCATCATTCCAACCATAACGGAAACCAGTTGAAGCCAACCGAATCACTAGTCACGTGGTGTTTCCATCTTTCGCTATGAACATTATTTTTAACAAACAAAAATTGATATAACGCGTCTTTAAAGTGTATTGATCACCAATTCTATTCGGCGAGTAAATATAGGAGATGCGTGAACATTTACATAGGGTATAATCAGAAGTATTTGCATAAACGTATAGGCCTAGCTTTTAAATTAGACATTGGACAACTATCTGTAAGACGCAAACTCAGAGATACAATCTTTTTTATTTATTTTAAGATTGACACTTTATTTTCACAGCATTATTTTGTCTGCAACAATACAAGCTACAAAAGCCTTTAATAATATGAAAATAATTTTATGAGAAGGAAAGATTATGAGCCACATCTAGCAGTAATCCATTACAATCACTTTAGGTTAATCTACTATATAATTTGGGGTGTCCTATCATCAGATTGCTTTGCCATATTCAAATGCAGTCCCACACATACAAAGTTCCTCTATTTATAGCATTAAAATAAAAAATAACATGGAAAAAACAGAGCTGAAAATACAGCACATTTCCAATTTTACAATAATGTACATGCACAATATGTTGTGCCTTTGTTTTACCCATCACAGATACACTGTAATGATGGTAGATGGGTAGCACATTGTAATTGGAAAAGATCATATACTATAGAGTCTGAAATGATTGACTTAAAATCTTGGCTTGTAATCACTCATAACAGACATCACGAGTCATGACCCTATTGCGTTAAGAGATGCAAATGCAATTTGTGTACAGAGTACATAATGCACAGGTCAGTTACCAGGCACAGTCCACCAGTTCTCTTGTTTGTACATCTGTAGTTCTCACAAACACATCGTTGTGCCAAATATTTATATGGCATGTCATTTCAAATCAACATATTTGCATAATTAGTCCTCCAAATATTCTATAATACTATGTAAATATATATAATATATAGAGACCCATCATAAATTCTTCATATTTCAAAGAGCATTTGTCCTAGTGGTTCTATTGTGCAACTCGTCCAGTCTTGCAGCTTCAGTTATGGCACAGTGGTTGCATTCCAAACAGGTTGTTCCATCTGAGACTGACTGGGAGAGGGGGTCATTATAGGGGGTGAATAAATTGGTCTGATCTTGTCCTTAAGGTCTAAAAGCAGGATCTTCAAAAAACTTAAAATGTAGGGTGCCTCCCTCACACTTCCAATACTACCCTTTCCCTTCAGTTCCTCCAGCTCCCGCCCTCCCTAACACAAAGGCTTGGCACTAGGGAGCATTCTATTCAGACGCATGGTCCCTCCTACTTTCTCATGCTGGCCTCAATTCCATTGATGCGTCAGCTAAAGGCAATTTCATTATGCACTGGTTATTTACCAAATAGCATGGGTAAATAACAAGTTCATAACTTTGGTCAGTTTTCAACCTTATGTGAAGCTAGCATGCACTGACTTGCCTAATTGTGGAGCGATAAAAGACATGTGGCTGTTGACTTCCTAGGGCTTTGAACAGCTGGAAATGTAAAGCAGTATGTATGTGGGCTAAATGGGAACAGAGATGAGCAGACTTCACAGGTTGGTCTCCCTCCTATCTTTACTTGGCGAAGGTTTAGCGGCATCCTTGCAGGGCTTGCCATTGGTGGAGGCAGGTTGTTCTGTAACGGTTGTCACAGGAGCCATGGAGCGCTTGGTCTGCTCCTCATTCCTGGCCTCTGGGCTGGGCTGTGTGGGAGGAGCCTGCTCCGAGGGAGGCGGGACCGTCAGTTCCTGCTGCAGCTTGTGGCTCTGAAGGAGACGGAGCTGGACACGCAGCTCCAAGATGGCTTCTTGCTCCTCGTGGATAGCTTGATTCAGGTGGGTGTTCTTGTTCTGCAGGTCAACCAATCACAAAATTAGCGGGATAGAACTCTTACTGTCACCAACCATATTCCAACACCTAAAAAATTTGACAAACAACGTATGTCTCCCCTCAAAAAAGGGCAAACGTAATAGAAAAACGTTATACTATAAGTCTGACCCTCACCTCCAGTTCTTCATTCTGCTTTTGTAGGTCTTCGAGGATCATCTGCAGCTCTTCCTCATCCTCACTCTCACTCTCGCTGTCTGAGGAGTACTCCTCAGTCTCACTGCGGCCTTGCTGCCGACTGGAGAAAACACAAACCCAGCGTAGTGGGAAATCAAAAGGTAACCGTGTCATTACCCCAAGTTAATTTTCATCCTCTAATGTCTATTTTTGAACACTTTCACCTCTGTATGTCAGCAATTTCAGCCCGCAGCCTCTCAATCTCCTCCTTCTCAGTGGCTATCTGCCGCCGCAGAACCTGCTCTAGAGAGATCAACTCCTCTTGCTCTGTCAGGATCTCATTCTCCTGCACAGGGGGGCGGGAGGAAAAGAGGAACATCCATATTTGTATTGTATTGTTCCCATATTTGTATTAGCCCTTTTAAAAACACCACAGTCTCACAATGCAGATGTGCCTGTGTGTGCGTCTTACCTGTGCTAGCAGGATGTTGACCACCTCTTCCTCATTCTCAGTCATTTCCTCTTTGGACACATCCTCTTTGGAGAGACTTGCTATCTCCTGAGCAATCTTACTCTCACACTCCTGACAGGTCACAAGGGAGGGAGGCATGGAGGACTTCCATTACGCAGGCATATCACGAGAGACATACTGGATTGTGGCTTGTAAAAACGTTTTTTTTTGTAATTAATGTAGCAAGTTTCAATGACACAGAACCTACAGTTCCATGACCATTAAAGAGGCATGTGTTTTACTAGCCTGCCGTTTGGCTTCTCTCAGTTTGCGTTTGAGAGCAGTGAGGATGCGCTGCACCTCCCACAATCTCTCCTCTTTAGACAGGTCTTTCACCCCTGCCTGGAGGTCCCTGTGCAGGCAGTTCAGCAGGAACTCCTGGAGAACATCACACATATATGTCAAACAAATGGAGCAGTGGTGGTCGAATACCGTCGTGCTTAGTGAATGGCAAAGCTGAATGGGGCTAAACTGGGAGGGCAGAAGGGAGCAGTCCACCCACCTGTCTGCGTATCTCCTCCTTGATGCTCTCCTGGGTCTCAGGCAGCGCCGGCATGGCGGCCATGTTGGACCAGCGCAGGGGGCGCACCACAGGCTTCAGCACCACTTCTCCAAACAGCTCCCTCACGTGCGTGAAGAACACGTAGAGAACCCGGTTCCCGATCTAAAGCAGGAGGAACAGGGGGAGGGAGGGGATGGGGTGTGCTGAAAGTCATTTGTCTACATGGCAGTCTGTGGGATGATGGATGCTGTGCTACCGCTGGATCATCGAAAGTGGAACAGCCACAGAAGTGGTTCTCCTGAGAATAAATTAGCTGCTTGGAAGTAGGGCATCCTTTCTCCCCCCACCCCCAATTTTGTTTTTTAAATAACTGTCTTCCTTTTGTCACAATTTTTTTGTTTGTTAAATAAAATAAAGTAATTGTTTCAATGAGCTGAATGTAGAATATGTTTACAACTACTTCTTTTATAGGTGTTATATGCCCAAATCCCTCTAAACAGTAACTCTCCCATTATCTACAGTCTATCCTCACATGTTAAACTTGATCAACTCATTTCTTCTGAAACCCCTTCTGTTCTCTCCTCTCCTCACACTGTCCCTCTTCATCTCTGACCTGAACGGTGGGGTTGAGGACTATGGAGATGTTCTGGATGTTCATCTTGGTGTCAGCCTCCCTGGCGATGACATGGTCCATGTGGGTGACCAGCCAGGACAGAATGAGCCTGCAGCCAGGGGTCATTTCTGTCAGCAGCCGCTGGAACTCGGTGACCTTCTCCGCCTCGCCCTGTCTACTGCAGGCGTCCTCAAAGCGCTGGGCCAGCTCTCGGCCCAGCAGGTTCTCCGGCAGCTCACGGAGGTACTGCTTCAGCAGGCTGGCTACCGTGTGGGGGTCATACTCTTCCAGACAGGGACACTCCTCGCGGTCGTAGGCGGCTTTCAACTCGTCCACCTTGGACTTCATACCTGGGAGGAGGGAGGGGAAAGGGAGGTGTGGGCATAATAGGTTGGAAGTCAAATTGCTGTTTTGGACATTTAATGTAAGGAGAGATATTAACAGAAGATATTGTACATATTGTATGTTGCTGTGACTAACATTGTCACACTGCATTAACGGGGAAGATATTGTTAATACATTTAACCAGACGTGCAGACGTAACAAAGCATGTTTTCACGCATTCATGTGGTCAACAAAAGTCAACTCCTCAAACTGATAACCGTCTCACCAAGGTTCAGATCTGAGGTAACTCCTACCTGACACGCGGTAGATCCCCTCGCACTTCATGCCGTAGCTCTCTATGTAGTCGATGCACTCCCTGAAAACGGCAGGCAGCTGGAGGCCATCGTAGAGGGCTGTTCGTTTCACAGCCTCGGCAAGAGGGGCCCCGAAAATGGGCCTGAGGGTGGGGGTCTCCAGGGGCACCGGCTCGGCCTCCGCGGTGGGCTTTTTCTTCTTCTTCTTCTCCTTCCACTGTTTGACCACGTCTGCAGCCGTCAGGTCCTTGGACTTCTTGTCCTTGGCCTTGTCCTCCTTGGGGCCCTTCTCCTTCTCCTTCACCTTGAAGTCTTTCTCCTTCTTCTTGGAGAAGCTGGGCTTCTTGAACACGTGGATGCCCTTGGAGCGCTTCATCTTGGACGGGCTCTCCGCTTCGTCTGCCGAGCTGTCCTCCTGGAAGGCGGCGTAGCCCTCCGCTGAATGACGGAGCAGAGGAAGAAGGAGAGGAAAAAGACGAGAGGGTGAGAGTTAAGGTAAACCCTTAATCCCCTCTTTCTCTCTCTGCTACCACACACCCCTCGATCACCATGTTTTGAGACAGAGGCAAGAAGAGAGGACAGAACAGGAGGGGGAGAATGGGGACTGAAAAAGAGGTCAGCCACCAATTTAGCACAATTCCCACTGCATCTTGCCAGTTTCCATTCCTGAACAAGCTTTAGAATGGTGATTCGGTGCTTCCTCTGAGCAAAATGCAACCAACTAGTGTCAACCTGCATTAAAGCTCCGCTCACAGTTTGTTGTCTCCTTTAATCAGTGCCACTATAGTACGTATTCCCAGGCAAAAACACTCTTTATCAGCTTGTGGCACAAGACACACCTTCACCGGGTATTGGGTGTGCCCCTCAAACTGTCTTTCTCTTCCTTTCTGTCACTGTGCCCTTGGATGGCTAAATTTAACTGCAGGATAACAACACCAAAAAAGATACAGTCATGTGGAAAAATGTATCTAACAATCTAGTAACATTTAAACAGATTGAGAAAGATTAACACTGTTAAATGGTTTGACCCAAAACTAGGTCTGATAGAGGCAAACTGGTGAGGCAAACTTATTCTTATAGACACATAAGACCTGACACATGTCTTTGTTGTTTTAAACTACACATCACAACCATTTTAGAATGTAAAGAAGCTTTCTTACTTCTCTTTTCTTTTTTCTTAAACTTGTTCTTCTTCTTGCTGTGTTCCTTGTCGTCGTCTGAGACGGCATCAGGGGGCTCGTGGTGGTGTCCATCATGGGGGGGTGACGGCTCGCCCGTGCGGTAGAGACCAGGGAACTTGGTGGGGCTGATCTCTTCAGAGCTCGGGGTGCGGGCCACACCCCCTGGGTGCTCTGCCCTGCGCTGCTCCGCAGGACTGCTGCTGGGGGGCAGGAAGCACTCCGTCATGGCTGCACTGCCCTGGTCAGAACTCTCTGGCCTCAGACACCTTTCCGCTCCATCACACCTGCAGGGGGCAGCTGTCTTAGTTAATAACGCCACGGTATTGTCTTCACCTTGTTAACCACCTGTTAAGGTTGAACTTTTCTTATAGCACCTCTTAGATTCATTTGATGAGTCCCTTGATATTAATTTGACACCACAGGAATCTAATACTAATTCAACGTTTGTTTATTACTAATTCTGGTTTATGATGCAAGTTATTTTTCTTATGAAAGAACAACTTCTACAACCACTGCAGAAACAAAATATACCCACCAGGTGGGGCTCTATTGTAAAAAAAGGTATATTTTGGATTATGCCAACCCCACACAAACCCATAGCCAACAAGCAGAAGGCAATGTCACACCCATATCTATCCATTGTTATGCCAATACGATGGCATCCTACGAAGGTCAAACAAATGAAGAGTCACTCGTATTGGTAGTGTAGAAATGCCTAAATCCCTTGCTGTGTAATACTAGACCCTTGTATGGGGAAGCTTTGACAAGTTCCTTTCTCAGATTAACCAGGTAGGCCTACCTATAGCAGCACTATAAAAAATCTAAGTAGCACTGAATATCAGAGCTTGTCTAATAAATAATGGGTCCCATTATCTGCCAAACATCTTTCTTATGTCATGATATTGCTTAGCAGGGAACCTTGACATGCGCCCCATTCAAACACTACCAAACTCGACACCATACAGTAAAAGATAACTGGAGCTAACAATTTCAAAGACTGTAAATTCTAATCGTTTAACAAATCAAACTAATGGAGATTACAGACTAAGACAACTAGCTAGCAAAAGAAAAGCCTGCCATCCAACCATCCTTGTTGTGGAGGATTATCCTTTTCAAAACTGGCCTGACTTCTGGAATACCAATTCAACAGAGATAAACGGGCAGTAATAATAACTAAGCATTTTCTAACTTGCCTTTTTCCAGCCAAAGCACCACCTGTAAGCTAACTAGCATTAATAATGAATCTGCTTACATTTAACGAAGGCCTACATGCTAGTTATGCTAGCTAGTAGTACAGTAACCAGTTTACTGTGCTCAAGTAAGCCAAGTAGCTAGCTTGCTAACGTCACAGCAAAGCTATTCTCTTATTCTGGCCACTCAACGAACCATTAAGATCATATAAGTAAATCAACACATATTAACCATGTTACACATTTGTAGTGAGGTTAACTCAGAAGAAAATATGAGGTAGTTTAGAAACTAACCTTCCGGACAATTTTGAGCTGAGCTTCCTGCTGCCCGTTTGTATACCAAATAAACCGACGTGAGTCTGCGCTGTATGACCAGATGCATGTTAGGAATTGTAGTTCAATGGCTAGAGGAGAAACTACAACCTTTTTTCTACTGAACTGGCTCAGTCTATTCCAAAGCTCACAGCTGCTCTTTGCTGAAATGAGGTCACGTAAATGAATATAATAAAAAGACTCATTGTGTTTCTGGGACATTTGTCTTCACTAACTGCTTGCCAACTGGGCACAGCATCAGTGATAAGCACCCTACCGCCTTTGAAAACCTGTTGGCACTACAGAGGAGTTCTGTAGCAGTAAAAGATTGGCATCAGTTAACACTCTTTCCCTCATTTGTAGAAGATGGTTTGCTTGCACTGGGACACCTGTGAACTATAATGACACCTTTGTTTTCCCAGGAAATTATGCACTTCCTGACTGTGTGAAACTAAGGTAAGATTGCATGGGGAGCGAACAGGAATGAAGGCTGTTGTAGCAAATTACTGTTTTCCCATGCTGCAATTTCTGCTTTATAAATAGTGACAAAACAATAAAGACAATTTCATTTGTTGTTTTTTGAATCTTGAACTACAAACCAAAGACAATTTCACCAACATTTTCTTTATTTGGTGTGCAATGGGGATTCAGTGGATCATTACTGTAAAAAATACATTATTTATACACCTCTAGCTTAAAAACAACAACAACACTATTGAGAACATATCTAAAATATACAGTGAAAATATCAGCAGAATAAAAAACTTTTTTGAAAAGGGGTGGGAAATATCTTACAACCTAGATCAGGCATGTGAACACATTATCGGTGACAGATTCCTATGCCCGCAGTCCTCGTTCTGGTCAAGTCTTGACGTGGTGCCAGCATGTGCCCACACTTCAGAAGAGACAGTTCATGCACTTCACAGCCTTGCTGCCATAGTCCAGACACTCTGGGCCAATACACTGACAGCAGGCGTTATGAAACCAGCGGTATTTCGATCCTCCCATTGACTCGCAGTATATTTTACACTGTCGGATGGACAAGCAATCATCGAAGTAGACCACTGTACACATGTTGTCTAAGAGAAGAGAGATGGAGATAAGGGAGATGTTAAGTCAGTAAGCCAATAAACACATTAAAGTAAAGGCAGTAAAGGTTGCCTGCTAAAAGCGCGATACATGAACCTCCCATGTTTTGTTGAATTATTTTTACAGCCATAAAAAAAATGTAAGTAAGTGCGACCATATGTTTTTGGTGGATCTAATGAGTTAACGGTTCAGTTCTGTGGGAACGCTCTCTCAAGAGTGTCTTTTTATAGTAAATAAGCCTGGGTCAGAGGTTCAGAGCCAAACTGGCCACAGAAGAATGAGAAGAAAGGGAGGATGAGGCAAAGAACGACCTCAATCCATTAACTTGCAGACAGTCTTTTTATGTAGGACATTTTGTGCTAGTAAAAAGATATGTTACTA
Source organism: Hypomesus nipponensis (assembly GCF_054491055.1). Taxonomy (NCBI): domain Eukaryota; kingdom Metazoa; phylum Chordata; class Actinopteri; order Osmeriformes; family Osmeridae; genus Hypomesus; species Hypomesus nipponensis. Next base: position 9,986,000 of record NC_140370.1, on the reverse strand, counting down.
ACAGGGTGGTACAAGTATAATTTACAAATGTAAACAACTAGGATGGTGTTGCTTAACATGTTGCTTTCCTTTACAGCGGACCTGCCATAAGTGTTTACACTACCTTGAGTGTCATAGCTTGCATGAATGCTGTTGCCAGGCAGAGATACATTTTGGTGCTGGTCATCAAGTGTCTCCAGAAAAGAGACCAGGTTTTCATGGTGAGAGAGTTCCTCTGCGACGGGGAAGGACACCACCATCATGTTGATTGGAGCCTCTCCTTCTGTGAGAGCTCGGAACAGCGAGGGGATTGGTCGGTGTAGCTCCTCCACTGTGCTCTTGGAGGTAGCGGGAGTGTCACTGTAGTTCTTTGGATTACACATGCCTGACAGACAGGTACCGACAGTGGCAAAGAGATTGAGTGATTAATATTTGATAAGAAACATGCAAAAAGGTTTCAAAGATCACACTCTTATCTTAATTGAATGCTACTACTTTAATTTCCAAATACAGCAGTAATCGCTTCACAAGTCATTGCCTCCTCAGAATTGATTTGACCTTAACTTTTAAATAGACACAAAGTGAATTAGACCTAATTGGTCAATTATGTTATGAAGAGAGGAGTTGGACAGAGGAATTGGAGTTCAAACCAATGTTAAAAGCAAAGCCAAAACAGATGTTTTCAATAAAGGTTACACATGGGTCCACCGTCCGTCATTCCCTCCCCTTTTCTAATACAAACTGTACTTTTGTGACCATTTCTGCACATCAAAGCAAGTGCTGTTGGCACCAAATACATGCTTTGCATGGAAACTTGGTCATATGACAGTCATAAAATAACATACAAAAGAGAAATATATACTGGCTAGTGGCTGCAATCTTTTCTAGATATGCTGTAAAGGCCTATGCTTGTGGGATAGTCCATGGACAAAACATCTGTACAACAGTGGTCTCTCTGCTCTTACATAGCCTCATGCTTTCATTTGTCATTCCCATAAAAAAATAATAAAAGATTGGTTGTCAACACCTACAGCAACATCTGCTGAAAGCACAGAGAGGAAAGACAGTGTATCCAGTTTGAACGTAATGACATACCTGATCATACAATAATATTCTGATCATTCTATAATCAGCTGTATTTATTTTCTTATGAGACACCACCCCCTCCACTATGCCTTGGTTAACAAGAAAGGTCAAAGTTCACTTGAGAAAGGTTAACCCTGTTTCTCTCGACTGACTCTTGAGACCTTTGATGCTCCAAACCTCCTTTGGACTTCCTGTTCATGTGGTGGGCCCTAAATTGAGACTTTATTCCCTTCATTTCCTCAAGTCTAATAAAGAGTCCTCCCTTCACCTCTCCTCATACCAGGTTGTGAGAGGAATCAATTCTCATTCCAGTGGGCCCTTTCGTGTCTGGTTTCACTCACCTAACACTCACCTCATATCAGAACTACACCACTAAAAAGACTAATGCTTTCTAAAAACATGCCAAAATAGACAAGAGCACTATTAAAACACATACAAGTACCAAGACACACACTACTATACACACACATTTGACATAAAATATAGTTCATAACCAAGGTTTCATGAGCAATATCTTGGCTGATTAAGAGAGCATCCAAAAATAAGATATATCAACTTGAATTAATGGGATATATGGCTCCTGTGTAGCCAGCAGAATAATTTAGAACGGTGAAAAGACAGTTTTGCTGCAATGACGCAGTAGGTGTCCGTTATCACCCGATAATGGACACCCCTGCAGCCAATCAGAATTGAATATTCACCCAGAACATGGTATAAGGGATATAACACTCACCCACACAGTCACAACACTCCTCCCAGAGGGTCCCCAGACACAGCATGCACTCTTTACAGCAGGAACAGTTCCCATCAGAGGGACGACACTGACACAGCTCCTGTTGCACACAAACACACAGGCATCAGCAACATTACTGCAAAAGTGTTAAGAAGAACAGATATCATTTTCATGGTAAATACAAAAAGGGTACAGATTTGGCTCTGAGAGCCATGTGGTTTGAGTAAAAATTAACAGATGCCAGAACAGAACACATCAACACTAACACACAAGAAACATTCAATTAAAAAGGCAGTTCAACAGCAGGTTTGTGTTCCGGACAGCAACTCCATTAGACAGGAACAATTACAGGTCAGTGCAACTTCACAGTAACATGGAATGTACAATGTGGTATCATAGAATGTAAGCGCGTGTCATACAGCCGCAATAATAACTTCATGGTTGTGTATTGGTTGTGGTGAATCTGAGTTTATATGGATGTACCTGTTCTGGCTCGTCTAAAGAACAGTAATACAAACAACAGATTTCCCATAACTATTGCATTGATGCTTTCAAATATTACAGTAAGGTGCACTGTCTTAATAGAGATTAAGAGAATGTCTGTGTGTGTTCTTGCTAAGCAAGGGGATATAGTTTCACATCTTCATCACAAGAAAAGTTTGGGACAAGATAGCAAGCATTAAGCAGAGTTCCTTTTGATCAAAGCGTATCAAAAGTGTACAACACTACAATGTGTAGTAATTGTAAACATCCTTGCAAAGAATGTTTCCCTGTCTATGTTTACCCTTACACAAGCAAAATGAAGACCGAACAAAGAAACACTCATAAGCATCTACATTCGTTCAACAAATATCATGATGGCATGGATACTACCGAGCCTGTGGGCAAGGACTAATGGTGATTTAGACTGGCATAGTGTTCCTCTGTTTCTAGCACTTCTACTGACACAGAACACAGAGCACATTCCACAAAGTCAAGGTCACGGCAATGAAGGAGGGGCTGAAGAGAGAGAGAGAGAGAGCTGTGAGAAGAAAACACCTGGTGCACAGAACATGGCTGCTCCCCCCACAACAGACTCTCTCTCTCTTTTGTTTGCTTTCATTCCCTCGATCTTGTTCCTTCTCTCGCCTAACCCGATAACTTGTTGTTCGTTCTTTACCTCTTTTCATTTGTTCTCTTTCTCAATCCCTCCCCTCCTTTCCCCTTACGTTCTCTGAGAAACCATCTCTGAAGCATAAACAGAATGCAGTTGCAAAGGACGGCCTCTGACTCAACAGCATAGCATTTCACAACCACATAGAGAGCTCTCTCTACCTCCCAGCATGCTTGATCTGATGATAGAAGGGTTTGTTATGGTTACTGTTCATGAAGAATGTCTTCCCGTATCTCCAGTAAACAGTAAATGGAGACTGCTTAGAAAATGAGGCCTGTAACAAAAAACGGAGGCAGCTTAGAATCTTTGTTACTGTAACTAAACATATCCTCATGTCAAATCTGACCTGGTTGACTAAACACCACTCAGTAATGTCGAAATGAGTGGTTGATTCAGAACCCCGTACTTCCATCTAGAGGATGAAGAAGATGGGGTGAAGGCGAAAGTGTGTTCAGACACAGAACGTGTGCTGCCTTGTCCTGCAAAGCACTCATGTGTAACTTTGAAATTGCTGCCCCACCCTACTAACGGCTGGGTTTGGACAAAGCTGGCTGCAGGCTACCCTGAAGCAGCCCTAGAACTCACTGTGTGAGTGTGTGTTTGTGTCTGACTGCACACTTCCAGGCTCCAGGGCAGCATGTTATCCCCCCCTCTACGCACACACCTCCTTCTGACCCTACCGTTCCCTGTCTCCCCTAGCCCCCTCCGCCCCTTCCGTCTCCCCCCTAGGGGGCTTTGGGAATTCACACAAATGATGGAAGCAAAGACTGATAGAGCATCAGACATATCCCACTAATCACCAGCAGCATGCAGCTTCCACAGGGGGAGGAGGTTGTTTTCTCTTTCACTCCACACTGCAAAATCTGACAGCAAGTTAGCATGTTAGCATTTTGAAGGTTCAGGGAACTAAGTCTGCTGGAAAGGTTGTCCTGTCAGTATCAATTTGAGCAGTAATCAATCTGGTTATGAATCTAGGGTGTTACAAACATACAGGACTTCAACATTTAATTATGCCAGAGAATAAAGACGCACCAAAAAAACACTTTGTAAAGCATTGTCAAATTCTATTTAGGGGGCCTGAGCACCAAAATAAATGAATGATAAATAACACAGTAAACTTTGACACTACAGTGCGAGAGCATACTCCACAAGGAACTCAAACACCACAAGCGAGTGTTGTACACTAATGAACCCTCTTGTCAGACAGAAAGTGAGGTCAGACGGATTAGGAGGAACTGGTCACTGAGGTTAACAGTGCAACATAAAGAAATAGTGGGCTGGGCAGGCCCACTAAATACAGACTGGCTCAAAGCAGACCAACCGCCAAAGGCTGAGAAGAGCTCCAAGGGAGAGACAGATAATTCAGAGAAAAAGAGAGAGGGAGCAAGTGAGAGAGGTAGGAAAAAAAAGAAAAAGACAGAGAGAAGAGAAAGACAGAACCAAAAAGAGACAGAGAGAAGAGACAAAGAGAGAGCACAGAGAACACAATGCTAACAGATTAGCAAATAAACACACAAAAGTCAAGCTCAAATATGGAATCTATCCAATGTTGTTTTACAGCTCTGACTATGTTTATGTCACGTCAACATTAGTGTAAATGTCTGTTAAGTCATTTCAATGGATCAGTTATTTAGTGAAACAGTCAAACAGCCAAAAGAAACAGAAGTGATGAATTGTCTTCTACTAGCAACCTGTTCTGGGAACGTTTTCAGGATTTTGTTCAGCTTATTGAAGGAATGCATCTGCATTCCTTTTCATAGTCACATTTCTTCTTCATTCCTTCAGTTGGAAAACAACGGTCACCATTTTCTTAGTACAGGAATGTTTCATTTCACTCTTGGAATGAAAAAAAGCAGCTTCCATATTATTTCAGCATACAAATGTATAAGGAAAACCTTCTTTGTCTACGTAACCAGAATAAAACCATATAAATCTAAATTTTCAATAATTATGCTGGTGATGCATTTGAGTACAGTTTTGGGGTCAATCACATAAGCAGTGTTCATCTAACAGTAATGAGTTCCTGGGCACAAAGTGAAGGTTGCAGTCACTCTTACTTGTATGAGGCACTTGCTAACGTCGCTGGCACAGAGTGCTTTGTTACAGGCCATGCTCAGAGACATTCCCGACAAGAGAAAGAGAAGTGCAGCCGTGGCTGGAATCATCAGCTGACCCGACCTCATCCTGGGGGCTCAACAGCAAGTCACTGTCCACCTGGATCAACACACAGCAACAACCGTGTCAGAGTGGGTGGCACAGAACAGTGTACATTCGTTTAGGATATTCTAACTTGATTCTAAATGTAGTCAAATTAGTATTTCATTATTGCATTTATTTAGAAGTTTTTTTCATTCCTTCTTTTTAGGATATTGTGACCACTAACCTATGTTTAGACTGCAACAAGGACAAAATAAAAACATCTGGCAACATCAGCTTTAATCTTTAACTTGAATGCAAGGAAACTACTCATCATGGTGAGATGCTTCTTCAAGATTGCCATAGAAACGTTTTTTTATTTCCATTAAAAAATAATGAGATGGTTGAGAGAAAACCATTTTAGACAGTCATTTTAAACTTTTCGTTTGTGTTAATAGGCTACATTTAACTCGCATGCACAACAAATCGTGAGCAGACACTGATTCGTGCCAGATTATCAATAATAAGACATGAACAACTTACCAAAAGTAAGTTAAGAAGGTCCTGGACGTTCCCTTTGGCTGGTGGTTTTATTCACTTTGTACCCGTCCACTTTTCAGGATGGAATTATGCCGCTAATGTGTCCAGAGGGCGTCAGTTTCTCCGCAACACAAAGCGACAGGCAGTCGGGCGCCTTAAAGACACACAGCCCATTTTGAAATCCAAGAGTTGCAAGAGAGCCCAAGCCAGGTGAGATGAGAAATATGTTGCGGCCGAGATAACAGAATGCTAAATTGTGGGCACACACAGGGTGTCTTCATACACGCTAAATGTGTAAAGAACATGCGTTGAAGTTATAAAGTGGACACGTTAAATCCATGGGACCTTGTGAGTTGGCCACTACTTGCATTGCTTGACTCTCGTATTGCAGCCATAAAACCCCCATTATAAAATTCTTTGTCTCCGTTCTAATCAAGAATGCGATGAATAGGTGGCCACGAGTACCTCATTAGCAGTGAAAGAGCCATTCGGAAGCCATCGTGATCTTGTGGGGCAGTTTACTTCGACGGGGCGTGCTACTACCGATAAAACGTGACAAGTATCCCATTGTAACCTGATATACCCCCATAGCCGATTTACACCACGGATATGCTCACCTTAAAATTGTATAAAACCTAATATGAATTTACCAGGACAGAAATAGTCCAGTTTAGCTGACCAGTGTAGCGTTTATTAATATGCAATTTAAAAAAGGAATTCGATTGTGTTTTTGTAAAGCTTAAGGCAAGCAGGTTATTCACCATTAATTTCCTTGGACACTGCTCATTGACTAAGTTATATGAGAATTGTTGCCACCTACTGTTTCAACACTATTCTACAACAGAGCATTTAGGCCTACAGCTCCTCACCTGGCAAATAACCATAAACAGTATAACAAAGCTTTCGCGGGATATAGATGACAAGTCAATGTTTAATTTCACAACCAATAAAATTTATTCAATTATATATTACAAATATGTACATGTCATGTAACAAGTAAATATTAAAATAGACATTTTTAGAACTATCATTCAAAAGGCCATATGTTGAAAAAATAGGTTTGTTGTGATCTCACATTGAAACTGTAAAAGTATGTTTTTCCTAGAAGCCACAACAAACATTTTAATGTGCACAAGACACAACAGACAACACAAGGAGTGAGGCTGCACAAAGTGTTGCAAAAGGACAGAACACAATGTTGCAAAAGCTGGAACACCAGTAAACCTCACAATAATAATCATCAGTACAGCTTTTCGGAAAAAGTACAAACCTGCAATGCATGCACAGCATTGAAATCACAAGTCAAAAAACACCAGCTGTGTTGTGGAACGCCAGATGAGGAAAGAAGAAACTGAGTAAAATAAAAACAAAAAACCCAACACATGCTTAAGATTAAGCCAACAACAAGAACAACAACTAACATCAACAATTTGGACACAATATAAAAAAACAACAACTTTGGTCCATCAAAACATTAGACAAAACAAAGTTTACAATCAAAATATCTATCACTTATTTTTTTTTACAGGTTTAAAACAATAATTACATGGCTATTTACAAATGCACAATCTGTATGTATAAAATAAGTTAAAAAAAATTAAGGGCACAGTCTGTACATTTTGTATGAACACTCACTTAAAAACAAAGAAGAATTGAAATCTCTCTATTTGTAACCCTGCTTGGTGAGTCGTGGCATGCGGTGGTTTCCATGCTTCTCTTCTCTCCAGGAACTCTACCAGACAGCAGCTGCCAGCGCTGCCTGCCCCAGCCTCTTGCCCTTGGGCCAAGTGTGGGTCTGGGCCTTGGTGACCACAGCCTCTGCTCTGCACGCAATACACAATATGCAGTCTGTCACTTTTGGGGAGGGCATCTTGGTGTGGGGGGGGTGTTGTTTGTTTCCATTATAAGAGCTCTGGTGTACAATGCTCATGTGTAAGTGCTCTCTGGCAAAAACCCCATGGCCTGACTAAGTGCTTCATGTTTTTCTTTTTTTTTTCCTTTCTTGAACATATGAGCGTCCCCTTGCCGGTCAGTGATGAATGACAGGTGATCATCCTCTAGCCAATGGATCATATTGGTGTGAGGTCAAAGTCGTCGTTGACCTCCACAAGCGGGATATGGAACTCTGAGATCTCAAAGATGCTGGTGGACTTGTAGGTGGCAGGGTCCAGCTCCTGCAGCTTGAGTTGCCACTCCAGACGCTGCACTGCGTTAAGAGCTGCAGCCTCGTGCTGCTGCCTCATCAAAAGACAAGTCTAGGGAGAATGAAAATGGTTTATTTAAGACAATCTTGTGCCAGACAAATACATTTTAAAGGCAGTTTAAAAAGCGGAAAATACTGTACCTTCAGTTTATCAAATTTGTCGTCAACATCTTGCAACCAGGACATGAACTGCCTTGCATTGAACCGATCTCTTACTGAGGTTTTGCCATCGTCTCCCTGAGAACCAAACACAACATGAAACTCATTTCCCAGACCCAGCACACAGACTTTTGGAATTCTTTATTGTCAAGTGCTAAACTTACTGATTCTACAGAATGTGACATCATGCCACTTGCCTGGACATCCTGAGGCATATTATACACTTCAGCATCCAGAAGGACTGTGCAGGCACTGAAAGGAAGCGTCTGATTGGCTAGTGTTCTTGCTGCCCGGTAATGGACTCGTAACACCTCTTGCTCATTAGAAACAATCAATTTTTCCTACAGGAAAAAAGGCAAAAGTAATACAAAAACATTTGAAGGTGATGAGAAGTGTTGTCTTATATGAAATTAAAAGATAGACAGGAAAAATAAATAAACACACACCCTCTCAATGCTGTGTTGCAAGCGCAGCTTCATGCGGACAACCTCTTGTTGTTTGAACATCTCTTTCAATTGGTCAGGCAAAGAAGGAGGCGGTGTTATCTGTCCAAAGACAAAGATGATGAGTTAAACATATTTAAACTACAGCTCATTCATTTGTTGATTAATTCCCATTTGGTCCCCAAAGAAGTCAGAAAACCGTTCCTACTCACTGTAGGAATACAGAGCTTGCTGAGTGGGTTTCCATCTAAGAGGTAGGACCCATTGAAAGTCACATATTCATCATAATACTGCGGGGGCTGGGGGATGACGCTGCACAGTACTTTACGCTTCTCTTCGATCTTCTTGCGAATGTGAAGGAAATCGTAGTAGGGGTTGGCCCTCTCTGTCTGGTACGGCTGGATCTCCTCCAACTTCACAGAGTCCACTATAGCTGCCAGAGACTGCTGTGGCTTGTCCTTCCCCTGTTGTGTGGTGGGGCAGGCCTGGGAGGAGGAGGAGGACGACGACAGCGACATTCTGGGCATCTTCCTCTTGCGGGGATGGGTCACCTGCATGTCCATCTCTTCATCCAGCGAGCGTACTTTGGCTTTGGCTCCGGAGGAATCCGAGTCTCGGTCTCCAGACTGGGGAGAGGAGCTCCCGGAGGCACTGCTGCCACTCAGGTCAGCGTGAGCCGCATGCTGTCCGCCACTCTGACTCTGCTCTCCTCCACCTGAGGGCTCTGGCCTCTCTTCTGCGGCGGACACTTCCATGGGCTCTGGACACGGCGGCTCTGCTCTTTCGGGGCCACCCTCGGGGACAAAGATGCTTTCTTCTGAAGAGTTGTCCTTCTCAGATGTCGTTACCTCAGCGTTTCTGCTCCTGCTCTCCATAGACTGCGTATCCGAGTCGGTCATTTCCTCGGTCTTGTGTTCCGGGCTAACGCAACTAGACAAACAGGAAGATGGAGGACGGGCTTGTTCACCGTTATCGACCTGGGGATTGCTGCAAGGCCCCGCCACATCACCGGAGTCTCTTGATGTCTTACAATCGTGGCTGTCCATTTCCATGTCCGCTTGAGCATGTGTCGGCTCAACAGCGGTCTTGCTGGGAGAGGATTCCTCTGAACTAGCACCTTGCATCTGGGTGCTGGTGGAGGGCAGCGGACTGCTCATCCTGTCGGTTCTGCAGCCAGCGGGTACACTCTCCATGAGCTCTTGTACTTCTCTGCAGTCAGCACTGCTGGTTCCACCCTCGAGAGGAGCATCGTCTTTCTGGTCAAGACCAGGTTCTACATCAGCTTCGGCTGGCAGAAACATCTCAACACTGGCATTAAGAGTGGCTTCATTCTGCGGCCTAGACAATTGCGCAGAAGTTTTAGTGTTAGACGACGATGGAGTCTGAGAAGATAGAGATGCTGCCGACACCAGGGGCACGTCCACAGAGGGCGGGTCCCTGTGACTGCACTCTCCATCCACAGAGCCGCCTGTGGGGACACACTGGACCTCCTGCATTTGAAAGTGGTCAGTGGGTGGAGGCCCTTTGTGTTCTACGGCTGGCTGTGGAACGTCAGACTGTGAGAGGCAGATCAGAGGGAGGAGCGGCTCCTTCGCGTCTCTGAAGGCGGACGCCTGCGGGGGGAGAACACCTGGAGTGTTGACTTCACTCTCAGAGTTGGCATCGACATCCGATTTTGCACTTACTATATTAGGGGGTGTCAAATGGTGACCACTATGACTCTCCTCTGTGTCGGCAGAGATCTCTGAAGTGTGAGCATTTACGGGCTCCTCATTTGTGTGACCAGGTACAACGGCCTTTGGCAGACTTTCAAATGGTTTACCCTCCACCGACGCAGAGTTGGCATCCTCGTCAAGAATAGCCCTAAGGTAAGGGGATGTGTGTCTGCTGGGCAGCGGAGTTCGGTTACATTGAGTGGCGTCGGGAAGACTGTTGTCTTTGTCTTGGACGACAGGTGATCTGGTGGCCTGCAAGACGAGGGAAGACTGTAGGAAAGGCGGCTGGGAGTCGGAGGCTTCGAGGGTGAGGTCCGAATCATACTCTACAGGTCTTGGTGTTAGCGTGGTAGCCTGACAGGAGTCTTCAGAGCTGGCAACAGAGACCATGGACACAGATCTGGACATGAGGCCTGATCGCTCACTCTCAGGCCTGGGCGACCGGCTTAGGCTGTTCTCCATACCAGCTATGACCTTCCCGCTAACTGCAGAGAGGCTCTTGCCGTCTAATGAGAGGGTCCTGGAGGTGGCGCCGTCCTTGAGGGGCTTCTCTCTGCCGTGGGCCTCGGAGCTCTCGGAACTCTTGGAGCGCAGCAGCTCTTTACTCATGCACGGCTCCGTCTTTGCCTTGTCTTTGCTCTTGACCTTTCCCGGATCCGTCGTCGAGGGACGTTGCTTCATCCTCTCTCGCTCTTTCTGCTTGATCTTCTCGAGGTGCTTCCGGTGCCACTGCTCGATCTCCTGGTCCTTGAGGCTGAGCATGCGCTCAAAGCTGGTCTGCATCAGATCGTCGTTGACGAGCCTCTTTTCTTTAGGCCGGGAGTCCCTGGTCGCGGGGGAGGATTTGGATTTGGCCCTGTCTCCCTCGGCCTCGTTGGGTTTGCTCTTGCTCACCTTTCCTGGCTGAGAACGATCTCTGTGTCTCTCTTTGTCCCGATCTCGGTGTCTTTCAGAGTCTTTCTCCCGGTCCCGGTCTCTTCTGTCCCGTTCTTTCTCTGGAGTTCTTATAACCTCCTCCTTGGTTTTGGTCGAAACAGACCTGCCACTCTCAGACACGTATCCCTTTTTCTCCTCCAAGAGCAGTTTCAAGTTGGAGCTTGAGGATGAAGAGCTTTCCTTCATTTTGTCTTTCCTTTTTTTCTCACACTCTTTTTCTTTGGAACGGTCAGATTTGCTGTGATCTATCGTCTTCTCTGGAGGTTTTCCCCTCTTGTCCAAGCCCGTCCGGTCTTTTTCTCTGTGTTCCCCCACACTGTACTCTCTCTCTTGCCTCTCCCTGTCACTCTTCCTATCCTTGTCCTTTATTTTCTTGCTTTCGTCATGCTTCTTTGGAATGGACCTAAGCTTTTCACTTTCCCTATGATTTTTATCTCCAGGTAAGTGGGACAAGCTGCCTGCAATTCTCTCCTTTTCCTTCAGGCGATCCATGACATTTTGTGGTTCAGATTTTTCAGAGTGCTCGACTTTGACCTTCTTCTCCTTGTCAGGATGCCTTTTCTCAAACTTTTCCACTTCCTTTTCCTTTACAGGGAGCCTTTTGTCATATTTCTCACGTGAGACTTTTTCAGAGGACTCCAGCTGGTCTTGATCAACTGGGATCCCAGTTATGGGTTTGTCTTCCGGCTCCTCTTTCATACTCGTGTGATGCAGCGACTCCTCAGGAATCCGCCCGGAGCCGTGGCAGTCCGGCCGCTCGTCCCGCTCGCTCGGCCTCGCGTCCTTTCCCCTCTCCTCTTTACCGGCGGATTCCTTTCGCTCTTTTTTCAGAGCTTTGTCTTTTTCCTCCCTCGGCCTCTTGTCCTTGCCGCCACCGGAGTGCTTGTCTCTCGCCCCCCTCTCTTCCTTAACGGGAGAGGCGTCCGAGGTCTTCTGAGGAGAGCCGCCGCCGTCGTCCGGCTCCTTCTTCACTGGCAGAGGTTCATCGTTCTCGTCGCTTTTGAAAAAGTTCTCTTTCCAAAACTCCCTGTCAAACTCCAAATTCCTGTGGCCGTCCTTCCTGCCCTCTTTCTGTCTGTGGCGACTCCTTTCGGCCTCATATTCTCTCCTGTGCTTGTCCTTCTCCTTGTATTTGATTTTATGCTTTTTGACCACTTTGCCGTCTTTGTCGGTCTTCCGTAAGGCACCGTCGCCGCTGTCTACGCTGTTGCTCATGCCTACTTCCTTATATGGACTGGAGCCTCCATCTTCCCCGTCCACATTCAGGTCTTTCTGATGATGCTTGCTCTTCTCCTTGTGTTTGCATCCTTTACTGCTGGTGCTTTCCGTGCAGTAGTCCTGCTCCGTGTAGTGGTTATATTTGACGGCGTCCACTTGACAGGGGCCTTCCCCAATGGCGAGACACATTTTAGCATTTTCCTGTTTGAGAGGTGTGGACTGTTTATCGGTCAGGCTGTGGTTCACTTTGGGAGATTTGACTGATGACAGATGGAAGAGATGCACAGAGGACTCATCCTTAGGGCTGAAGGACATCTTGAAGGAGTCTTCGTCCCGGCTTTTGTCTGTGCTTTCCGTCACCGTGGCGACGGAGAACACAAGGGCTTTGCTGTTTTCTTTGCCATCCTCTTGATTTTCCTTATTTTTGCTCAGGCTTTTACTCTTCCTCTTCATTTTGCCCTTGTCCCTCTGTTCAGCCGGAAGGCTCAGGTTGTCCTTTTTACTCCTGGCGTCGGAGCTATGGGAGCAGGTAGGGGAGCTCCTCCTCTCTGAAGGGTTCTCCATCTCATCACTCGAGCTGTCCGAGCTGCAGCACAGCACGCGTTGCGTCCTCTGCTTCTTGGACTTGCCGGACTGACCGGAAGCGTCCCCCCCTTTGCTGCTCTGCTTGGCCGTGAAATGGTTCCTCTCCTTCTCCTCCTTTTCCCTCTGCCGCAGCTCTCTCCTTAGGATGTGCCGGTCATTGAGGGCCTTGCTCAGGTCCTCCTCCTCCTCCTCGTCCTTGAACTCGTACTCGTCCAGCCCCGACATGGAAGACGAGGCCTTGACGGTGGTCTGTTTGTCATCGGAGTCTTTATCGGCGTCGGAGTCCTCCATGTTGTCGTCGTCCACACTGGAGGGGTTTACAGAGGGAGGATCCTCAGACTCTGTTGTGATGGGGAAAAAAAAAAGTACAAATTACAAAACGTCTGTCATTTGACAGGTTTTACATGTTTAATCGTAAGAAAACAATGTCAACAACTCAATAGTTTCAAATGAGGAAATGTTTTTTTGGAGGCACAGGTGTAAAAGTACTAAAACCTTTTTTGTGTGGAAGAGATGAAGCGATGAAGCAGGGCAGGTCCAGAGCCCTTCTTGTTTCCTGCTTACCTGAGGAGCTGTCCTCCGAGTCGGACAGGGGGACCTCTCCCTTCAGCAGCTGCTCCAGCTCCAGGGAGTCGGCCACGTCCACCGGCCGCTCCCCACGCTTGTTGGCCTGGAACGCGTTGCCCCCGTGGCGGAGCAGCAGCTTCAAGATCTAGATGAAAGATTATGGAGTCAGTGGTTCGTTTATGGAACCCCTGCCAGTGTAAACATTCTGGGTGGAGGAACTGGAAGTTGGGTTTGAAAGCAGGACAAAATTATGTTTTGTGGAAAAAAGAGATTAAAAAGAGCCGTCTCTTCTGGAGTGTCTGGATTGCATGCTATACTGGGATTGGTTCTTTGAGGAAATCCTCCAGGCATGCATTATGTATGGAAGCATTTTAAAGTAATATGATTGTAGCTGCAGGGAAAATAAAGGTGTTATAATCCTCCACGTTGAGCATCTGCAGGAACTTTCGTGTTCGATCCTTACATTTTTGTGTCCGCTGCTCGAGGCATCATGGAGGGGCGTGTCATCATCCAGACCCTGGGTGTTGACCTCCGCGCCTGCCGCAAGAAGAACCTTTGCCACATCATAGTAACCAAGGTTACACGCTTCATGAAGGGGAGTCCAGCCTGTATGTAGAAAAAAATGGAAGCATGAATACAAAGCAGTATGTAATGCATGTCCAAGAGTGGTAGAATTTCTCTCATGAACTCATTGGAGGCCCAAACGTTGTCTTTGTACCTGCAAAGTCCTTGACGTTGACATCTGCGCCCAGACTAATGAGTTCCTTGACCTGCTTGGCGTCGCCGCGGATGGCAGCCATGTGCAGGGGCGTCTCCCCGCGCTCATTCCTCTTGTTGACCTTGTCCTTCTGTCTGGACGTGGTGCTGCTGGGAGCCTTCTTCTGCACTGGGGGGGTCTGGGAGGGGTGACTCGGAGTGGAGTCTGGGAGATAAGGGGTCAAAACAGACAGACCACTTGAGCATTCAACAAAGCAGAGCGATGGTAGAAGAAAAACCAGACAAGATCAGAAAATATGATGGGATCAAAATGTTGGGGAGTCATTAACATGAATTTCATAGCACCTGCCAGGGTAAATTTCAACTAAATCTGTCCAACATGGCTGTTGCAAAAAAAAAAAAAGACTGTTTCAATTAGAAGTATGCCATCATTTCCAAGCTTTCTTAATAAAGCAATCCAACATCTTGAAAAGCTGAGAAAAAGTGAAAAGAGTGGAGTTAGACCTGGGCTGTTGTCTCTGGCAGTCATTTGCATCAGGAGGGCCATCTGCTTGCGCTCTGACAGAGGGTAGCCAAACAATAAGTTGGCGGAAGCTGACGACTTCTTACTTCCAGACTCCTTTTTCACCTTCTTCTTGTCAGGCCCATCTTTATCTACAATAGATTCAGAACATGCAATATTCAGACATCAAGTCATCAATATTTCCCCTAAGCAGCCAGACCCTCAGACAGATCACGCCGTGTTCTCTTTGTTCCTTTCAAACTAAATTGAAAGCCAAGTTTCACGCACAAAAAAAAAGGTACAGGTTTAGCATGACGTCAATTGGGGGGGAGGGAGGGAGGAAAGGAAAAAAGTAGCCAGCCAAGTGCATCCTCGTCGGATCTGCGCTCCATCAGTCAGAACGCTAACCTCAAACATGCGTGAGCCACTGCGGAGTGGAGGCAGTTTGAGACACACGTGTGTGTGTGTGTGTGCGCGCGCTTGTATGTGTGTGTGTGTGTGTGTTTTACAGCGTAGCAGAAAAGGCGACTTGACTGAGGAGGACTGGGCTGGCTGCAGCAGTTACCTGCGTATATCCTGCAGGGAGGCACTAATCTCTCTCCCCAGGTCTCACTCGACTGGCCTGGGTCTGAGTCATCTACAGTGCAAAGCAGAGAGGATGGGGAGGAGTAGAGGAGGGAGGGAGGGGGGGAAGGGAGAGCAGGGAAAGCACTGCATTAACGCCTGCGCTCGCTCGCTGTCTCTCTCTCTCGCTTTCCCCTCACACACGAGCAGACGCGCACACCCACAGACAGACAAGCACACACACAAACATACAAGCACACAAACACTTAAACAAAAGAACTGGCAGACACAAGGCACGCACACAGATTTGGGTATGAGTCATCAGAACACAAGAGACAGCAGATCCAAGGTGGGCTGTGGAGTCGGAGCCTGTCCTTGTCCGACAGGAAATGAACACCCCTGAGGAGGCACTGTTGACTGTCGTATTTAGGGGTAGCAGAGCTATGTCCCAATATTACATCTATAGTATTGTTCAAGGTTCCAGTATCAAAAAAGAATTGGTGAACGAATATAACTCCATCCAATGTTCTCAAACCTGACATATTAGAGGGAAGATCAGAGAGCAATTTGGTCTACAAGTCATCAGTCAACATTGTTCAGATGCAGGAAGGATGGGTATGAAAGCATTTGAGGTCCACTGCAATATGATCACATATCAGTACAAGCTGAAATAGGGTACAAAAAGAATCCTCAAAGCTTCCCTTTCAAAGACGACATAACAGATCTTAGATACCTTTCGGTCTGACTTTTATAAAGTAGAAAAAGTGAATAACCTAACCAAACTATGACTTAAGTGATTGTCATAAATAGGGTTTAGGGTCCAATAACCCTGGCATGATGTCTGGCCCACCACAGAAACTCATCTTAAAGTATATTTTTTAAGAAATCCAATAACCGACACATATTTGAAATACAAATTCATAAGTGTGTGCTGAAACCCAACAATGTTTCATGATCGTTTTATTAACAGCTAATACAGCATTGTCGTGGCTGCAAACAAATCTTCTCATCCTGTTACAAATATTATTATTAAGCACCAAGTCATCAGACTAACTGGTCTCTGCAGATAAAACCCTGTTTTACATCAGCAAGGGGAGATCCTGGGTTCTACTGCTGGCCACCAGGGGGCAGTGGGGAGCCATGGCTGCCAGCCAGCAGTGCTAGAAGGGTGTCCAGAGACCGGAGCAGCTCTTACCCGTGTCGGAGTCTCGCTCCTCCGCTCGGGGCGGACTGGCAGTGAAGGAGAGCTTGCGCTTCATGGAAGACTTGGGTTTGCCCTCCTTCCCCAGAACTTCGCTCCGATCCAGCTTCGGAGTCTTGGTGAAGGGGGATATCTTATCTTTGCTCTGGAATACAAAGAATCATTTTCATTTGAGATATACCAAATTCAGCAATGTTGGAGTCTTCAACAGCAGACCTATTAACGAAACTCTGTAAACCTCCATACTGACAGACTACAATGAGTAGGGTTCAACATGAGGTAAGATCATGGATGGAACTATAGGGGCATAAAAGGTGACCAGATACTGTACTCGCACGTACAGTGTAACACACACCAAACTGTCTTTCAGTCTTAGCAAGACAACCGGGAATGTCACAATTCCCCTCGGAAGTCAATATTCCCTCGGTAATTCGAGCTACTATGCGGGGTTAAGGTCAACAAAAACCCTATTGTGTGCTCTGAGGTTTCCCCTGTGGCTGAGCCAGTGACAGCGTGGCAGATAGTGAGGCGTGGTGGTGTGTGGGAGAGAGGAGACCTACCTTCTTCCCCGCCTGCTTGTCCACCATGGCTCCATCGCGGTCGTTCCCAGGTTTGGCCATGGTGCGGCGCGTGACTAGCTGAGGCAGAGCTGCTGCAGTGGGTTCATCATGCACCTGCAACACAGAGGACGGGGCCAGATAAGCATCTCTGTGTTAGCTAAGTGGTTCAGTGGCCCGGGCGCGTTTCTGATGCTCTGTAAACAGAGGGAGCAAAACAGAAAGCAAGGGATGAAATGACGCTTTAGATAATCTACTGGCATTTAAGTACCCAAGTAGCCTCAAATCTGTGGCCTGCCCAGAAAAGAAATGCAGCAAACAAACCTATGATAGATATAGATATATATAATAATCTGAATGCTATTTAACCAATAAAATAAATATATATACATATATATTTGTATTATTGGTTATGCATAGCATTCAGATTATAGGCCTACTAGTATTCTTTGTGCACAATGGACCACTTTAATAGTGCTCAGTGTGTGGTCTGAAGTGAGTGAGCAATGATACAATAAGACATGAATAGTTTGGCATCTAGAGGGGAAATCAAAGACATTTCCATGACTCTTGAAACTACTGTGTACAGCCAGCTCACGGGGGGAAACGAGAACATGAATCATGGGTTTAGGGGCTCTCTACAGATCCTGTATATGCAAAAGAAACCTCCCACCTTCACACAAGCCCACTCATCCGCCTGGCCAGAAGTCCTTGTGATGTGGTCAATGCTTGTAGATTATGGTCGTCTAGCCTCGCGTATGAATAGAGCCACTGTGGGGCTAGTCCCTATCAGCCTGTCACAGAGCAGCACGGAATGCTTTTTAATTCATCCTCAGAGAGGAACACTGCTGCAGCCAGCCACCTCTGTGTGCCTGGACCACATGAAGCTGATTCTCCTCATGTCAGTCCAACACTGAAATTGTGCCGAGAATCATTTTAGGTTCACTAGGCTATGCCCATCCAGGGCTTTACAGAGTAAAGGCATCCCCAAAAAATCTGCACTCCAAAGTCAAACCATACGACAAACTACGTATAATAGTGTTTGAAATGGCATTACAAACTAAAAGAATAGTCTACATACTGAAAACAATACAACAATGGCCCGACCCAGCTCAACACCAACATGCTTCTAAGTTGATATATGTAGGCACAGTCATGACACAGGCCTTTTCCTCAATGGCCGTCACCTCCGGTCAGCACGGGCAGAATCATTAGTCAGCAAATATGCAGCATTGTCATTCAGACAGCTGATGGGGAGAATGAGCAGAACCCAGGCCACAGGGAATGAGAGGGTGTTGGTTTTCTGCGTGTGTGTAGAGCCAGTGTACCAGGGGTATTAAAAGTGGCACGGATGACATGGGATGAGCACAGAAAACAAATGCTGACATGACTCCACTCTGGCCCAGGGATGAGCGAGGAGGCTGGGACTATAATCACAGAGGTGTTTGAGCAGTGGCCAGCTTGGCATTCACATCCCTTGCACGTTACGCTCGCGGGCGGCTACGGTCTGCATAGTCCTCTGTGAGCGGCGCTGCCATTAACCTTGAGCTGTCGGAAGGCGAGATCAAATCATGTCTTGAGGCCTCCCACAACCTACAGAGAGAGAGTTGTTTGGGGTGACCGTAGATGATGATATCAGAGGGTTTTCCGTGTGTTGCTTATTTCCCCATTGTACATGAACTCAACAAGCTATATAAGAAAAGCTCATAATGGACATTGGACAGTGAACTCTATCTATTTTTCATATAAAAGTTAATTTGAGTCTGTGGCACGTTTTTAGAGAAAACACACCTCTACCTATTATGGATTCAGTAGTAGGCTATTGCAATTCACTGCCTGCCCTTGTTCATGCTTCCATCACATGATCAGTTCATTCTTACATCACGTGATGAGTTCATTCTTACATCACATGCACTGGACACAGTTCTAAGCATCTCTAAGCCCACAGCCAGCCCAATCAGAACAAGCATTCAGGAAGTTTTAATTGTATAACTGGGGTGAATGTGTACACGTTTAAGGTTAAGAACAGTACTAGAATAACTAGAATAACTAGCAATGAAATACTAAAATAATATTGGCCCTATTAACTAAATATTTATCTTGGCTAGTTTGTAACTTTGCTAGCTCATTCAGAAGCTAGCTAACTAGACTAGCTAAATGTTTCACTGCTACTTACTGAAGCAAGCCATTTTTGGTATTTTAGTCATAATGTAATTTAGGTTGTAGCTAAGTTCAACATATTTTTGGGGGACTGTTCATAATGTAAATTCCCAGAATTTTGCATTCTCTAAATACAAATAAGAATTCCCATGGAAACTGACAACCAATTTGCAACCGTAGATACAGTTCTGTCACCATTAAAGAACATCAAAGAAAGCAATGCCAGTGTCATGTTGGGTATAGAAACAGGCCTGGCCTCGACAGCATGCCTGAAATGTCATTCTAAACATACTGAATGTATGGCTGCAGAGTGCATGCAGGGGAAGGTGAACTGTGCCAGTCTTCTGGTTGAGTGAGGCAGGGAAGGAGACGTGATGTGAAACAGGCAACACAAGGGACAGCTCCCTCGGCCTCTTCATGAACGGTCTGGTGAATCATTTAACAGTTAGACCAGCAGGCTCAAAGAAACATCTGAAGGTATTTCTAAGCAAAGAAAACCGTTGCTAAGAAGAGAAGATTTTATGCAGCCTGGTGTTTCACTGCTCTAACCGAAACAATAACACCCATTTCCCTGCACCATTGAAACAGTCTGGTATTCAGAACAGAGGGCACCAGAGACCGAGTGTGTGTGTGTTTGTGTGTCCCGTTGCGTGAGCAGCAGTTGTGCGAGGAGGTTGGTGACGAAGATGTGTAGAGACGAGGGAGATGGAAGTGCACTCGGTACGGTAACCTGATCCACTGACTGCAGAGGGGACAGGGGGGGCAGAGGACTAAGAATAGCCAGCCTGATACAGCACAGAGTACACCACCACCACTCCTACCTCCAAGAATACAGTCTGCTGCTCACAGACCATGTGGGAACTACATGTGATGTCTGTCAGCCCTCCATGTGGCTGCTGTACAAGTAGACAGAAGCACTCTCCTACTGCCATTTGTAAAGCACATTAATCCTCACAAAAAAATATATTCTTGTAACGTACAGCCACATACAATATCCATTTCTAATATAATCGAGACATTATTATTAGATTTTTTTGGAAGCAGCCCCAATCCAACAAAGTCCCATAACATTCGCTACTTGAGGAATCAGAATACGCTGCATGCGACAGTAAACACCAGGTCACGTGCTGGCAGTCCTGTGTGCAGTCTGGCTGAATGATGGGGGAGGTCTCTTCCAGCGCTACCCACCCCCACCGCTTGACTCCTCCTTCCCAGACCCCCTAATGAGCAGTAGGACAAAGCCAGGAGCCAAAGCCTGATTATGGAGAAGACCAGAGAAACAATACGCAGCCATGGCTGAGCCGTCACCAAAGCGCTCACACAACACACGTCACGCCCACACACACACACACGTTGAGACGCCCACATTCATGTATGCTGAATCTGCTTCCTGCCCCAGAACTGTCCCATTCAATTATTTTTTACGCTGGAGAAAATGGGGCGGGGGGGATCCTATGCTTTATGTGGTCAGTAATCATCATGTAGGCTACACGTACCATTGAAGTGAGACAAAAATCACAAGCGGTCATGTGTAGCATGACCCCTATGTTACTATAACACATCACCAAGGCTAGATACAAACAAATGCAGAGACATAGTGTATCGATATTGAAGCTCCATGACTAACTGAATGAAAAAATAAAAAAAGATTGATCGCTTCAAACTGCGAAAAATGAACTCAAGAGCTCCTTCCCTGTCTGCCACCACACAGAATAACCAAGATCGGGCCACATGAATAGACAGTTTATTTCAACATGAGCAAACAAACAAAAAGTGACACAGAATGCCCCAAGGCATCTGTTCACCTCTCACCACCCTTACCAGGAACAGACTAAACATGCTTCGTCCAATCACTCAGTCTGGGCTGAGTTCAGCCACGTCACATGTGTTGCCCACTCTGCCACTGAGAGGATGTCCAACTTGCATATTTAGCTTTTCTGAAGCACTAGCTTCATGCAGGGTTTTTTTGTGTGTGTGCTCAGTCTACAAAATGCAATGTGCAGGGAATAGGCCAACAGCTGACATTGTATACAAACTAAATAGGACAGTAAGGCAAGTGGACAAACCAACCAAACCATTGGATTAATTCATAATACTCCAAGCATTAAGCCTCTCTAAGACCCAGACATCCAATGTGTTATTATGTAAGGAGAGGGCCTTTAGAATTGTTTCAGATCTAACAACACTACAGATTGTAGGTCAATTCCCTATACCACTAAGTTTGGCCTGTTCCATCTTTGCCAGCTTACCGCCACATAGTTTACAGGGACTTTACAATATAGGATAATGTGATAAATATGATCAATACACTTTAGGACATCACACAGACTAAGCCAAAACCTGGAATGAACCGACTCACTGCTCATTTAAAGCATTTTGAGAAACATGATTTTAGGGGGCATATTAAAAAGGTATTACTGGGCATCCAAGCAGTTTCTGCCAGACAATAAACCTAATGTTTTCAGCTACATAAGTATAGCTAAGCTATAGCTAGCTTCATATAAATGAATAGTGAAGTCTGAGGTTTTTGCTTCAACCATAATCTAGCACACCTGATTCCAACAATCAGCCAGTTAAGAAGCAAAAGCAGGTAGGCTAACCTCCGAGTTTGACGTCCAGATGAAGTCCTTCTGGAATGTGATTTGTTTTACTGGTTAATGTAATTATCACCACAGCAATTATTACCAGAGGAATGCAGTCACGTACAAAGTCATTTTAGTTTTTTTTAGGCCTGCACATGGCTGTGACTTTCAAATTATTCCATACCTTCCTGTTTCTACATAAATACAAATGAGATGCATTGTTTGTAGCATGTTTAGCTATGAGTCAATTATTCAACAGATGCTGCAAAAGCAGCAGCAATATAAATGTGTTTGCTAGCATGAAGAAATTGAGAAAATCTGGCCAGTTTGAAAGAATCTGCCAAAGTTGTTTTTGTGGCCACATGCCGCAACAATCAGTGTGAAATGATAAGACTATGCACCACTCTGGTGTCCTTCTTGCAAACCCAGGACACAGCACTAGGCCATGTGAGAACAGTGTCTCCCAGGAAGAAACAGGGTTAACTTTACTGGCCACTCAATGAGGCTCAGCCCAGACCTTGACACACAGAAGAACTCCCATTAAGCTGGTCAGAACAGTCTCTGTGAGAGCCTTAAGACGCCTGCCACTGCAGCTCTAACATGTAGGTTAATGATCACAGATACCCGCACCGGATGAGAACAATGAACCATTTACTACTGCTTATGGGTTAAAAAAGGAAGAGGGGGATTAGGGCGAAGGTTATAAGCACCGAGGCAATGCTGTTTCTACACAGTCAAACTTATCACTTACCCACAGCATTGACAAGTCTTGTTGCCTTAGTAGTCTTGCAGAATGTCAAGGCTATTGTGTATACATTGTCAAACACTGAAGGCTTTAATCTGATCTGTACCAGCCATAATTATCGATTGACTATACATTTTGGGACCCAAAATTAACCCTTGTGTTCTCCTCAGGTCATTCTGAGCCATCAGTCATTGTGACCCACCGTCATTTGCGACAACTTTACCGCATACAAAAACAAAGTGAAGCATTTTCTTTTAACCGTTGGTCTGTTTCAGACCCCCCACATTGCGAAGGTTAAAAGAAAATTATTTGTATTTGCTTTTGTACTGGGTAAAATTGGGTAAACACAATGATGGTTCGTTATGAACCTTTTGGTCGTGTGACCCTAAGGCAGCACAAGGGTTAAAAAGGAGCTCTTCTACAGTTCAGAGGTCCCATATGGGAAAAAGGGTCACTTATGTGGAGCAGGTTATGGTTCACTGTTTATACACTTTTCATTGAGACATGCAGACTTGACTGTATGTCCACACCTGCCAGATCCTATCACGAGTCTGTCAATCCGATCACAGGCTTTGAGCTGTCTTTGCAACTGGTATTAAAAACATCTGCAGAAACAATGTTTCAAACACTAGTTCAATTTCCTCTTTACATTACTCCTGGCCTAGTTCGTAGTTATTGTTGCACATCTTCACTCAAGATCAATCGAACACGCATAGGTAGATTTCACAGTTTTCACCAGCACTTGTTTACTCCACTTGCCCAAATTCTCCCCCCTCTTCAGGACACCTTGATTTAGGGATGAACCTCCATAGCCTGCTGTGTCACTCTCTGCTGGTACATGATATTTACAGCAGCACTGGGTACTAGGCTATGGGGAGAAAAAGCAATTATATTCTAATGTAAAAAGAAAAACAACTAGCCTACATATTTTACTCATGCGCACGCTTCCCCTTTTTCAGCTGAGTCTTTGTGCAAATAAATGATCCAAACTAACAAGCACATGAACTCGAGGTCCTCCTAAACTCTATAGTCGACATCATGACCTGGAGCCATTTGACACTAGCACACTCGACAAGAGACACTACTACCAAACAAAAACAACATATTCTACTGTTGGTGAGACAGGCACATGTTGT
Source organism: Hypomesus nipponensis (assembly GCF_054491055.1). Taxonomy (NCBI): domain Eukaryota; kingdom Metazoa; phylum Chordata; class Actinopteri; order Osmeriformes; family Osmeridae; genus Hypomesus; species Hypomesus nipponensis. Next base: position 9,962,383 of record NC_140370.1, on the reverse strand, counting down.
GTAATCAGTAGACACCACCCACTCCACTCCACTCCACTCCACACACACAAACACACACACACACTGCACTTAAGCCTTTGAGATAGATCCAGATACTCACCTGCAAAAGCGAACTGCAGATTATACACTTAATTTCATGAATGACTATTTTGCTTGTACAAGCTCTGACATTCAGAATACAGATTCACGGCAGCTGGCTATAGACAAGATCTTTAGAAGTCTCTTATCAGTACTGAAGAAAGATTTTACAATTCATAAGCCACTTTCAAACATGCAAAATGGAAAGGGATTTGAACCGTTGAACAGATTTAACCACCAAGATTGTAATTTCTTTGACCTTAAGAGGGGTAGTAAAGAGCTGATTTTGTATTTGAAGGGGCTTCCCCAGTCCACGGTCTTATCCATTTCAAATCACAGAAAAGAGGAACTCAACATGAAGTGCTGCATGTCAATAGATCAGTTGGGTTGGGTATTAAGAAACTAATTTCCAACAACCGTAGATTCGATAAGATGCGCATTTCGATTCCTAACGTTATTCCAAAAAGTATTATGATCCATTGGTGGTATTTTTCCTTACATAAAATAGCTAATTTTCAAGAGGTTTCTTCTGCCCTGTGGCTTGTTCTGCCCTGGTTGAGCGCTTCACATGGCTACAGGCTGATGGGTTGACTTACAGCTCAAATATAAAGCCAAAAGGTTTCTAGCCTACTGCCTCTCCATTGAATAAACACACTACAAAAAGAAACAAACTGGCTAATTCGTCAGAAAGCTTTGAGATATTTTGTGGCAAAATATGGCCAATAGAAATGAATAGATGGATGTTGAGGATTAGAGCATAGCTGTCGCCACAGACAATCTTCTGGCTACTCCAGCTTTGACATTGTAAGATGTCAGAAAACAATTGAGTTTTGATGAACGTAGGAGTTAGCTAGCTGTGTGTGTTCCGATGGTAGGTTAGCTAGCTAGCTGCAGAAGTGTATCAGCGGTGTTCACGTTAATTTGGTAGTTGATAGCAGCACGGTCGGACACTACGCACATATGGGGCGTCTCGCAAGTAAACTTCACAATTTTCCCAGAAATACACATTTTAGGATAGGCTACCCCTTCCCTCGTATTTACTTCCATCTCATAATTTGACATACACTTTGGATGGTTTTTGTAGTTATATAGTGTAGTAGACTACTACAGGATAAGATAATAGGCCTTCAAAGGTTGAATAAGTACAGAAAGCGTGACATGTTACGTTTTTCACAGAAATCAATGGATATTCTTCTATCATAAATCATCATATTTCATAAACACAGTTCAATGAGGGGATAATGACCAACATCCTAGTGCTGAGTGAACCAATAGCTAAATGATTACAGTAGTATGAGCTGTCAGCCATCCACTAGCCTATTTCAGTGAGGCTAGAGGATGGCTAGTCACATTACGGTAGTTTGGTTACCTCTGTACCCTGTGTTCTCCAAGTAAATGTATTCCAATTCTAACACAGAGAGGGCTTTTACTGGGAATAGAGTATATTCAACTATGTACTTGCATGCTCTAATACTTTATTCCAATGAAAAATCTAATATAGGCCTGTACAACAATCACTTTAACAGGCAACTAAGAACAGTCCATAGCAGGAAATGTCTTCAGCACAAGGGGCAAAGTCGAATAGGAGCTGCACTATTATTCAGATCAGATCTCATAAACTAAGATGCACAACAGTTGTGGCTCTGTCACATCAAAACAGTCCAGTCACCCACCAAACCGCTGAGAATTAATTCCCATAGCCTTCTAGATCAATGTTTACACTGTCAACACACAGATAAAGCACTGAAGATGTCACAGTTAAATTACACTTAAGTTGTGATAAGACTGTATGAACCAGCCTAGTTTCTCTTGAGATCGCCCATATTAGGCCATCTCTGGTATAAAACAGTCAGTAGCCAATCTGTATAAAACATCCAGTAGCCAACCTGTGGTTGCTGATATAGTATTAGTTAAGTTAAAGAGTCAATGTCTATGTTCACTGGTATTGAAAATTGGTTCACAAAAAAGGTAAAACTAGGGTTAATCAAACTTCTCACAGTACTGCATGCATCTTATGACGCCAGCCTGCTTCAAGTATCTTCATTATTAGAACAGATTAATATTGTCACTCAAGGTCTATAAGACCTTACCTTCAATTAAACATTTAATTCAGTTTCAGATGTGTTGTCTAGACCAGGAAACAGCAAATTATATTTTTCTCTCACGTTGACACCAGATATTTTACCGTCTTAACTTTAAACAATATTCAATATGATGGATTCAATATTGACCATACAGGGCATAACACCCACCAAGGGTTCAATGACACAGTTACTACTAGCCTAAAGCTTTGCAAGGGTTCAATCACACTATCGTATTTAGGTTGATGATGCCTTGAACACTGTTAAAATACAGTTTCGCATGAACTGAATCCGACCTTACTTTATTTTGTAGATATCCCACAATACAGTACATCACTCCTATTTCACTAGCTATCTGGTCAACACGTATTAGTGGAGTGAACAACACGCATCTGCTAACCTTTGCTAACAGTGTAGCATAGCTGCATTACTTGGGCGCTCAAATTCTGAGCTAACATTATAGCTCATGCGACCTAGCTCACTGTCAAACGTCACCTCCCCGTGCAGGGGGAAAGGTTGTCAGTTGGACGTGTTTAGAAACGTAGCAATAGCTAGGTATTTGACTGAAAATTTACAACAAACAACACTTTTTAAGTATGCACTCAGAGAACAAGACAATACCGTGTAGACAAAGCCTTCTGACCGCCCTATCACCGTCCCCCTCCCCAGTCGCTACTTGCTAACTAGCTAGCCTAGCAATGCAAGCGCAATCCGCAACCAGTAGAATCTAGCTAGCCAGTTGTCACTCAGCTCGCCCTCGTTGAAACGCGCACATAAACTACAATTCACAACGTCTTTCGTTTTAAATAAACTTTGCCACAATACTAACAAAAGATTAGCATTCAATAACATTTCCACACAAACATTTATTACACACGTGGCAAACAACTAAAAACCCACACATTGGCAAAACATTCAATTTTCGCACGCAGTTACGTCAAAGTTAGCTAGCTGGCTAGCTATCCAACTAGCCAGATGGCTAACAAACTGGGGTTTTTCCTATGATCCCATGGAATAAAAAGACATCTACTTTGCTTAAAGCTCACCTTTCCAATGCTGTGTTTGGTTCCGCCAATTCATTCGGTTTAAACCATAAACGTGTATTACGCTATATAAATCTATATTTCCTAAATATTAAACGTTAACCGTAGCCTACGGCTGTGTGACGTTTCTTTCCAGCTTATTGCTGGTTTGAAAACATCCCCAGTCGTCCGTAGTCTCCAAGAAAAGCCCAGCATAACACTCAAACGTCGCTTTCATTGGCCGGGATCAGTCATATGGTCGCTTGAGCCCCACCGAGCTTAAAAAGGTCTAGCTACGTCTGCTGGATATAAATGGGTATGTCAAGCGGTTTCTCTTATTTTTTTGATTCCATTACTAGTTGAATGTTCAGAATTGATGGAAAGTTTGTATCACGGAGACACACGCATTTTTAAGCGACATATTCATTTTATAATTTGTGAGTCTATGAAGAGTAATTGTAAGGAACTTTAGGCATTGGGTGAGCACGTTTTGTTGTATAGGGATGACCGATGGATGATCCGGTGGACGGAATTTGCAATTCATAAAATAAATCTACTTCTTTGTTATACACTAAACAATCTGTATATGCGTGATAACAAAATTCGGTTGAAAGTTGTGAGGTCGACAACGAAACCATAATCCAAGTGCGTGCTGGAATCCAATATCCGCAGATAAAACACTGTCCTTTCTCGCCGCATTCTTTCGTTGGTAATAGCTGTAGTTCAAAACGTGCAGACCCATTAAACAGAAGGGTGAGGTGACGCTCAGCACTTGACGTAATCTTTTCCGTTCTACTCTGCGGCCAGTGGGAACATTCTCGAAGATGTTGGGAGAAGAAAATAAGAGGTATTGCACGTTTTAAGACAGTGTGTGCGTTATATGACAAACGTTCTCCATTCTCTTGTAAATATGCTAAGTTAAATATAATTCAGGGTGTTGCATCATGCTTTTTTTTTGTCTCCCTTAGTTGTGGCGCAGTGACATTTGCATTATGTAGGAATGGCAGCGCATGCGCAATAACACATAATATTATGTTGCAGAACAAGGGTAAAATCACGAGGAAATCGATGTGGGGGAGGGGCACTGGCTAGACATGAGACGAGTACCACCAGTATCATAAAGGCAGTTGTAACAAGGGTGCAGTTGTGCAGAAAATCAACATAATTATACTGATCACCGAGGGGTCTAAAGTATGTCCTTTTCTCTATTTTAGAAATTATGCATTATTGGGCAATTGCTGTAAATTCTTGAGCTGTAAATGTAAAGGTTTGATTAAACTACTGACCAGTCTTTCTACAAATACAGTTCCTAAGTTCAATATGACTTACAATAGCTTGGCAGTTAAGAATGTATTTAGTTGGGTACTAAACATTGCAATGCAAAACTGTGAGTAAACACTGTAGCCATTGCACTAGGCTTGTGTCATCTGTCAAACACGGACACAATGCAACGATACATGTATATTTTATTTACACATTACTACTTTTCACTTTAGTCATAGTTCAGTAAGATCAGGGTGCCCCAGTCTTTACAGGTCTGCTCTCACACCAAAGCCAGGCCCTGGAGGGGGTTCTGTCAGGCATGTCAGTCCACCTGCTGGCTCACAGGAGAAACGCCCATTCCTGAGAGAAATTAAATAGTTTTACAATATTAACAATCAGTAATTGACAGTTATGTATTATGTTTAATATACTCTTAATTTAATGACTAAAAGTAATGTTGAAGCATATGATTTTTGAGATCCTAATAAATAAATAAAAAAGATTGCTTAGTAGTCTGTGTGACAAAGGAATTCGAAGGATATTCTTACCTGGGGCCAGGTGCTGGGATGGTCCCAGCTTTGAGTTCATCAATGATATCCTCTATGTCCTTGGGACTAAGGTCCTCCTGAAAACATGAGGGAAGCAACACATTATTCTTCTATGCATCTGTGGCCTGTTTCATTCCTTACATAGTGCATGCAGTGTATCTAAAAACTCACATAATAGTTGTCATTGATCTGGACCATGGGGGCATTTACACAAGCACCAAGGCATTCCACTTCTATTAGTGAGAACATCTTGTCTGGTGTGGTTTCTCCAACCTTGATACCTGTGGGAAATTATTAAAGATATTTTTAGCCTAATGTCATTTGATGATGCATCATCAACCAGGCAGAAGCAAAAACACACAATCACGAAACACTTTCAAACAGACTACATGTATTTATTATCTTGCTCGAATTGAAAGTCTACATATACTGTATAGACTTAGTAAAAATTTGAATGCCAGCAAGTCCTGTTTATTTATGTTTGCTCCTCATCTTGTTTATCCTTAATATACACATTCAAATGTTATTCCTCTAATTTCATGTATTTTATTGGGACCCAATGTGAACAGCATGGTTGCTTTCTTACCCAGTTTGTTTTTAATGGCCTCCAGGATGCTGTCAGAGTTACAGAGCATGCAGGGTGTTGTGGTACAGATCTGAATGTGATATTTTCCCACAGGTTGCCGAAGGAACATGGTGTAGAACGTTGCTACTTCATACACTCTCATCGGAGGGACTTCAAGAACCTCTGCAACCTAGTTATTTAATACAAAATTACAAACAAAACTTGACTAAAATGTAGTAGGGTCTGGTTGGCTACAAATTTGATGAGTCATAACACTGTCATGGTTGACATAATATTCAAGACATCATCTCTTTTTAACTTAAGTCCAGAGTAGTCAATTCTGGGAACCTTGTTCATTGCTGATATCGGGAGCCATCCATTCTGTCTTTGGGCCAGATCCAACACAGGAATGGTGGCAGCTTGCTTGTGTCCTTCTGGGTACATGGAAATAATTGCTTCAATCCGCTAAGGAAGAAAGAAGCAAAACTGCTTGTAAACAATTGTGGCGTTGACTATAGGAAATTAGATTACATGGCTATAGAGTATAATAAGAGGTCATTACATAATTGTTGAACATTTCTACTTTGCAAACAGAAATAAACAGATTAAATGTACTCTGCGTGAACCAATTCTTTGAACACTTGCTTCGAATAAAAAACACTCACCTTCTTATTCTCCTCAGTAAATTCAAATGGAGTATCTGGGTTGTTATTTGGGGTGTCCCTATGCTGAAATAGAAACGACAAAGTATCAGAACAGGTCCCTTTGATCATCTTAAGTCCATCCAAAACAAGCATTTCAATGTATCAGTGTATCTAGCAACAGTAAATTACTTTATTCATAAAAGTCACCTCTGAACATACTGCCCCCTTGTGAGCAAGAGAAAGGTACATGTTAGTAGCTCATGCTGACAATAACCTACTGCCTCCAGATAATGAGGGGCTCCAAATGATCACACTAATGAGGCACCACTTTTACCAGGGGACTGTTACTATGCCATAGTTCCACTACCTGCCACACACATGCATGTGAATTTTCCGTCGACACAATATGGTTTTGAAAAAGAAGCACACCAGAAGGCAGGAAAAGCAACAATTGAATTCACCATGGATTGTAATCAAAAGCATCTATGTTGTGTCTGGGCTATGGCTGTTTGTCTTCTTCACAACACTGAAATCGGCCAGCACCCAATGTATCTACTTGGTAATTACTTAAATACGAATTCATATTTTCTATTATCTGGTGATGGAAGGAGAGCACACAAGTGGCCACAGTATGCTGCATTTAGAAAACTATTACAAATGTCATCAGCAACACTGAGCATTTGAACACTTACCACAAAGATGCCTCCAGCTCCAGCACGGGCTGCGGACCTGTGTAGGCTCCGCACCTGTCTTGCCTGTGATCGAGGAGATAGGACACAGTGAGTTTCATACATTTTACGAACTCATTCAATCGTACAACGTGAACCTCTTGGCGGAACAATATTTGGCTTACATGTACAGTACCAGTACATCGATAGTCTTGGTCATCCGGTGCGTGATGTAGGCGTTAGCTAACTACACAGCTTTAATGTGTGGCACTTTTCCAAGATCATACACATCACCACCACCACAGGCAGCACACATGTATGTTGAGCCCTATCCAATTATATAGTAATGGTATATATGGACTCGCTCGCTTTGAACTGACGTTAGCTTGCTAGCTAATCACTACTAGGCCGCTGCAACTTGCCCTTGTGAAGTGTCATGACATGTAAAACGGCGTTTAAAAAACAAACATCTACATATTTTACTCAAAATATGCACCCTTTAATATACTTACCGTCTGCGATACAGCAGAACGAATAGCCGAAGATAAAAACATTCTCAAATAGCTTGTTTGTCCCGTTTCAGTTTGCCGACACCTACGCTACGGGACAGCAATGGCCAACATCAACACAAGTCGATCATCGATTGGGAGGGTCTGATTTACGCAACGTCTGCAGTCCACTCAATCGACAACAAAACGTTAAACTTTCGAAATAAAAATGTATGTATCCTAACTTGATAAAATGTTTGCTTCTCTTTTGTGCAGAACATATTATTACAACCATTTAATATTGTTTCAGTGTATTTTTGTACAATATCTAAATAATGAAACTAATACCATACTAATACCATTACATTTAGTAAAGTAAATAGAGCGAGAAAATATAACCATGTCACTTATGGATGAGTGGGGCACAGAAATTCAGTACTAATGGACGGGGAGCGAGGTTGTTTTTTTCTAGGAATACACTACACTCTGTGTACCACCGCTCGGCGTAAATACACAGTATGCCGACTACATTCCACCCACAGAGATTCCTCCTCCTGCTAGCTAAATAATGCGATCAACAGACCAGGGTACACCCAACCAATGAAAAGGTGGGAGTGCCAGTGCAAGAATTTCGATTGGTTGCCTGGGAACTAAGCAGACTGGAAGTGACACAAACCATGGGATTAGGGTTGGGCTCTACACAGACTGAAACTGTTCCTATACTGAGGCCTTGTCGCGCATTTATCTCTGGAGGATAGATAGTCAGATCAGCAGGGTCTCTGGATTGACTCATTTACCTGATACTCAAATAAGATCTACATCTCTCTGTTAACTATGGTTGTCCCTGGATCTCATCATAGAGAGGACAAAATATATCATCCTCCTGAAGACCTGAAAAAGGATGCACATGTGCCTGATTTCTACTCTTATCTTGCACTCTACAAAAAGTCTGTTGATGAGCCAGAGGGTAAGTACTTGCAAATACTGTGAATCCGTGTTGTGTGTGCATATATGTGCTTGTGTGTGTGTGTGTGTCTGTGTGTCTGTGTGTGTGTGTGTGTGTGTGTGTGTGTGTGTGTGTGTGTGTGTGTGTGTGTGTGTGTGTGTGTGTGTGTAATCAAAAATGTATTTTCTAAATCACAGTGTTCTGGAGGGAAGTTGCTGCAGAGTTCTATTGGAAGAAACCTGCAACAGGACCAATTCTTCAATATAATTTTGATGTTACTAAAGGAAATATTTATGTCAAATGTATGGAGGGGGCCAAAACCAACATGTGCTACAATGTCCTGGACAGAAATGTGAAAGACAGAAATCTTGGAGAAAAAGTTGCATATTACTGGTAAGTTAGCATGTCTCAACCCAGGGAAAATGACTGTGCACAGCTATGTGAGGCATTCCAGCCATTGTCACTAGCCATAGATCCCAAATAGTGCCCCTTTAAAAGAGAACAGGGCTTACAGGTCTGAGCTCCAGATAGAAACTGTGATGGCACTGATACAGCATTGCAAAGGACTGGTTTTCCCTCCTACAAGGGGTGAGTGTTTACACATAGCAAACCAGTAGGTTCAACAGCACAGAAAACTCCATAGGTAGGCCTAATTACGCTACAAAATATCAGTAATAAAAATATTTGCTACACACCATAGAAAAATGATATACTGTCTTCAATTTCAAATACCAGTCGTGTTTCATTCAGCTTCACACCTGGGTTGAACGATCATCAAATCAAAGATGTGTCTGGTCTCATGTAGATTACCCTACACTCAAAGAGGTGTACAAATGGGTACAATGCAAGTACAGTAATTGTTTTGCCACAGTGGTTTTTACAATAGCACACAGATTACAACAACAAAGCTCACAGTGGAGAACCGTATAAAACTCCAGTTCAAAGGATCTTTTCAGTAAGCATGTCCAGCCTGATGGACTTGATTGTTCAGTGTGCTGCAATAGCCCACTGGGCTTGTACCAAAACTGTCAATCTCAAGCAGTTACAATATAAACATTTCTTTTCAATAGTGAGATGCATTTTCGATAAAATAATTTTCTTAAATCAGTAGACAGTTGGTTTTTACTGTTATTGTGGAAATCTTAGTAGACAAGTCATCCTCTCCTTCCTGCCAAGATCATTTCTGACCTTGTTAAAATAAGTTAGATAATGATTCAAGGAAATAGAGCACTTATATTGCTCATGGCATAGAAACAAAGCTGTTATGAAAGTGTGTAGAACTCTTGGTAATCCCCCCAATGACAAATGATATGTCGATGGCAGGTAATGAATAATGTGTCACAGATACTTTTGTGGTTCTGGACTAAAGATACTATATTGTCAGTAGTCTGTGAGCACTTTGCTTAAAACACGGTGCCAGGTGCAGTGGCTGATGGACTAAGAGCAAAGAGAATTTCCCTGTATTGATAGCTGAAATATCCCATGATGTTAAGACTAATATCACATTAGGTAATACAGGCATATTTCACAAACAAATTTAAATCAGATCCTGAATTTTAATCCTGATTAAAATCCAGTTTTAAATACAATCTTTCCCAGACCAGAATCAAGGTTTAACCAGGCACACTGCCATGGTGTCTTGGTTATTACTGTGTATTGTGCAATTTTGTGCTACATTGCTGTTCAAGAATGATCCTGACTGGCATCCAAACACAATATAGATAGAGACGCAGCAAGGACCATGCTGCCATGACCATGCCTTAGAAATTATAATTGATTGAAATTACAATGTACCATAAGGGGAGTAAAGTCTTACATGAAAAAAGTGTGGTAGATTAAGTTTGATATATTTATTGATTTTTCAGGGAAGGGAACTCTCCTGATCACAGCATGGCTATTACATACAGTCAGCTATTAAGTCAGGTGTGCAGGTGTGCCAACGTCCTGAAACAGATGGGTAAGACTTTATCAGTGTTGTATAACAAAATGAAATAAATAAAAAACTCTAATTCTCACCATATGTTTCTGAAAATTCAAAGCCATGATATTTGTATTTGCCAATGGCAATAACCTTTTATAATGAGCCTGTATACGTTAAGAAGACACTGAAAACACTGAAAAAATATGTTGGGGTGTTTTCTACAGGAGTCAAGAAAGGAGACAGGGTGGCTGTCTACATGCCTATGATACCAGAGCTGGTCTACACAATGCTGGCCTGTGCCAGGATAGGAGCAGTGCACTCCATTGTAGTAAGTTGCATATTTGAACCTCCTCAACTTCTATTGCATGGATTTGGAAGATTCACTTGAGTTTTGTGTAGCTTCTATAGCCTATTTTACCCCTGGAAAAACCTAGCAGTCCCATTGTTCTCCACTTGCTCCTACTGTATCAGCCGTTCATGGCCATGCACCTGCACAGAAGAGGGCCTATCATTCTTCCCAGGGTCCATCTCCTCCTGCCAAGGGTTTAAATATGGGTCAGACTATAACTGTCCTCATGCAATTTGAGATGGGATCATTGTAAGCATGATTCCAGTGAGCCAAATACTATTTTTGTCACTCAACCTCTTGTATCCATGTGGAGAAGTGTTGTGGTTGCAGAGATCATCTGGGTACTTACAGGGTTAATTTTGAGCCAGTGTGTGAGGCTATTTTTGTCTGAAGGAATATGACTGACCCCATTACTCCTTGTCCATTGTTCTGCGATCCAAATAATGTCAGATGTCCATCACTGACATCAAACTAAAATGACAAAACTTGTCGAAGTTTGTTGAAGAAGTTCAAAGACCCACACACAGTGGGACTTGTGATGCTCTTAAAGTGGACTCTGCCTTTTTGGAAACCAAGTACTACTTTAAAGAACAGTACAGTAATCTGTAGAAGCACCTGGTAAAACGACTGTTAATCCGTATTTGTCTTACAGATTTATCTGAAATGATGTTTGTGTGTGTGTGTATGCTTAGTTTGCAGGTTACTCCTCTGAGTCCCTGTGTGAGAGGATCCTGGATGCCCAGTGTTGTATCGTGGTGACGGCAGGTAATACAGAACGTTGGCCAGGATGATGCTGGCGCACCCAACCAGTAGCATGTGGACCTTCCCCCCCAAATTCATCACACCACAGTTGTGATTAATCACATGTGACGCTGTAAAGAGGTTCCTGTGGTATAACATGGCCTCACCGTTGCAAACAGACCCTCCCAGATGAGGTGATCTCACCTCTCTCTCTATGTCACAGATGGAGTGTACAGAGGACAGAAGCTCATAAACTTGAAACAGATAGTGGAAGAGGCACTGGAGAAGTGCCGGGACAAGTAAGTTCTACAGCCTTTGCTATCTTCCGTGTCTTTACAACGGCTTGTGTTTACCACAGCCACCGAACCCTGGCAATGTGAGTCATAGACTTGCCACGCACACACAAGCACACACGTTCCTCAGTGCTTATCAGCTATTATCTGGGCTGTTGAGGAAAAGCATCGTCTGCTCTCCAAGCTGTGTGGGGTTGCCGGGCAACACGGAGGCATCAGGGAAGTCCCATCTGTTTGTTGCCCATAGCGATGTGTGAAATAACACGTATGTCAATTTCAGAAGAAATACAAGAGAATAAACACCCGTAATGTACCCCGTAGCATTCACCACTATTAGCACTATAAATTAGTAGGGGTTCATCAGTCAGAAATGAGAAATATCTTAGATTAAAAGTTAACAAGTTATTTTGAACCACATTCTAAAAGATTGTTGATTGACAGGTGTCAGTAGAAACAAGGAATGAAACAACAACAATTGTTTGTCTGAAATCACCACTTATAGTTCCCTTCTTTTCCCCCATAGAGTGTCCCCTACTGTTACCAGATGCCTGGTTGTGAAAAACCACTCGCTAAGGACCAAGAGCGGAGAAGCCTCAAACAAGCTGCAGATCCCCTGGGATGCGGAGCGTGATGTGTGGTGGGATGAGGTCATGGCCGATGTTTCGGACGACTGTGAGCCTGAGTGGCTGGATGCAGAGGACCCCCTATTCATCCTCTACACCAGCGGTTCCACCGGCAAGCCAAAGGTAAAAACATACAGACACACACACACGTACGAATCAGCCCATTTGGGAGTGGCGTCTTGTTAATGTTGACTGAGGTTCTTCAGTGCCAGGACTATGTTCCTGTGTGTGTACTCTACAGGGCGTTCTCCACACAGTGGCAGGGTACATGCTCTACACCTCACTGACCTTCAAGTACGTTTTCGATCATCACCATGACGACGTGTATTGGTGTACGGCCGATATTGGCTGGATCACAGGACACTCTTACATCACCTACGGCCCTCTCGCCAACGGGGCGACTGGTGTTCTTGTGAGTAGAACAGACGCTTTTTGCTGCTGTTTATTAGACCTTCTCACTGGTTAAATGCTGTGTCAAAGTACACCTGTGATATCATAAGCAACATGTCAACATGATGAGGTGATGTGCGATGATGTTGATTGACGTCATGTGTGTTTGTGTGCGTGTCGCAGTTCGAGGGCTTGCCAGTCTACCCTCATGTGGGCAGGTTCTGGGAGATCATTGAAAAGTACAAAGTGACCACGTTTTACACAGCCCCCACAGCCATACGCCTGTTGATGAAGTATGGAAAAGAACCAGTGCAGAAGTAAGAAAACACACACTCACACACCACACACACACACACACCGATACATACATAAATGCACACTCATACTGAAAATTATAACAATACTGCACATGGTTACGCAACCACACACACAGACAGTGAAACATAATTAGCCCATAGATGCCATCTGTTGGACAAAAGTAAAATAACACTCTTTATTTACTTATTGTGTCTGTTCAATAAGCTTTTCTTTGGTGCTTGTCGGGTAGTATTACAGTTGTTCCTTAGCCCTAACATACAGGCATATTTATAAAATGTTGTAATTAAGTAATGGACAACATTAAATAGTAAAGGTTGGCATAACCAATCCCTGATTTTAATAGGTACAATCTGTCGAGCCTGAGGATTCTGGGTACAGTCGGTGAACCCATCAACCCAGAAGCATGGCTCTGGTACTATGAGGTGGTGGGCCAGAGCAGGTGCCCCGTGGTCGACACTTTTTGGCAGACAGAGACAGTGAGTATTGAGCAACATCCCTCTGCAAACATGTGGCAAGGCCCAGACCCTGTTTCTCAATATGCTTATTTTGGCCAATGATTCAGCAAATTCAGCCCTAATCTGGTGTAGCTTGTTAATGAAGCTTGTTTTATTCTGTACAAAGTAGTCTTCCACCTGCTCATGGTGTGGTTGCCGTGCAACGCTGTCAGCTGGTGGCCTGATCTGTTGTGTAATCATACCTGCAGGGTGGCCATGTTCTGACTCCTCTCCCCGCTGCCACGCCTCTCAAACCTGGCTCTGCTGTAAGTGACAACAGCTCTCCTCTCTTCTCTGTTTACATAGCCGCTGCTTGTGCTATTTATACCTACACATAAAGATTGGACGTATTGCTGATACATACAATGATTGAGCCAGGGGGAGAAGCTGTCATATGCTTGGGTTATTTCACATGTTCCTGATGTACAGACTTGTACAGACTTGTACATCAGGTTAGGTCCTTAGTATTGGATTCGAAGAAACAGTCAATGCTTAAATCCCATAAAAGGAAGGTGTATAAAGTCTGTATCAAAGTTTTTTTTTTGATTTCTCAGACATTTCCCTTCTTTGGGGTGGAGCCCACCATTCTGAATGAACATGGGGAGGAGCTGGAGGGGGAGGCTGAGGGCTACCTGGTCAGTACAGTTGTTTTCATTCAGGAGCACCATCTTGCCATTTATAATTATGGCACAGTCTTTCTTAACAAAAGTCTTGAAATATTCCTACAGCTCAGTGTTTGTGTATTACGTTGTCCTTGGCCCTGCAGGTGTTCAGGCGACCCTGGCCTGGTATTATGCGTACTGTGTATGGAAACCAAGAGCGGTTTGAGAACCAATACTTCAAGAAATTTCCAGGGTTTTATGTAACTGGCGATGGTAGGTCTCTTCAGACACTTACGTTTTTATTGAATAGGCACATTTCTGACTAGATCTGACACGTTTTTGCATGTTACTGTTTGTTCTTTGACAGGTTGCAGACGGGATAAGGATGGCTACTACTGGATCACAGGCAGAATAGATGACATGCTAAATGTGTCAGGTAAACCTCAGGCGGTGAGCCTTCTAGTGAGAGTCGACTATCTACTACAGTGTGAGTCTGTGTGTCAACCCGGTGGCGTGTTTTTCCCCACAGGCCACCTGATGAGCACAGCGGAAGTGGAGGCAGCCCTGACCAAGCACGCGGCCGTGGCGGAGGCTGCCGTGGTCAGCCGGCCTCACGTGGTAAAGGGGGAATGTCTCTACTGCTTCGTCACTCTCAAAGACAGCAGGGAGTTCAACCACAAACTGGTGGAGGAGCTGAAGGGACTAGGTAACTATGAGTTACACTTGATTAAAGATGACAAGTTGGCATTGACCTTTTTGACGCTGGACATTCTTTCACATTGTCGCCCGCTTCATTTTTTATTTCAGTGAGAGAGAGAATTGGGCCCATCGCCACACCAGACTTCATTCAGAATGCTCCAGGGCTACCAAAGACTCGCTCTGGTAGGTGGCCAACAACAAGAGGGAACAATAAATCTCTCTCGCTGAGTATCAGCCTTGTCGTTTATTGGGACCTCGTTTGTCAACAGGTAAGATCATGAGGCGAGTCCTGAGGCAGATCGCCCGGAACGAGAAGGATCTTGGCGACCTTTCAACCCTGGCGGATCCCAAGGTGGTCGAGGTCCTCTTCAGTCAGCGCTGCGAGGCAGCAGCGTGAGGCATCAGCACAGACCCTCACTTTGCTCTGGTGCTGATGGATAGTTTTCCCTTTGTGCTGGTCCCAGATCGGCCTCAGGGTTGTTGTATGCAGACAATATGCAGAAAACGTTGTTGAGGGATGGGGTCTGGGCTGGAGATCAGGGGTAGGTTCATCTATGTAGGAAAGTCAATGGAATATTAGTGCAACGGAGTAGCTGTTGAGAATGAAATCCCAGCTCAAGTTGTGCATTCTGTTTCTGACTGTTTTAACTGTCACAACCCTTAGTAAATGGGATCTGTTGATATGAAGATGTCAATGGCAGATCATCATTAACGACACAATGTGGATTCACATGGTAGACAAGCTGCTTTGCACATTTCCGTATATAGTTTGTATTTTATGTTGATGTATATTTACAGTTGGTGTCTGTGACCTGAAAATTAAATTGTATAACAAAATGATCTATTCTAGGTAATAAAATAATCATAAACACTTTTGACATCAGAAAGAGTCTGATTTGATTTTAGAATCTCAAAGATGCCCCCTTGTGGTTAAGCCAGTGCTGTCATCGACCAGTACAGTGGAAGTGTCTGTCTCTCTGTTGTCTGCAGTGGAGGAACATCTGGCTTTGATCATCTGACCAGGCCTGTAGGGAGTAACTATTAGAAAGAGGGGAAAAGAGATAGGAGAGGGAGACAAATACCTTATCCTAGTGCATCCTGGATTTGTTGGAGCCGAAATCACAAGCCTTTGTTTTCCTTTGAAAATAAATATCTGTTTTTGAGATGACATCATAGGGCCACAGAAGTTCCTTAGGTCATTATGTCTCTTGTTTTATCTCGCAAACCCAGACCAACAAACACACACACATCCTCACACTGAGATGTGAAGAGCCCCTGCACTCTCTGCAGTGTTGTTGTCACGAGCGACACGGGGAGGGGACAGCGACACCGTGTTATGTCATCACCTCATGAGGTGTGGTTGCTACGACGATGGTCGCCTTGTCACCCCTTTCCAGTCCTTACTAAAGTCTGCCAGAGGGAACCTCTGGGAGGATTTTGCTCCCTCCGTGTCAGCGGCCACAGAATCAGCCGTCGTGTTCTCCTCTCTGTCCCCTTGGAGCGTTCCAAACACCTGCAGCACAGAACGTTGCGCAATCAAGTCTCATGACATGTTGTGTTATTGGCCTTTAAAAAAAAGAAGGTGATGACTGATTTATGGGAAATATATGTGGAATCTCTGAGATGGTTGATTGAATCAGGGATTCACCCGGCACAAGGTGCAACAATCAGGATATTAAGCCACATTGATGATCCAGTGCTTGTGTCAGGTTGGGGTGATCTCATGAAATAAACAGTTCTGTATATTCTTAAAGGCTTAGTATATCAGTTTGTTTACTGCGTGCAGCCTTTTTCGTTTTTACAGTGCACACCATATCATAGTTTATATATTATGTATGAGAGACACAGCCTGGCCACGGGGGTTGTTTGAAGTGCCCTCTATTGGTGTAAAAACCTCCTGTGTTCCTCAGCCAGCTGATTGTCACTCTACGAGATCAAGAACTACTCGGTCAGCACAAAACCTCATTGTTTCACCTGACACAAGTTATTTCAAATTCAAGAGTTGTGTTATCAAGCCAGCCAATCAAGCCAATCACAAACAAAGCTTGCCCATGCTGATATGTTTGTCATTCGGGAAGATTGTAAAAAATAATAGCCTATCATCTATTTTGTGCAATACTTGAGAACAGCATGACAGCAAACATTATCTACATTTTCCTACAAATAAAGCTACATATTGTATTCACTCTCAAGCAAAAAGGAGGGGCTCAGCTTTATTCTGTAAAGCATCTTTACCCCCCACCCCTCACGCCCCTACCAGCCCCCAAAGGATTATGGACCCAAATCCTTCGCATTGTGTATGATATGTCACAGGCTCAGAGATAGAGCCCCTGTCTTTCTCCTTCAGCCTCCATCATCTGCTTTGGGACCTGCTCCGGGCATAAGACCCGCTGTCTTTGAGGGAATGATTGTATGTGTGTGTGTGTGTGTGTGTGTGTGTGAGGGCTTGGTGAACTTTGGGCAGCACATTCACAGATAATTAGCTGCACTAGCTACACAAAGGGCAAGTCAAAGGATGTCGCAAATGGATGGGCTTTGTAAGTCAGTTTGAGTTTTTTCCTTTCAAAAGGGAAGACAGATGGCATAACTGAAATACACACTCACAGGGAGCCACTTGATCTTATTTCTTGAATGTTTCCTTTCATGTAACAAATGTATAGATGTATTCAGAACCATCTTCAATACCTTTTGTGTGACATTGTTTTTTAATACACATAAATACATTTTTGCTTTTCCCAAAAATCTGCTTGTAGGAGCAGAAAACATTTGTCCGGTGAACAGGCCAGCTTCTGTCTACAACAGCTTAATTCACGGTTTACGCCATCTCTCCTCTTTTACAATGGAGCTGTCTGTTTCGTCATACAATTGCATCTTTCTTATGAAGTGAAAATCCCAAAACATGACACCTGGCCCTTGCCATGCTCTCTTCATACAAACACCGTACACAAGTGTCAGGACAGAACCGAGGGAGTTTTTCTACACAGAATGACACAAGTGAAGTGCAGGGTACCCAGAGGGCCTCCAGGCAAAGTCTTCTTTCAAAAGGAATTCTCATCAACCCCAATCTCTACCTCCTGGATGGAGCCTGAGCTTTTTGTGGTGTTGGCATGACAACCCCTCAGCTAATCACATAGCCAAAGCGGTTGTGTTGTTTTGTCAGTTGGAGTTTTTTTGCACACAGCTGCAGGGTGGTTTGTGCGATCTTTTTGAGCTATTTTGACAAAAGGTTCATTCAACACAAAAGCTTGAAACCGTTAAACATTCTACAAATCCATAATGAGACAGACGGAATTGGAAGAAAACTGAAATAGAAACAAAAACAACAAAATAGATGCACACTTATACAATGTGATTGTAAACAGTGAACAACAGATTGTCTTTTATCATAGACCCCGGCGGTGTCTTCAGACAACAATGGTAAACCCCGTTCACATGATGGAAACAAAAAATAGGCCTCATCTGTCACCTGAAACCAACAGAGATTTAAGAAACATGGCGTATCTAACTGTAACATTTGGAAGAAAAGATGTCTAGACCACTATGTTGCATTATGCATCCCTTTGAGACAAGGGGAAATGTTTTACATTTTTCAATATTCTTCTGCACGGTTCTAATCCTATAACTCAAGCAATAATCATAATTGCATTTAAAATCTGGAAACACATCTAAATCTCTCTTGATCTATTTGTTAAACATTTTTCTGAGAGTTTGATATCAACATAAGTCACAGACTGAAATAAAATGAATTAGATACTACTAACATTCCGTAGTGTGATTTATTCAGTGAGTGGCACATTCCTATTTCATGTTGTCATCTTAGTAACTGCTGAAAGAGATGTGTCTGTAGCTGGGAATGTTGGTGTCCCTCAATCGTAATTACAGGGTAGAAGGAATAATCCTGTGAACAGCAAACCAAGAAAAATGGTTGCTGTTAAATAACAACCAGTAATAGATTAGCATCTTTATTTATCTAATCATGAACTGAAAAGACACAGGGTCTGAGGACAAGTGACCTAATTCACTTTTTGCTTCTTATCTTTTAATGGGGTTTTACTAAAGTGGATTCGGCTTCGTAAATCAGTATTTAATTTATTGGATTAAATATGTAAAGTAGAAATGAATGTTGTTGGAAATAAATCGAAATCCAGCTTAATCGAATTTTATGTGGTAGTTTAGAGTTGGTTAGTTTGTCTGTTCAGCTATTTGCTTTCAGTTGGCCATAAAAAAATGCCACCAACTCTGCAGAGTTCTGCTTTAGTTCAATCCTGTCTGACCTTGTAGAAGTGGCGAAGAGGAAACCTTCCTGATTCCTGTGCACTCCCTGGTGTGCTGTGAGCGTTCTAGACCAATCATGTGCTGTGTGCGGTGATAGGAGGGCAGCCTGAGAGCTGTGTGCTGTGATAGGAGGGCAGCTTGAGAGCTGTGTGCTGTGATAGGAGGGCAGCCTGAGAGCTGTGCGATGTCATAGGAGGGCAGCCTGAGAGCTGTGCGATGTCATAGGAGGGCAGCCTGAGAGCTCTGTCTATCCATATGTCTGAGCACAGATTCACCGCTCGGTAAATTATTCAGATGCTGCTCCCTGCTCTCCCTCCAGGTTCCTTGGGTTGACCTGCTCGGAGCCATCAGCATCTCAGTTGGAGACGCATCAATTATTAACCCTAATAACTCCAGGAAAGGTAAGTCCTGCAGCTCTCTGTCTTCTTTCTGTCTGCCTCTCTATTTCTCAGACACACTCCCTTGGTGGCTTCATGTTCACCAATGAAAAGTCACAAGTACTAGAGGTGAAATGAATCATCCCCAGCAGTCCTATTGATTTCTGGAATAGCCATGGCGATGGTAGGACCCTCTTTGGTGAGGAATTTTTGAGAGTCATAATATTTAATGACTTGACCGTGAAAGTGTACTTCACACGCTCCATTGTGCTATTACACCCTTGGTGAGGTATGTGCAGCATTTCAGGCATCATACAGACAATGTAGCACATGACACAGAGACTGGGTCCTTCAGAGGACATCATCTTCCCATTCACGTTCCCTTTGACTGTTTTCTCTTCAAATCAAAGTCATCCTGTGGTCTACACTGTAATCCACACACACACTACATACCACAGACTTTTTAAACCATCCCCCAAACTAAAACCTGTAGGATTGTCATTGGAGCTTTATAATATAGTGCTGTTGACCTACAACATTTCCATGTGGAAATCTAAGCCAGTCTTACCCTGTAATTTCTTTCCATTTAATCTTTTATCTAACAAACTTCCCTGCTCGGAAATGGTACAAAACAAATGTCAGAGCAAGACTTGTAAATACACATTCATGTTTATTACCAATTAGACTATTGACTTAGACTTTTAACATAGACTCTTGTTTAAAACATTCATTTTTTTACAATCCCGTTTTTCTTTGTTAAAGAAAAACCTGATCCTATTCCATAGTGACAACTGTACAAAGACAGCATAATAGATTGATCATTTAAAAAGGGGTTTCTTTACTTTAGTCAATGCAAATTAAAGGACAACAAAAGAATAAATCAAGTGTACATTCACAATGTTCTTTTTTTCTTCATACATTTGCTCAGTGATGATCAGTAACGACAGCATTTCTGTACATGCACTAAAGTGCTAGTTCAAAAGGCATGCAAATATGTGACAGATATTTGTACAACTGCCTTCCAAATATGCATAAGGTTAATCAGTTGTAATTTTCCCTTATCTAAGTGTTTGTACAGTTTAACATTCATTTGAACATTTATGAAATAAATAAACACATCAACATCTTAATTGACATCATGTGTCTCTGCTTCCGTAGAAAGAGTCTTGTCTCCTCAAGATACAACTGACTGATACTCTTCATTCAAGCTTCAAAGGCTGGGAAAAGCAATTAAGGTAACATGTTCAACGTACGAAAATAGCATTAATATGGATTGTTGGCAGAATAAACTAGTGCATTGTACTAAATGTCCAAATAAACAAAAAAAAAGATAACGTGTAAACAGACAAAAACTGTGTAAACCTTTATGTTTGGACAAGTAAAGGATCAGATCTATAGTTTTCCTTTAGAGTATCCTGAAAAATAGTTGTACAGTAATTGAAATACACTTCCTCCATACATGTATTGCATACATATATACACACATACGGGCCTATGAATAACTGTGTGTACAGGCACCTCTTATGGATTTTTGTTGTTGTTGTTGTCATTGTTGTTACAGTACATTCCAGGTTCTTCACAAAGAAAGTTCCGGGTTCTTTGTCCTCATTGGTCAGCTGGTGCTACTGGGTCTCAACCCCTCCCTGTCCCTCCTGAGTCTTCCCAAGTGGGATCTGAGGTAAGGGGTCTGTTTAGGCTCCGACAGGAGAGCAGGTAGAGGAGGAGACACGTCAGAGGAGGACCTGGCGGTCATGCTGGAGGGTTGTCCACTCCTGGCTCCTCCAGCTCCAGTATTGTCTTACTGGTCCCTGTTAGGGGGAAGGTGAACCTCCGCTCTACGCCCTCAGACCACCGGGGGGAGGAGGACGGGGAGTGGGCCGCCCAGCGGGAGGGAGGGCGGCGATTGGCAGGTCGAGCAGGTCTCAAGAAGCAGGACTCCAGGGGCGGGGCCACAGGAGAGCGTGGGAGGTCCTTCCAAAGAGAAGATTCCGTGTTAGATAAGAGGAGACAGAGACATCTTGAATTCAATCAACTATTTTACCCTTTTGAACCATTTTGAAGACAGTAGATGCATATATTAAAATAAAATACAAATATTTATCGAGATGAAAGATAAGAAACAAAAGTGAAACAGAGGACAGGAACATAACCAATTGTAATGATGAGAAAAATGAATAGGAACATAAATAATGGATCAAAGCACAATAAGATGTGACAGAACAGAGTAGGTGAGGCAGTGTCATTCTGTCCCTCACATAGTGATGTCACAGTGTGACTGGGTGAACGATCACACGGCAAACACTCACTCCATCGCTCCAGTTTAAAATTAGTTCATTTTCTCCAGGCATCAGATTTCATTGGAGGGTTGGGGGAAATCAAATCTAGTTCCTCTAAAAATACTCAACAGTTACAGTAACAGTAGCGAGGGAGGATTGGCTTGAGAAAGCTGGAACTTGGAGAATGAAAAGACAGAAAAAAGAAAAATGTGTTCTAGACGAATGACCTGCAGTGATGAAGCCTTTGTTTCCAATTTTAAACAAGCAATAACTGTTAATACCAAGTGATGTCATTAAGTGTCAAAATCCATGCACCATTCATGTAGACTATTACGAGACAACATCCAGTTAGGTATCCCTCTGAAAACAGCACATGACCAAACCATGATGCTGCTTTCATCTCCCTGATTAACCCCTAGCTACGCATGCAGCCATGTTAAGTCTAAAACCCTTAAACATTCAGTTAACCCATTTCACAACAGCCCACAGAGGTGATATCAGTAAAGGCAGACGAGGAATGGGAGGTATTAGCTCAGTCTTCACCAGTCTGGCTGGAAGGTTTGTTAGTGTGTGAGGAGGAGGAGGGTTGGGGAAAGAACTGTAAAAGGGGAGGAGAAAAGCACACACTGTAGCCACATACACGCTATGCGAGAAACATTATAGTCTATACATTAGCAAACACAGAGACAGAGCAGCCAGTGGAACCTACTAGAAACAGTGGGGTCATGTTAGAGGTTGAAAGTCTGGCGATGCACACCACCCCTGAAAGGACAACCACCTTTCATGAAGAGTGTGCTGCTCCAAATGTGAAAGCTTGTCCAAAAGAGTCATCTCCCTTTGTGATACTTTGTATTTTATTTGAAAGATCGTTTTTGTTTTTCCCATTACCATTCAAATATCTTTTCGAAGATATTGATTCACTTGCATCATAAAAAATGTATGAAATATGGTAAAAATCCCTAACGCACACAAATGAGTGACTCTTTGGGTCTCGTAAGCTGAGTTTGTGATCTTGAAAAGAAGATGATCAATACACAATAAATCAAGCATGCATTAAAACATTAACACAAACAAATGTATGACCATCACAACGATACACATTTAGACCACCCTCTATGGCTTCACACACTGTCTGCTGTCATCCTGTGAGGCATGCACTGATGAGGGGGTGACGTGAGAGTTCCATGTGACCTGTGAGCCCACACCTGAGGGTCAAAGGTCATATAGGACAAGAGGAAGAGGAACTTACATCACGGAGACAAGCAGAACTAGAGTCCCCAGGGAGCAGTTAGTATGACAGTGTGGTTCTAGATTAGAACAAACAGACCGTGATAGAAAGAGAAAGAGAGGGACAGAGCAAGACGGAGAGAGGGAGATCCCAGAGAAGAGGAGGAAGAGGAGGAGAGGGGAAGAGAGTTAGAAATGTTTATCAGCGGGATAGAGAAGGGAGAAGAGAGGAAAACAGGATAAGGCCGGTATCTTACAGACAGGGAAAGTCACTGAGCTTTAAGGCCATTGACCACAGCTGGCGGGCCACACACAAGGCAATAAATCTACTGTGGTCCCCTTCACTGTTAACATTAGAAGAAAGAAAAATGGTGACCTCACTACCTATTAAAGAGAATCAATTCAACGGCATTCATTTCCATCCCCCTTCTGAATGCTCATGTCAATTGTTCAGGAGAATCACAATCTTTCTGCTCTCCAACTAATCAAAGGCTAAACTCAAACAACCCTTTCACACCCATGCAACCCTAATCCAGACTAATCTAATCCCACACTGCCATCAGACCAGAGGGAGAAGCAGCCCAGCCACGTAACCTCCAAGTAAACTCTTGAGCTGTAGGCAAGTGGTCTAAAAACGGGTTCCACATACTCTTTAAATGTGCTGTACCATCAAAACCCCTTATTATTATTATGATACCACATGACTCTTAACTCGCTTGCTGTACAACCTAATCCATCTATTGACTTCTTCTTTAAAGGAACGATGCAAGATTAAACCTGACACTATTTCTCTCAGTCCAACCATAGAAGGTCCCTCTATCCTGGTAATGCATGTGGTGCATAACTCGTAACGTTCCTCCATCAATCAATCAGCACTAGAAAAACGATTAGCTACGTGGGTCCATCCAGGCGTTCATCCATCATCGGTCATCAATAACCACAGTGATTCTACGAGGTCAGCTGAACGGGAGGTGGGTGATGGCCATAGTATGATAGTCATAGAAGGAGCAACGGTAAGAGTTCCAGCTCTGGTTAGCACTCTATCGTGAGCACAGAGAGAGAGAAAAAAAGATATAGTGTACTGTAAGGAAAAACGTGATAAAAAAATATTATAACGTTACCAGAGGTCACTCAATGTTTTCGATCTGAGAAAACAAACATGAGGATGGGGTTACGCTTCACACATTGACACTACCTTGCTGGGGATAAGGTTAGAATCTGGTTTCGTTGGTTTAAGAAACTCTATTCAGCCCATTGGATGACTCTAACCAATACTTGAAGCAATTTGAGTATTTGGCTCAAACATGAAGTATTTTACCTCTATACATCCAGCTTGTCCTCTGTCTGGCTCTCCCTGCTTGGCATCTCTGCTGAGGCTGCCGCTCTGGAGCTTCTTGTCCTCCTTGATGCTCTGCTCCAGCAGCTTCTTGTTGAGGATGCGCGCCGTGTTCTCTGCCAGCGTGTAGCCCGGAGGGGCCGACAGGTCCTGGCGCACGCTCACCACCTCGGGGGTCCTCTCCCCCTGCGCCTCCACAACTAGCTGCACGGGGCTGGGGGAGCGGCCCCTCACTGTCCTCAGGAACTCCTGCACCGCCCCCAGGGACCTGGCCTCTGCGGGGCCCCCGGGACCACCAAGAGGGCCGGGTTCAGCTGGCCTGGAACGGCTAGGGGACTTGGTGAACTTCGGCGGTGGGTCGTAGGCCACCGGGGTGTGGTCGATGATATTGAAGAGGCTGGAGAGGCCGTCGTTGATGCTGGTGTGGACGGGGCTGTCTCTGGTGGTGGTGGAGCGCGCCCAGGCGGACTCGCTGTTGCCCTTCTGGGGGGTGGTGGGGGTGGGCGAGCGCGCGGCCGTGGGCAGGTCTGTCTTGCTGGAGGTGGAGAGCTTGCGCTGGAGCTTGGGGGAGCCCCACTTGGGGGAGCAGCAGGGCCTCTCAAACTTGTTCTGGACCACGGGGGAGTACTGGATCTTCCTCAGGCTGCGGGAGGGCGAGGAAATGGGCGTGGAGCCCCCCCCCTTGGGCGTCAGGCAGCGGTGGGGGCTGCTGGTCAGGTTCCTCAGCACGTCCGTCTGCAGGCCCACGCTGATGGTCTGGGTGGTCTGGGTGCCCCGCGTGGTGAAGCCGTTGGTCTGGCACGCTGTGTCGCGCACCTGCCGCGTCTCCGGACGCTCGGGGCCCGGGCTGGAGCGGATGGCGTTCCGCACGGAGTACGCCACCTCCTTCATGTCGTCGCTCAGGTTTCGAGACAGCTGCAGCTCCAGGGAGGAGGCGTAGCTCACTGTGGGACACAGCGGGGGGCGGTCTGCAGGGGGCCGCAGACCCCCGGCCTCCAGGAGCTCTTTGTGATGCCGGGGGAGCTCACAGGGCCACCTCCCACTGCCAAACACCTCGTCGGGACCCCCCGCCCCAGGCTCGCCCGCGCCTCTGCCTTTCGTCCCTTTAGCGTAGAGGAAGTCCGACTCGGGGGTCGCAGGACGGTGGGCGGCGCCTGGTCTGGTGGGGCTGTGGAGGACGTGGACGCCATGGTGGTCGCCTCCCGCAGCCCCCGCTCCATTACCCCGGATGGGGGACCTCTGACAGTGCTCGGGGCTGCTCAGGGTGTTGGTGGTCAGGGTGGCGCTGGTGGTGAGGAACCAGGAGGCTGGCTGGAATGGATCCGAAGGAGGCTCTCCCAGCCGGCCCTCCCCGGGCCTCTCTCCCCAGGCCTCCAGGGCAGAGGAGGAGGGAGCTGAGGGGAAGTCCCAGCCCTTGCTGTTAAACTCCTCAATGTACTTGAGGTCGTCGGGGGACAAAGGAGGGGTGACGTCGTCCTGGCCTCTGTCACCGTGGCGACTCTTGTCAGGGAGGAAGGGAGAACTGTCCATCAGGCGCTGGAAATCACTCATGGAGCAGACAGACTTGGCCCTGTGTGGAGACACGAGAGAGACAGCAGCTTTACAGCTGGGTCATCACACAGAGACGTGGGAATATTATTAGGTTCTACTATTGTGGTGCTCTCTCACCACATTACAGATATGAAACTGACTGTGATCAGTTCTGGATACAGTATGTCACAGGGCTTTAATCTGGTCAAATAAAGAAACTGAAACAGATGTTAAATCATGTCTGCTTTCAAAGTGAATAGTAATACATTTCATGAGGGATCAGGATCACTTTAAACCGATTGAATAATTCAACGGCAGGTTGAGTTGACTTAGATTACAGCCCCTCCAAAACGAGAAGCTTTCACAAAGATCCCCAAGGAGTTTAAAGTCACTTCGAGCAATAACCAACACAAGCCAACCTTTTTCCCAAAGGAGTCACACAGTATGTACTAGAAAGGGAGCATTGTACTACAGCCCCAAATGCTATATTACACTTAGCACATAATCAATGCTAAGAACACAAAGTTGCTGTATGAATAATGATGACCAAACTCACCTGAGGAGGCTTCCAGCGCCTATATCTTCCTCCTCAAAGGCAGACTGAGCCTCCATGTCTGATATCTCATTAAGGGCCTGCTCAGAGGATCAAACACAAACACCATTACAGCCAAACGCTGGACAATCCTCCTGACCTCAATCCTAATTCTCACTGTGTCATGCTATGCTGCAGTCCAGCAGTGTTACAGACCAAGCCTCACCTCTTTCACACAGGGGAACCTCTTCTCACTCTCCAGTCTGGAGGGTAGGGGGACCTCCAGGTCCCCACACAGGGGGTCCAGCGACAGAGCATCCAGGAAGAGGTTCTCCGTCGGCCCTTTCAGCCTCACCACAGCCCCCTGCTCCCCCAGCACGGCCTCAGAGTCCGAGTGGGATCGCGTGGGGAGGACAGGGGCAGGGCCGGTGGCCGGACAGGGGGAGCGAGGGGAGTGGGGTGACCGGGGGGGCTTACAGGGGCTGTCCTGGGGTGAGAACAGGCCCCTGTGGCCCACCCCATCTTTGACATCAGCGGGTGAGCCCTCGGTACGGCGGACATTCACCTCTCTCTGTAACTGTGAGAGAGATGAGACCAGAGGAGAGGTAGGAGGGACAGGAAGGGTAGACGGTTAACAACTTAATTATTCTCTTCACAATCTTGAAATGCCATAACACTCTTGTGAATGTGCATTCTAAGGTACGGTTCATCAGCAGTTGGCTGTATTAATTTTACATTCAAAGGGAGCTCGTGTTCCAAAGAATCCTTTCAGCGGATCTTCCTCTGCCATGAGCCTCCTTAATCATCGTCCTCCTTCTTCAACGATCAGCGAGAAGTCCTAGACTAAGCCGAACTGCTACTCATTCATCATCATTATTATATATTATGATTGTCTGCCTGTGAGCTGTGACCGTGAGAACGAACACGTCAAAACGTGCTGACATTTGCCTC
Organism: Hypomesus nipponensis; assembly: GCF_054491055.1. Taxonomy (NCBI): domain Eukaryota; kingdom Metazoa; phylum Chordata; class Actinopteri; order Osmeriformes; family Osmeridae; genus Hypomesus; species Hypomesus nipponensis. The sequence continues at coordinate 9,935,146 of NC_140370.1, read as the reverse complement.
GGGGCTCTCCATCTCTGTCTCTCTGTCCCCTCTCCTGAGTGTCTCACCCTGTCCACCTTGCGATGCATGTCCCTCATGCTGCCATCCCACTCCTGCCTCTCGCGGTCGAAGCGCTCCAGGAGCTCCGCCCTCTCCCGGCCCCACCTCTTCTCGCTGTGCTGCAGCTTCCAGCGCAGGTCCAGGGAGGTGCTGTGGCTGTCGGCCAGGAGGCGACGGTGCTCCTCCCTCTCCTGCTGGAAGGCCCAGTCAGGCTCTCCTCCTCCTCCATCCCCGCCCCGAGCTCCAGCTCCGCCCTGGGCCTCCCCTCTCACCTCCCCCCGTGCCTCCTCCAGCTAGTCAAACATGACAGGCAGCAAATCACATATCAGTACAGCAAACACTGACAAACAGTAAAGTAAAGCATCATTGTCACACAACCTATCATGTTCAGGAAGTGCCTGATGAGATAAGAATTATGATCTTGTTAACAAATGTATTTCCATCAATGCTCAACAGGAATAGGAGCTGGTTTTCCATTCCCAAATTTATACTTCAAACTACATATACTCATGGGGGAAGCCTGAACTCCAGTTTTGGGTGTACTGTAGAGACTTCAAAGGAGTTGAGCGAGATAGGGAAGTTGTTGAGGTCTCCCTTCTCCTTTGCAGTGTAGAGAGCTCTGTTATCTGCACGCTGCCTTTGATCACACAACGTCATAGTACAAAGCAGAGCAAGCAACACGTATCTGCCTCTTACACTGGGAAAAATGTGCATCCCATAGTCTTGAAACATCCTTAGTTTACATAATTCTCATTCAAACATCTAATATCCCTTCAAAGGGGCTTTTAACAGTCATTAAATTACATACTCAGATTTACTTTACATGTGTTTAGCTTCTTTTAGCATGTGATGACTAAATTTGAAAGTCAGTATGGAGCTGTGTAAATATAGAGAGATATTTTGGAAGCTACACCATATCAGTGACCAACAGAAAAGCCCACATGGGTTGTCAGACAAGCAGGCCATGTCATCTAAAAAACATGTTTTGAAGCAGAATATATAATTTAATAAGTAACTACAGATAAAAAATATGTCAAGTCGACTCACTGTTGCTACATATGAACTATATATGATCCCAGAACATATTGTAAGAGGATTCAAATATATATATATATATATATGAGAATAATTTAAATGAGGACACTGTCAAAATATGAGCTTCCACACCACACATGCAGTAGTCTACAAACACAAGGATAAACGGTGCAGATCCCAAATGTTGCCGCATCTGACCCTGATCAGTGACATATTGTACTTTTCAAGCTAGCCATACCCATGCTGCAGATCGATGTAGGACTGGCAGGAGCCATAACCCTTTCTGCCCCTGTCAAATGAATGATTGCTCTCCTGAGAGTTCACCATCATGGTGTTTAATACCAATTTGAAGCATTGGTTTTGTTCTAACCTCTTGGGGGTCCTCAACCCTTCAAGGCAGGCAGCAGGACATGACATCATACGTACCTGTGCAACGTGGCACTGCATCTCTGCCCACTTCACCTCCCAGGAGGCCTTCTCGTTGGCGTAGGTCTGCTGCAGCTGGCACCGTCTGGTCTCCTCCTCCCTCAGCTCAGTCCGGAACTCTTCCAGCAACATCCGCAGGGCATGCAGCACACGCCGGTTCTCCCCCACCTACGGAGGGGGGGAGAAGGGAAGAGGAGGAAGAGTACGGAATCCATGTCACATTCACAGTTGACACATTGGAGCTGCCATGCCGATATTCTCCACGGAACAGGTGATCTAAACAATTCTTGTTTTGCTTCCTGCCTGCCAGTATTTGCCGGTTGAAGAAGTGTAGTTATGTTCTGAAAGTGCTCCTGAAAACTCTCAGCTTCTTGCATGAGAGCCCTGAGCCAACAATAGTCCCTGACAAGGACTTTGTGTAACACAGACGGGGATGTGTGTACAACATACAGCCAGGTAATGGCAAAGGGAAGAAGAGAGTAGATGTGTTGAGGCTGTGTGAGAAAAGCCAACAAGGAGGTCAAACTTGAAACAACAAACACTCCTATGATGGAGCTCATGAAATAATATCCAAACAATTATTCAATTAAATAATATTCAAAATATAGAATTATCTTCTGCTTGATAGGGTTTATCTTCAGTGCTACTCTAGTTTTCTGCTGAGGTGTGATCAAATGTTTGGTGAGTTTTCCCCCACATACAACATTCTAAAAATAGCCTACCAGGCAGGTGGTTAATACACAAATGTAAAATTGTTTGGGCTGAAACAAAAATACCAGATCACTTTACAAACCAGTTTCTTAAAGTTAGGGAAAATCTAAACGCTGGACAAAACAGAGCACTAAGAGCTACTGAATAATGCATGTCTGCCAGAGTACTGTTAGAACACACGTTCCTTTAACTGGCACAAAACTGTACCACATGCATTTGAACAGACTGCTGTTTGTCTCCTTTGTGTCTGACAGTGGATACATGTTTTCATGTCAACATGCAAAGTTATGCACTCATAACAATTGCTATAACCATCCAGCTATCTAGGTCGTCGTTCTCATTTGCATACTGTGCTAAGTAGTTACAATGAATGGCTGCCAAAAACACACTCAAAAATGAGTAAGATGCTTCGGAAGGGAAATCTTTTAGGCTTTGGGTCAAATACAAATGACAGTTTGAGGCTCAGTCTAGCAGCATCGGCACAGACACGGCTCTCTACCTGTCTCTGGTGCTGCAGATGTTCAGGGGAATGGAGCACAACCATAGGTCCCTGGTCTGGGGTGTCCCCTGGGGTCTGAGGGATGCAGGACCTCTCCTCTCTCTCCATCTCCCCCTCCCCTTGCTCCATGATCATTGCCAGCTCTGGAATGTTCTCCAACTTCTCATACTGGAACAGATAGAACAGAACTCAGAGACAGTGCAGAATCCTCTTCCTCAGGAACAAAGGCCTCAAAGACAGAGTTGATCCAGTACATGTTGACTCTACACATTTACGTGTATTCATTTAGCAGACGCTTTTATCCAAAGCGACTTCCAAGAGAGAGCTTTACAAAGTCTATATACGTCTACTTGAATAAGGTTCAGTATATCAGATACCATACGAGTACATGCCCGTGCATCAAAGTGTTGTCGGAGGCACATCCCACCACGCGCTAGGCTAGCGTTAGCGGCCACGCGCCAGCCTGCTGACCTCAGAGTGCGCGGCGTCGTCCCCCGGGTCGGCCCGGCGGCCCAGCCTCCAGTGCGTGAGGATCCACCGCAGCTTCATGTAGAAGAGGATGGTGTTGTGGCGAAACAGGCCCACTTCGTGCTGCAGCAGGGCTCTCTCCTGGAGCCAGGGAGCCTCACGGGGCTGCTGCAGCCCCTGCAGCTCCAGACCCCCCCGACGCACCTCCAGACGCCTCCGCTCCTCCTCCTGTGGGGGGGGGGGGGGGGGGGGGGGTAGGTTGGACATATGATCAACAACTACAACTGCAGCGATTGAGATGAGTGAACGGATATTGTCCTATGAATACAATATACTGTTCTGCTTGCTGTTTCCTCTGTGCTTAAATGACAAGTGTAACAATGTCTGATTGGGCTGGTTTTCCCGGTCCAATTCTAGGGAGCCTCTTCAAAGCCTGTTTGTCACAGAAAGCTTGATGTTCTCAGATTTGATAAACCTTAACAATAAGGGGTTCACGGTTGTCCTACCTGTGTCATAGGACCAAAGATGACCTCTCGGTCGTCTGGCCCAGCTCTCAGCCTGCGTTCATGATCCAGACGGAACTGGGCCTCAGCGCCAGCCGTGTCGCGGAGCTGAACCCACAAGCCCAAAACCCAACACACAGTTCATGTCAGGGCTCTGGAGAAAAGCTGTTTTCCTGGGTTTTCTAGACCAACATCAATTTCTGTTACATGCAACAGGATGAGAAACATTCGCTTGATACATTCATTCATTACTAAGGGCACTATTCACTCACCAGATGGAACCTGTCTCCTGCATTCTTGTAAGGTTAAAATTGTTGACTAAATGTCTTATATCACATGAAAGGATCATTTCTATAATGCCATGAATCACTTACAGTTATGAGTTAGGGCCTTTGTCGTAAAATGCGACATAACCCATAATGGGAGATAGCTCTCTGCTCTGTAGAGCAGTTCAGTTGGTCTCTCTCTCTCTCTCTCTCTCTCTCTCTCTCTCTCTCTCTCTCTCCCAATGTCAAATGCAAATCACATACACTCCTAATCCTGCCATGGCCAAGCTGCTCCCTCATTCACTCCTAGATTCATTTTATTTCACAGATTATGTTGGGTGGTTATCCAAACCAACTGTGCCTTAGCCCTAACGATAGTTTAGAAAATTATCCTCTCCATCTGCAGTATAGTCAAAGCATTGTCATGATGTAGTTGCTGGCTTTTCTCTTTGTAAAAGCCAGCAACTACATACTGATAATGCTAGACTATATTCAATAATCTTTATCAATTCGGAATCAATCTATTTCTTAGTCAAATAACACTTCACGTTACATAAACAAATCACTGCTGCACAGGACAAATTGTGCAGACTCAGACATTAGGCTTTATGCAAGTCTAAGCAGTATAGGCCATGTATACAGCAATACACGGTTGCTATCACATACCCTTTTAGAGGGCAACTCACAATATAGCCACTGCTCTCCTTTTTCTATCTCATCCTACTCACCCATACATTAGCATAAAGTCAATAGATGTGTTTTTACATCAATAACAGAGGAAGAAGATTTACAGTTCAAGTTTCTAGTTGATACAGAGGACCGCTGTAAGTCAAGGATTTCAAAACCTGTTTTGTTGGGGTATATTATACCACAATTTAAAAAGCAACAACAACAAAAGAACACTAAAATATGTGCGTGGGAGTGGAATATTTAGTGAAGAAAACTGAAATGAAAAAAGAGAAAGTGAATGAGGTGAAATCTTGTTCAGAATATAAAAATGAGAAAGGCTGGAGTCAGTGTCACCACTGCCAATGACAGTCTTCTTAACTGTGGATGTTCCCCCTCCTGCCCCCTGGTCAACACACCCAGCCTACAGAGTGCAGCAGTATCATTCCAGGCCACCTGTGGACTCTGGTGGTGCCTGTCTCCCTGCTCAGTCCTACAGGTGAAGGCAAACGGAGGAGGCACTGACCTCTGCTCTTAAAGCCAGGGGCCTGTGGTATTTACTGGGTCCCGACGCTCCCCTGCTCTGGGCCGGGCCCTGGGGCTCCACGACTCGCTCCTGTCCTAGACGCCACTCCAGCTCATCCCTCTGACCGGACTGTGAGTGGGGGAGGGGGGAGGGAGGGGGGGGTGGGGTGGCGGAGGGGGTAGTGAAGGGGGTAGTGGTTGAATGGAGGGTGAGGGGGTGGGTAGTGGGAGGGCGGGGTATGCGTGAAGCGGATTGTGGGCCAACGGACGAAAACGACAAACAGGGGGGAGGGGTAAAGAAAGCCAAAACGACAAAAACAGAAGCGAAAAATGGGTGAAGAAGACAAAGCAGGGGGGAAAAATCAACTAAAAAGCTACACAGCGTGGAGAAGAACGAACGGACTACAGTACGAAGAAAAGCGCAAAGAGAAAGACCAACTTAAAGACGACGGCATATGAGAGAGATGAGAAGAGAACTAGAATGAGGATGAACAAAATCATGGGCTGAAACATCTGCAGGGAACACAAAGAGGAACAAAGAGAGGGTTCGGGGGGGGAAAAAAGAATGCAAAACACTGGTTATGAAGCGCATGCAATGAGGGATACATGAGTCCAAACCAACAGCTGATAGAGAACCAGGGCAAACTGCAGAGCGCCAGGTAAGCACGCCAGTTGCTAAACAGTAAACACGTGCCTGTGAACAGCCATGCATCAGAAGCAGTGAGCTAAGAGAGATTGGACCTTGACAACAACAGTCCACTGTCAACATTCTACATTCCTGGTTACCTCGATTTGACCTCAGCATTTATCCAGTATCTCTCTGAAGTGTTGAAATTGTATTCTACTGTCCTTCAATGGGGGCAGTGCAAGGGTTTTTCCGCTTAGTTTTTGTTGACTGTTAGTAAAACAAGTGTTGGCCCCCACACCCACCCAGCCTGATAGCAAGCTTGTACAGGCAGAGGGTTGAAGCAGGGAATATGAGCGGTCGGTTTGACGCAAATATATTATTTTGAGAATCGAAAAGAGTTTTTTCAAATGATAGTCTGGTTTATAGATTTCCAATAACAGTGCTTAGTGACGATAAGAACAATCTTGTTTTGAGGAGCACAGTGTGTTTTGACTCATATTAGGCAGCAGGTTCAATGAAACAAGGACAGAAAGCAGGTTTCAAGCCAGCAGGGTTCTTCCATTGGCAACTCACAGTAGACAGAATCTAGGATCCGCAGCTCTGTTCAGGAGCCATCTTTTACACAGCCCAAGAAGGATGCTGTTCATGGCATGAGAGGTCACACCACGAACTAACCTTTCAGGTGTGTGTCATGATGAGAGCTGACAAACATGCCAGTCAATGGCTGCAACGATGGCAGTGCATCGTGTAGTAAGCCTGTAGAGATGTATTCTCAAGACACCTAGACCTGTTGCTGCTATGAAAAAGTTTAAAGAAGCCAAAGGGAAGAAGCTGCCTTACTGGGAGGGGGCCTCCAACCCTCTCCAGCACCTTCCCTAGAGCCTGCTGACGGGAGACAGGCGGCTGCAGGAGGGAGGAGAGCACGGATGGAGGCAGGCAGGCAGGCAGGGCCGCGGGGTGAGGGGGGTGGGTGTGTATGGGTATGCGGATGTGGATGCAGCAAAGAGCGGCAGTGCCAAGCAATGGGGGTGGAGGGTACAGTGGGTGGGGGGGGGTGTTGGTGGGTGCCGGTGTGGCTGAGCTGGGTGGCTCGTGTGGGCAGGGGCTGCTGTGTGTCCCCCTAGGTTGGGCCTGAGGGTGGCTATGCACGGTCTCTCACCACCTTCCCCGTGCTAATCTGGAGGGGCTGTAGTGTGTACTGTTGATTGTATTTATGAACTGCCTACCGTTGTGTGTGGGGAGAGGGTGTCTGGAGGGTAACCTCGTTAACTAAACCAACTTCTTCGCACGCTTTCTTTGCTGCATTAGGATCACGTTTAGTACAACTGACTACTCACTTGGATGAGTTTTGACCGAGCAGGAATAATGGCAACCTTTAAAAAGAGGCCCTTGGGTTTTCTAGCGCTCATGAATCTGGACTGGCCAAACAGTTTAACATGACTTTGCAAATCAAGCCTTTGTTACTGCCATTTTAAAGTCTCACCAGACTATTATGTCAACTTTAGTTTCACTGCCAGTTTGTCAATAGTACATCTGGGATGTATTGGCTCTATGGAAACAATGTGAACATATTTTGAGGCTAATGTAAATCAATACCTTATAATGCATGCTTTCCAAAAAACGCCCTTTCTGCTACAGTCATGGGAATATCTACACAGTAACGTTAGATCCTAAAGGCTTGCTACCATACTGGCAGGGCTTCTGTATATATTTCATGATATATTTTGCAAAATAAAAAAGCAGCCAAGTTGTATATCTGGATGTAGCAGGTGACAGCATACAGTACGGGATTAGGGGAGAAGGGCGACGGCAATTGTGGAGGTTACCTGGAAGTCCGTGACGAGGTCCCTTCCCAGGGTTCCAATGGGAGAGTCCCGGGACATGGAGGTGACCCCAGACAGAAAGCTGCTGGACTCTGTGAGGTTGGGCATGGGCGAGAGGTCCTCCACCCTGTCCCTCATGCCCTCCCCCAGGTGGTCCACCTTCTCCAGGAAGATATGCAGCTCCGTGCGGAAGGACTTCATACGACAGTTGATGGTGTCCAGGACTTGGGAGTCGGATTTGGCCCCGCCCCCTGCAGAGTGATCCCCGCCCCTGAAGGCCCCGCCCTCCAGGCTCTCTGCGCCAGTCACAATCAGCCTGCCGTCATAGATCAGACTGTCGGTGTCTGTGATTAGCCGGTCCACCGTCTTCCCGAGACGCTCCGCCTCCCGCCTCACGTTGTTCAACGTCTCGCGGTCCTCTCTCTTGCGATTGGCCAGCTCGGCGGAGCTGAGCTCGCTGCCGTCGGAGGGCTTGACGCTGGCGAACCCCGAGGTCGTGGCCGTCTTCTCAAACAGGTCCTCCGAGTCGCTCTCGCCGCCCACCGGCCCCTCCCGCTTGGGGTGCAGGAGGAGCATCCGGCCCGCCTCCTCGTCCTCGGCGGCCTCCCGGTGCCCGCCGTCGCTCTCGGCGTCGCCGTCGCGAGGGCTGCCCGTCCGCAGGCCCAGGTGAGCGGCCAGGTCGCAGCGCTGCACGTTGGACATCAGGACGCGGTTCTCGTACTGCAGCTTCATCACCTTGCCGCTCAGCTCGTTGATCTGCATCCGGGCAGCCTTCAGCTCCTCCATCAACACCCCGCTCCCGGCGTTGCCGTTGCCGGGCTTGTAGAGCCCCGCCTCTCCGCCGGCCGCCTCCTCGCCCCCGGCCGAGCCCACGCCGGGGCCGAACTTGAAGCGGTTGAGCTCCGAGGTCAGCTGCTTGTTGTGGTCCTCGATCTCGGAGATGGAGCGGCGCAGCAGCTCCGCCTCCTCCTCCACGAACTGCAGGTGGCGCCGCAGCTCGCTGGCCGAGTCGAGCGCGTCGCCGCCGTACGGCGAGGAGGGCACGCTGGAGAAGGGCTCGCGGCCGAAGCAGTCCCTCTCGTACTGGCAGCGGATGTCGTCGTTCTCCGAGCGCAGGCTCCGGTTCTCCACCTCCAGCTCCACAATCTTCCTGCCCAGGATGTTGGCCTCCTCCTCCACCAGCTTCAGCCTCAGGCGGAGCTCGGCCTCCCGGGTGCTGTGGGGCCCCCCGCCGGGGCAGTCGGCCAGGGGCAGGGGGCTGTCCACGTCTCCGTACACAGACTTGTACTTCTGCAGCTCCTGCTCCAGCTCATCCTTCTCCCGGCCCAGCTTGGCCATCTTCTTCCTCATCAAGGTGGACTCCTCTTTGGAGAACTGGAGCTGACATCGGAGGTCTGCACTGTCCTCCTGCACAGGAGAGAGAGAGAAAGAGAGAGAGAGAGAGAGAGAGAGAGAGAGAGAGAGAGAGAGAGAGAGAGAGAGAGAGAGAGAGAGAGAGGGAGAGAGCAGAGAGGGCCTGACGCGACTGAATTGTTTGGTGTGAAGCCGTTTGAACACACACACACATGCAGTGTTACATTGTAGGGAAGGGCCTACCTGGTTAATGGATTTCTTGTCCTTGAATGCTTCTCTGCTCCCTCTCCTCCTTAACGCAGTCTGAAAAGAACACAAAAGAAATGTGAAGGACTCATTATCGCACAAAACAAATTAGTCAACTAGACCACTAAGAGATTACAGGTGAGCAGGTTTCCATTCAGAATGCTGTTTTTTCAAAAGTCAAGTAGCAGATGCAGAACACTACTGATGACACTACGGTGTACAATAAGATCATGGCAGCTGCAATAATGAAAAATAATTATGTATTATTAGTACATATTACATGGATACATGCAATTACTAATGAATTATGCATTGACTCTACAGGCTGAGGGACACTGCATAAATTCACATGGCCGCTAATCTAATGTGGATGCGTTACATAATGTTCTCATCGTCAAGTCAAAGGCCAAATCTAATAAGGAAGCATTTTTACTAATGCAGATCACATGACACGGCATGATGGCAGTCCCTGATAAATGCACAGAGTCATCTTCATGAAGGCAGTTCCATCCAACCCATCTGGTCGTCATGGAAAGCTTCCTGCGTAACTGAGTCAAGGGGTCAGATGAGGGAAGTCCCATAATCTAGATTGTACTGCGGCGCAACTATAGTACAACCATGTTTCATACACCCTACAAAACACATGACCAACACACCAAGGTCCGAGTCACCAGAATATTCCAAGCTGACAAGATAAAGACAAGTTCAACTGGTCTCAACTGGTCTCTTAGGTCTCTACAGACCCATGCATAGCTGCAGTGCTCTGCTCCTGTGATGTGAGCAGAGGGTAGAGAGCAGAGAGCAGTGAGCCGTGTGCGGTGCCACGCTCCATCCTGCCATGTTAAAGATGCAGCATGGAGCAACAGTTCCATCCACAACCCAGAGTGACAGGCGTCTTATCCCGGCTCAGATTCAGCGGTTCAGAAGGCATCCACAATACTGGCTGCTAAGCATCTGCCTGTCCAATGGGGAAATGCGTTCTAATACTGGAGGCTGCACGCAAAGCCTGGATCAAAAGCGTCCTTCCGCACGCTAGCTTAGGGGTTTAACTGACGCATTTTCAAATACAATCATTCAATTGGAGCCAGCCCGCTGCTTTTCTTGTGACACAGGCATGATGAGCGTATAAAGAAGAGCACTGTCATGTGCGCTCACACGGGCTCACACTCACAGAGAGAGGCCGACGGGGAGAGTGAAAGGGAGAGGCGATCCTCTATGAATATATTGAGCTCCTCAGTGTGAACCTTATTCCCAGGTCCAGATGGCTGCTGAGGGTATTTCAAGCTCCAGATGATCTATGTGACAGCTATGTTGCTAGGCACCGCCTGCCTGCTGACCTGTGTGACCACACCCTCTCAGGACACACATGGTCCTGCAGTGTCCAGCAACTTCAAATTCATGACCACAAGAATTATTTCAGCTGAAAGGCTATAAAGCATGAATAATTGTACCTCCATGCGGACAACAGCTTGTTCTGTTGAATGTTAACCTAACTTTGTGTCACGATTTCCACATCTGAGGGAAGTCCACCATGCTGTAAAAGTCCCCTCGCCAAGCAGCATTAGAACTAACTTAAATAGTCCTGCCGGCCAGCTTGAATCATTTATGGCCAGACACATGGAAAATGTGAGGGTGACCTTGTTCTGCCCGGAGATGGACGGTGACTCACTCCCTGGCTGGGTTACAAGTAGGGAAAGCCCACTTAGATACGGACCTAAAACACGGGTCCTAACACAGGGCGGAGGGTGGGAGACAGGGTGTTGGCTAAAAGCACCAACATTCACACACTTTCTGTATTCTCCTTGAGTCTGAATTGAGCTTCGACCCACTGTCATGCCTTGAGGAGCCTCCAGCCTTTTGGCACTCCAGTCTGATTCCTCATCCAGCGCTTTGAGCTTCTGTCACCGTATCAAATCTTCTCAAGGTATTGAGTAGGTTTGATTTCACAAATGCTAATGGAAGGTTACTGGCCACACTCTGAATACTTGGTAATTCTATGTGTATATGAAAGGCAGCATTGCTTTAAGCAAGTAACTCTGATACGAGACAGCAGAGTCAGATTTGCAATAAAAAACCCTCAGCATCTCCTTTTCTGTCTGCTCTCTCTCCCTCTCTCTCTCTCTCTCTCTCTCTCTCTCTCTCTCTCTCTCTCTTTATCTCTCTCTCCCTCTCTCTCTCTGATAGGAGAGTTCCCTCTCTTTGCATCGAGAGAAAGAAGGAACACATGTGAAAGAGAGCTACTTTCACTGCTTACACCTCTTCAGTTGCAAGCCTGCAAGCAGAGTGGTGTACAACAGAGCAGCCCACGCACCTTAAGGTGAGACAAAGACATGTCTCTCGTGTGCCAAGAGAAGAGACCATCAATTCCATCACACTGGAACTAGTGATAGTTCCACTGTGATGCCACACAGCACTAGCTGGTAAAATCAGTATTAGTAACAGTCTTGTGTCCAAAGGGCCCCCACCCCCAGCCAATCAGATGGCCTGCCGGAAGCTGAGGTCTCAGTGAGGGCTGGGATCCCTGACACTGGCCCTTAATTCCTGCTCTGGGCTAATCTCTCCTGGGAGACACCGGATTAAAGCATCTCACAGAAATCTCTAAAGGCCCAGACTATGACTCCCAGGGTCCCCTATGGCTGCTGTACCCAGATTCATAGCCAGACACAAGAGGAGAACGGGAGAGAACACTTCAACATCCCAATATGGATGGGGTCAAACCGTCCTATGAAGATGTGAAATGGAGAGGATACCAGCTGTAAGATTAAGATTTATCTTTCGATAAGAAGGCCTTGCCATTGCATCCTAATTGGAGAGATTAAACACATTCTCACCATAAAGCTGATCAACAAAGTGTGCTAAGGGAAAACATTCTGTTTACTCAACCAACAGCACAACCAAAGAAGAAAATATGGTATATCCCTCCACTTGCACATCAAGGGTTTTCAAAATGTCATTAATTAAATTTGTTCGGTTTACGTTTACAAATACTCACCAAATATGATCCATTTGGAGTATGAATGAGAAAGATAGAGGAATCTCGCTTTACTGATATACTGAATAGCTATTATAGTTCTACAACATTGTAATGATTATAATTGTTGACTCAGCAAAATAAGCAACAGAGACCATGAAATACATGAACATTCCTGCCCACAAACCACAACTGTAACAGCTTTACTGAGACAGTGACTGAGCATTGAATGGCATGAATGAACACACAGCCATCATTACCAATGCTCCTATCACTGGTGGGCAGACTGGGCCCTCAGGTCACCTGCTGTTCCTGCTCAATGTGCTGTCTGTTACCAACCCAACACAAACACACACAGCCCATTCCCCCACCCTCCTGATGCCTCTGATGAGCCATGTGTGAGACTGGGACAAGAAAGGGTGAAGAAGAAGATGAGAGGTGGTGGTGGGGGAGGGGGAGGGGGCTGTGACATACAGAAAGCCCACAGTGCCTGTTCATTGAGTCCTGGGGTAATCGCTGTATAACTACAGTCTGTTAATCCACCAGTCTGGCTAGGGCCCAGGGGACTGTAACCAGCCTCACCAGACAAGCACCCTGCACCAGCTGGGCCTGCCTGCCTGCCTGCCTGCTTTTATGCCTGCATGGCAACAGAAAGAAGAGTGTGTGTGTGTGTGTGTGTGCGCGTGTGTGTGTGCGTGTGCGTGTGTGTGTGTGTGTGTGTGTGAGAGTCAGCATGTGTGTACGTGTGCACTTGGCTGGGATAACGTGGAGGAGTCACTTTTTCAAACAAAGACACCACTTTATTACAGAGCTGTCAAAAGCTGCATTCAGGTTGGTTGAATTGCCAAACCATCCATGGGTGTAAAGCTAGGACCCAGGGGACACACTCCTGCAACACAGAGAATGTGCCTCAGGTTCAGCAAACTACTACAGAAACAGTCCAACACTGCACCACTTCAAACATTCTCTTCCATGGATGTTAAATGCAATGCATGGATGTGCTGGCCCTTCAATGGTTTTAACAGATTGTTTTTCTCATCTAGCCTCTCAAGAGTCTTACATTAGCCTTTGATGCATACTGAAAAATATGGCCAAGTCCCATCCTGCTGTGACATCACAAGAAAAACACATCCAGGGAATCCAACGTGGGAGGAACAGAAAGGAAAGAGAAGTTTATTTATTTGTTATCAGATTGAAAAGCTTGACCTATGAGTTTGTTTACGGCAAGGTGTGTGGAGTGTAAAATAGAGCGTCTGCTGCCAGTAATGAGATTATACAGGAAGTGCGGTGTGACCAGCAAGGGTGACATCACACACAAAAGGAAGTGTTGCGACTCATCGGGTGGGACTCGGACGGTTATTTACATCACTGACAAAGCCTTGATTTATAATTGCAGTACAACCATATATTTACCAGCAATAGAGCGTGGAAGGATAAGACCATATAAAAACGTTCACACAGATATTATACAAGCAAGAATGACCTGAGAAAATAGCCTCGCTAGACAAGCTGGTAAAGAAGCACTCTATAACTTTCCTTATGACCACGTGTGAGAGCCTATGATGTTCTCTCCTTAATCACATTATCACACCAGAGTGGACTATTACTACAGACACACACGGCATGTTGCCGTGTGTGTCTCTATGGAAACATGGCCTCTTTCAACTTCACAGTACAACGTGATTTGTCAGCACACTTTGCTATTTTTACATTCGCTATCAATCTTCAGCACCAGCACTGGCCTATAGTGTAAATGGGCCTATACTGCAAATGGATAAGCTGTCCAGGGCAAACCTGGCTTCCCTAGTGTACTGAACTCCCCTGTTGGATAGGGCACCGTTGGGCTACAAACTGCTTTGGCTGAAGCGGATGACAGTCTCTGAGAATAGCAGTGACAGGGGTATTTTAAAAATACCTAAACCAGTCAAAGCTAACTGAATTAAATTAATCCAGTAAAGTGTGTGCATCAGATGTTCTGTGTGTGATGTGTGTGATGTGTGTCTGTGTGTTGTGTGTGTGACGTGTGTGCGTCTGTGTGTGCATGTGTGTAAAGTGTGTAGCAGCGAGACAGCCTGGAAGCAGCACATGGAGGTCACTGCAATGTCAGGCAATACCCAGCAGACGTGAGCATCTTATAAACAGACGCAGTATGGCACCTCTAGCTCGACACTACCGTGCAGAACCCTGAAAACCAAAGCATGTTGGTTGTGAAAATAAAAACCATATCAATAAAAAATACAGACCTTTCCTTCGTTGTAGACACTTTTTTTCGGCTACACATTAACAGCATTCTGTTTAAATGTTCATGTTTCCTTTGTTGCTCCAAAGTACAACTTTCTTGGTAGACGTGGATGAATGTGGAATGTGGTAATGTATACAGAATGCTTATCGTCATACTTGAATATATTCGTCATTTGTTAATCCCAGTCAATAGTATGGCGGTTTTAGTATAAATTTGGCACATCTACCATGTTGTTAACATGCTCTAGTGCTTGTATAACTTGTTTCCCTGACATCCACATGCTGTCGCAAGAGTTTTTAGTTTACTGTAAAACTACACAATTTGCTACATGTCTTCCCTACAGTATATTTTCCTAAATTATGTTTTCTTCTCTATCAATAACAAGATGTTCTCTGGCCTTCAGAGACTTTGCAAAAGCCACCGGGAGACTGCTGTCAGATTTCCCCCGATTCTTTATAAATCTCACTCTGTTAATATAAGAGTGGATATTATTTCTTCAAATCAAGAACCCGGGTAGATGCCATACTGTTGATGTATGTGGATATTACTTCCAGACAACCGCCCCCATTGGACCACACCCTGTGACACATTCTTGCGTGGTTGCAGCAATTAAACAGCAGACTTGATAGCTTTGTGTGTGAGTGTGTGTGTGCACATGTGAGTGTGTGTGAGTGGGTCAGTGTTCTTCTCTGCTGAGCTTGCTGGGACGTCAGTCTGATTGTCAGACTGCTTCCCCTCACATTCGACCAAACCAGAACGCTCCAAATCAGAACAGTCCAAATCAGAACGCTCCAAACCAGAACGCTCCAAACCAGAACGCTCCAAATCAGAACAGTCCAAATCAGAACACTCCAAACCAGCATGGCGTGGAGTTCTCGGAAACAACACTGCCTCGTAAGTGTCCTATCTGGCCTCAGTTCAAAACAGCCATGCCAACTGGCAAGGGACATAATACAAACACAATTGTTAATCACTATTTAGGGAAATAAGAACATGAAAGTAATTTGCAATGAAGTGCAAATTGCATACAATTCCTTTTGCAGTCTACCAAGCATGTAATGACCCTAAATTAAACAGTTCAAAACAAAAGGTATAATTAGCCACTTTTGAGTAATGTGATAAGGACTGAAACCTTCGCACGCTCCTCCTAGCAATAGCCTCCTCGTTATTCCTACCAAGATAAAAAGAACCTGCACGTCGTATCATGTAGCATGTAGTATCAGTTACTTTCTTATGATAGAGCAGTATGTGTGAATGTGTGTGTAATCTTGAATAGTAATTTGGCTGAAAGTATTAAGAGCTATGATCAGCATGTCCCCTTGTAAGAGGACAGAGAGAGAGAGAGAGAGAGAGAGAGAGAGAGAGAGAGAGAGAGAGAGAGAGAGAGAGAGAGAGAGAGAGAGAGAGAGAGAGAGAGAGAGAGAGAGAGAGAGAGAGAGAGAGAGAGAAAGAGAGAGAGAGAGAGAGAGAGATGGGGGTACAGTGGAAGCAGCCACCATCAGCAGGCCTGCCACCACAGACGGATGTGCAGCTACTGTAAATGCTGTCTTTGTTACTGTAGCCAGCTCCTGTGTCTGCTGTGTCTCCACAACACAGGGGCAGAGCTGCCCTGCCACCTGCACACCGCTCTCTCATCCCCCCTCAAGTGCGCACATTTGTATGCACAACAAACACACATTTGTGCCGGTATGTGCCTTTGCATGTGAACACACACACACACACAGACACACACACAGACAGACACACACAGACACACACTTCAGTAACAAATCCACAGATCAGTAACAGTAGCCAGCCAGTGAACAGTAATAAAGCCAGCCTGCTCTAAGCCTCACAGTAACTAATGACTCAACGCCTGACTGAGCTGCCCATCACTGGCTGCCATGGCGACGGGACTGTTAGAAAGAAGGAAGTAGAAGGACTGGACACTGGGGACATAAGATGAACAGCTGGCCAAAATAGGCCGGTCTGATTCTAAATATCCATTAACCTATTATCGAGCTGAGGCTGAGAGTCTGAGGTGATTAGTTATTGAACGGCTGGGCTTCTTGAAACATCAGAGCCTTTTATATTACCATACTGTATACTCTCCTGTTCTAACAAATTATCTGTTCAAAGCCTGATAGAGGCATTTATGTAATGTAAAGTGGTCTTAACAACCTTCGTCACCTTCTGATATAGAGGGATCAGGAGAGTGAAACTGGCAACCTTCCCGAGAGCTGCTCGTGGTGAAGCCCAATGGGAGAGAGGGGGCGGGACTAATTGGATGACTCTGCTATAAAAACAAGGGGCACAAGATGCCCTGCCCTCAGTGACCACTCTGTCTTTCTCTTAAATGACCCACAGCCATCTCATTCAGAATCCATGGATGTAGGCCAGCTGCATTTGTGTGCTTTATCTGTGAAAGAGGTATTAATGAAAGGTCATCCCACTAAAGCTAAGTCTAAACCAAACCTATAAATGTACCTTTATGCCCAAGTCAGCCTCCGTTAGTTTATGTCGAGTTTGCTGAGCAACACTAACCGCTATAAATGATTTCACGGCACAGACAACCCTGGAGGAGGGGGAAAGTTGCCATCTGTCATCTGTCGACAAGTTACCCAGCAGGTCCACCGAGTATTCTGGGATGGCAGTTGGCATGGTGCCAGCGGGCCGCAGTACTGCTCTAACATGGAGAACCATGTAAAGGAAGAGACATGGAGGAAAACATCATCCCTTGTTCTTCATGCCAGGGAAGAAGACAGTCACCTCTGACTCCAGCCCTCAGGCAAATAACGCTTGCCCTACTGTTTCTGCCATAACACATGTGCATCTGTAAGAGACTGGGAAGGTCCTCTAAACTCTGTCACTCAAAGGATTATTTCATCAGGTCTTATTAGAAGTAGGCAGGTATTGAAAGTCACCGCTGCATCGAGTGATGTGTCAGATGTTTCTATATTTACCTTGTAGATTCTCTTCATCGGTCATGTTTTTGCACACAGTAACAGTCTGGATAGCAATGTATTTCGATGGACTGTAGGCCAAACCAACAACATAAAATAATAATTAATGCCATAAAAGATCCCAATCTACAATAAACACAACGTCCGGGCTGTGACTACGTGATGCCACTCATGGTCCCTAAAGGGGGAGTCCTAGAGCTCATAAAACACACCTGTGTGATCACGTGAGCGATGTCAGCTGACAACACAACGCCCGGATGCCTGAACTAGCTTTGCCCATTACTACATAATAATAAACTATTC